>NC_091642.1:18407500-18707500 GCF_027580195.1 Bos mutus
TAATAATGCAAATTTTACAAATGATTTTTACAATGGCAAAATTAATTATATGAATGGATGCTTCTTGCAATAGGGGTTTCTGCACTTCTCTCCCTTATAACATAACAACTAGAGCAAATAGGATGGCTACGAAGGGGGTCGAGGCCCACGCAATTCCAGACAACGTTTTACTGCCTTCTTTTACCTTTTCATTTTGTACTTAGAACCAAAATAATTAACCAAAAATCCCATTCATAATCTTAGTGACTTGTATTCTGTAATTCTCATTTCCTAGTAAATATCAACTGTGCAATAGAAGTAACCTACTCTGCACACAAGGCTTCTACGTTTATATCACAAGTCAGTACAAAATCCTTATTTTTATGTAGGATTTCTTCTCGATGGTTACCACAAACCCACAGTAGAGTTGTAGGGATTTCACACCCTCCACTACTTCTTTTTTTCTGATTAGGAATAATCTGAAATGGTACGTGGTCAAGAATCAGAATGAACTACACAGATTCTGCGACCTGGAAAATTCACACACGCATACCCTCTCACTCAATCTGGCTAAACAAAACTATTCTTCTAACAGTTATCTTTATCACCAGAGAATATGTCTTTAAACATACATTGATTCTACAACTTCCTTCAGTAAGAAAATCCTTGTTATTAAAAATAAGTTTCAAGTTCAAATGATCTAAAAAGAAAGAAAAGCATCCTAATTCTCAGTTTCCCTGAGAAGTTTGGATTTAAATAATACAAAAGGTTATTATAGTCTAGGCTAAAAAACAATCTTATATATAACCGGAACAGCAAAATTTAAGCAGAATTACAACTTTTGAATCAAAAGAATTAATATCTGAGGACAAATGCTTTGCTAAGAGGTTGTTCTTTGTATGTTGATTTTGGACAGAAGAATATCAGTAGTTCAGAGGAAAATGAGCTCCCCTAATAGAAGCTCTATGTACCTCTTTTGATTTACAGTATGTTATATAATGTCTGTGCTCTTGCTATTCTGCATACATTTATTACACGAAGAAACTAAGGAGGCAGAATTAGATATATTCTCTCCATCAACACGACAATGTACTTTCCCCAATTCCTAATGTCAGGACCAGAGCCCCCCAAAAGGACCAAACATAACAAAAGTCTAAAAGGATCATTTGATACTTGTCTTCATTTGTGTGTGTGTGTGTGTGTGTGTGTGTGTAAGTAATCCAATTAGTTTGTTTTCCAATGTGACTCTAATCGTAAAATTTAGGTGGTATTAACTTTGTGTTACAGTTTTCCCTCCTCCCACCCCCCCCCAATGTTGATACTCACTTAACCTACTTGCAATTCTAAAGAAGTCAACACTTGATTGTGACAACGTTCAAAAGAATTTCCTCTGCCACTAGCACAGTAAAAAAACTTTCACCAATTAGTGCAGGAAAAAAGGAGGGAAAAGCCACAGTGCTGGCGCTCAAAGAGCCAGGCCTTGCGGCAAATCTGTCATGTCGAGAGGATTGATCAACAGGACGGCAATTTCTAATGGCATGTTGTCATGAAAAGTCAGCCACAGGGAGCCACCTGCTTTGCTCCTCACAGACAGCTAGGGAAGGAAGGAGGAAGAGGGCGGGAGGGGGAGAAGGGAACCGCTCACCATTCCTAGCCTTGCCAGTTCCCTTTTGCTAACAACTTTGGTAAAGGTATCATGATTTTTCATTCGGTTGAAATATGTCAAGTCTCCAATCATATTATCCTTCCTCTAAGATAACAGTGGTTTGAAGGCTGCCTCTTTCTTTTCCCTCAATCCCCTTTTCCCCCCATTTTGAGCAAGGGATGAGGTACCTTGATTAGAACTCCACCGCCTCCCTCTTTTTGTCAACCCATACTCCTCAGATCAGAAGACACCTCTAATGGCTTTAAATCAACAAGGAGCATCCTGACTTAATAAAACCCAAGTCTGGAAGACTGTGGAAGACCAAAGAGATAACAGTGACACCATCGGGTGTTGTCTTTCTGAGCCAACTGAACGTATGTGCTGCCGGCCCCATACTTTGCGGGGCTTCATCTAGTTGAGAAATAGTTGGGAAACTAGGTTTTGCAAGCTATCATCTAATCCATTAGAACCTTCTCTGGTGAAAGTGGTGCTGATCATTTTCTTGGCTGTAGCTTTTCTTGTGTTCAATGCACCTCAGTACTCCATAACAAACTCCAACTTACCCTTGATAACAGAAGATGTTCTGCCTTTGAATACTCCTCTAGAAGGTATTATTTTCTTGATACTCAAGACTCTGCTTACCAACCATTCCAAAGAAAAGGATATTCCTTCCTCTCCCAAATGCCCTACTCAATGCTCTATAGTCCTTTCAAATAATGCTGGGATTGGATTACTAGTACTTACGAGATATTCTAATGGTACCATTCTCCTAGATGTCAAGCTCCTGAAGTATACTAGAGGGACTCAACACAAAATCGCAACATCTGAAAAGATGCTTTCCGTAGACCAGATCTTAGAGAGTGGACGTGGTTGCTCTCCATGAAAGCTGGTAACACAAAGGGCCACCCCCACCGTCTCCTTAAGGATGGTCCAAAATATTGCTGTGACCTACTGTCCCTGGTAATTTTCATACTTTAAACACTCACAAATATACTCACCCCTCAATCTACTTTGAACAAAAGAAAAAAGTCAAATAAAAGTTAAAGAACTTTTAAGCTCATGAAACCAAACCCCACTTGGCATGCAAATCACGTACTGTAACCTTTTATTGGCGGAGCCTCTGGTCTCATCAGTCGATGAAATTCTCAGCCCGCGGCAACAGCTTAGCCGAGGGACACAGACCAATGAGAAAATATTCATTGTGTTAGCATTTCAAATGGCGAGAAAGGAAGAAGAAGCGCTAACTGATCACTGCCCGTGGAATTAATTGGATATTCCAAGAATAATGTCTCTTACTGAAGATCCTTGGAGGCCGAGCGCTGGTAGAGACCACATTTTGTGCGGTGCCTTCAAAAAGAGACCGCTTGGGGGTACTGGACATATTAGGGTTTTAGCGCATTTCCCTAAAGGCCAGAAGATAATCAGATGCACTGAACCAAACTCAACTAATCCAATCCATAATTATACACACAAATCCAATAAACTTTGCCACGTTACTGGAAAATTAAACTATTCCATTAAACTTTCAATAACTTAGGAAAAAAGTTTAAGGGGCATCACGGCTAAAATGTTTCTTTTGAGGGATGGGGACATGTAGCCAAGAACTCAATTATTATTAATTTTTTTTTTTGCTTGCAAGTTAGAGCCTTCTGTGAGGCTTGAGGACTGATCTCAGTGCCAACTCGGTTTCTTTATTCAGGGAGGGATTTGCGTTTCGGCTTTATTGCACATAACCCAAGCATTTGCAATGACCCTGACCGATATTAGTATATCTTTCCTTAAGACACATCTTAATCTAACCTTTTTAAGACTCTTTTGCTTTCAAACTCAAAACAGCATAAGAAACAAGCATTGTTGATGACACCGGGAGCCTGAACTGAGGCCCTGGAGTGGTCCGAAGCAATAGCCCCCTGAATAAACAGCTGCTGGGGAAACTAAATAACCATCGGAGACCAAAAGGTAAGGGGGGAAAAATGAGATTAGGAACTTTCCCAAATGTTCCATCTCTCCTATCGACCACTGGCCTAGCGTGAGGTGTCAATTTTGACTCCAAAGAATTCGCAGCGGTCCCATTATGCGGTCTCTGCTCTCATTGTAAATTCTGTCAACGAAGTCAATCTTATTAACTTCCGCACTGGTTCACACATGACATTTTCTTCAATTTTCTTGCTGACATCAAAAACATCAATTAGCAGCCCGAAAATAGGAAGGAGCGAATGACAGTGCCTGATAACGTCGACTATTTGAAGCCAAGGGTAAATCTATTCTCCAGTTCTGAATGCGTTCATTACAATTGCATTTTCAAAGAAGACCTCCAAATAGCAAAGAAAATTAAATTTATCATCTAGAAATGCCTAGAAATTGTTTTTTTAATCCTATGTCTATCTCTCAATCCCAGAGCGTAATACAAAGTATCGCAATTGAGTTTTATGATAACATGCCCCAACTTTAATAGAAAGTTTATAAAATATGCAGCCTGGACGAACCACACTTACTATCAAATAACAACTACAATGCTTGGGGGAAAAAAAAAAACTTCCCCAACGGACTGTGGCCTCGCCTTGTAGGGTTCATCTATTTTCCTGGGCTGCCACAGTTTGCGAGGCAAATGTGTAGGTGAACACACACACACACACACACACACACACAGACGCACCAGGCAACAAACAACCAGTTGGTTGAAAAGTTTTTAAAAGGAGAGAGAAAAGACAACTAAGGTCTACAGTTCAAAACCCAAAAGTTTTTATGGACAGCAACTAACACTTCATTCTCCCTGCTAAATTAAAATCATCTTTACTATCCACATACCCAGTCTCCTCCTCTCTAAGAAACAAGTTTTCACATAAAATCTCAACTCCTTGCTACTGACCACCCCAAGATATATGTACGTAAGTCTTGTCCAAACAGTTAAGCCAGGGACAAAACAATTATTCATCTGCCTGGCGTGGCCCACCTAATCATCACCCATTTCACTCATATTGACTTTTTCCCTCCAAAATCAAATAAATAAATAATAAAAATGTCAACTGTTCTCCCCTGATCTGAAAATTAAAATGCCCATGAGTAAATCCTCTACCCCATCTGCTGGGCTGCAGCCCAGGGAATCTGGAAATGGTTGGAAATGGATGGAGAGGAACAGCACCCCAAACTCAGATTTCAGAGTCCTGAAAGCAAAGCTTTTATTTATTTTATTATTTATTCATAGGGGTGGGGGGAGCGGGGAGCGAGCTAACACGCCAGCTTTGTGAAGCATCGCTCAGCGCTGTGTCACCTCTCCCAGGGAGGGAGGCGGCAGCGACCGACTCCGGTGGCTGCCCCCCGACACCCCGACCGACTTCTGGGGGAACAGAAAGAGCAACTCCACCCCGTAAACAGATCGCATTCCTGCGGCCCATTGATTTTTTGATCTTTTGACATTTTTTAGTTGCTTCCATTCCCTTCCTTGTCTTTTCTTCAATGTCACAAAAGACAAAAATGTCTAAACAATTGAGGGCAGAGATATCTATTAGCTGTCAGACCGCTGTTTTTCCCAGCACTGACTAAGCGCGCGCCGCACAGAATGCCGAGAACCGGTAAGATGACAAATTATATCATTTTTTTTCCTTAAATAGGGACAATCATATTCCAATACCTCGGCTTCTCCTAGCCAACCAAAACATGCTGTGCGAGAAGGGGAAAAAATCTTATTGTATCCTTTTCTGCAATTTCTATTATGTTAGCTGTTATTTGTTGAAAGAGGAAAGAAAAAAGAAAATCTCTTCAAGGAATGAAGTAACATATTTCAGGTTGTAGCATCTGAGAAGCAAAAGCATATCTTCCTGATTATTTTCCCCTAAGAACTGCTTCGATAGTGCAAGTACCACATTAATAAAAGAAACAATTTGTTATACTTAGGGATGAAAGACTGCAAAAAAAAAAAAAAAAATGAACGGATGTCCCCTAAGTTACTTGTTTCCCCCTGAAGACAAGCAAAGCCATTCTTTCAAAGCAGTTAAATTGTAGATTTGAAGTGCGGCCAACCTCAACTTTCTGAAACCTAAAATCTGAAACTTATCATTCCTATAAATAATGCCCTGACAGGAATACTTTAAAAAAATTATTTCAAATGGGTTCTCTCAGCTTGTGATTTGACTGCCATGAACATGTTGTACATCTATGATTTCAAAGTTAAAATTCAAAACACACTCACACTGCGCTTTCCTTCAAAACCAATAATCAACAATTTATGGACAAGAGGCTAAAATGGATCAACTTTACACTTACATTTGAGAAGATTAATGATTTTCTTTCAAGGAGCTGGTACGTTAGAAGCTTTAGTTTCCAGCACACGTTTTTGTATGTAATAAAAATATTTAAACTGTTTAGGTTAAACGCTATTATTTAGAAACCTATTTTATAAGGAAATGATCTTTTTTTTAAAAAATAGGCCCAAATTTGTTGGATGCAATTTTTTAAAAAAAGAACTGGTTCCATTGAGAGTAACTACCACTTAATCTTATAAACAACTTTTTCAGAAATAATCAAAGGAATCTCCAAATTTAATCTGTACTTGTTTTTCTATTTTATTTATACAGGCTCCTGTTTGACATTTAACATCTAATATTCATTTTTCTATTTCCAATGATGCTCTTGATAGAGACTAAATATTTAAGATACTGGTACATGCCTGTACTCTTGCAATACAAGGAGAAATATCAATTAGGTATAATATTTAGATCGCAAATGATAAAATAACAACTAATTCAAGCTCAGGAGGAACAAAGCCCTATTAAGCTTATAAGAATTGTATGAAACATACCAACAATACTCAGAGTATTCAATGCTTTTCAAATACAGATTCAAACCAGCAAATATAAGAACAAATTTATAAACTCCAAAAGAGGAACAGGAATGGGGAGAAAATGGCAAATCAAATTTTTCATCCAATTATCAAGGTAACATATGTTTGCAAACATAACGAATTCGATTTTTCTGCTGTTACAATAAACTAATTTCTGCATTAATGTCAGCTATAGACATCAATATTTTCTTAGCAGAGCACATCATTGTCAAATAGATTCATTCAAACATGTTAGTAAAACAGGAGCAAACTTCCTTAAATCATTCCATAATTATGGAAGATAGGTATTGGTAAGGACCTCTCTCTCATGTGAATATATATACACACGTTTATAAAATACTGTTGGGGTTTTCTTTAACTTTATGAAATAAAGTATGACGTTACAGCAAACCATGTATTGGGGGGGTGGGGGGGAGTCACGGCAAGAGGCAAGCAGACACACACACATTCACAAAACTGACCACAGGTTTCGGACGGGCTGGTCGGTAGTTGTGGTTTTTAAAACCTCGCGCTGTCCTTGAAACGGAGGCCGCACACAGCTCCATTAGATACAGATCCAGTGCTCTTGATCTATTATTTACAAAGAAAAACCCTTCACTGCTTAAGTGCCCCCTCTCCTCAGCCTTCCATTTCAACAGCTTCAAACAACTTAGTGGGAGAAAAACACAGGACACAACAACTTGTGTTCATCACAATGTTCCAGGCAAGTCAGACTTCCACTTGGATAGAGAAAAAATATATATCAGAATGCCCTGAGCAGCGGATGTCGGCTATACGACAATCAAATGAGAGGATTGCTCCAAAATACAGATTGTCCTTTTCTAACAAGTGGCGTGAGGTTTTATAATCCTTCTGTAAGAGATATTTCTCTTGGAAAAAGAATAGGAAGAATTTCAGGAAAACCATTTTTACCTCAATGATGTGAAAAGAATGTTTTCCGAATGTATATTTGGTATGAAATTCTTTAATTATCAAGTGTGCTCTTTGAGTCAAACGGCATTCGATCTAATTAGTAAGCTTAGATCTCACCTTCGTGCTGAACTTTAAACTCTCTGAAGCCAATTAAAAACTATTTAAATGAATATTAAAAGGATTCCTGTGATCGTTTCTGACATGAGAGAAAACATGCTTTTCAGCAAAAAATAGGTTTACACAGCATGCCTGCATTTCACAAAATATTTGAATTGAGTTTTGCATTTAATCTATTACCCTTCTTCGATTCTGCCATCCAATGCTCTTCCTCGGCTGTTTTATCATCCTTGTTCAGGCATATCTGCCGCCAATACAGTTTTAACTGCAATTAGAACTGTTTTATTATTCAGTGCTCTTCAATTTTCAATAACTTATTAAGATTTACTGGATGGTACCCATTTTCCACTTTCATTTCAATTCACTATTGACTTGGGCACATATGAGGATGCACCAATAAAAGTTGAAATTAGAAAAAAAAAAAATCTTAGCCATTTCCAATTTGATGAGGCAAAGCACACTCAGACCACAGTCAACAGCAAGTTAAATACACACACTTTCTCTCTACATCTAGGCCTTGAAATAGCTTTTTGAGATTTAATAAATTATTCTGTTTGCTTATGAAATTAAATGCTCCCATGCAAAGCCGTTACAATTAACACCACTAAATGTGTTAGGTTACACTGAAGAAATCCTCACAGTATAATTGTATCAATGAGTCATTTAACTCACATATATTAATTCAATTTATCTTCATTTTGAACTGTGGGGACTGATGGATTGTCATCATTAGAAATGACAAAGCTCTATGCTGGAGGGAAACACAGACCTGCTGAGGTTCTGACTTCTCGCAAGACCACACATCACTGCCTCCACTAAGAGCACCCACAAGTCATCAAGGGATGTATTCTCTGCTGAGGACCAGAAAGTCAGGGTTTCTGATCAGGATGCAAAAGAATGTCAACTGGAGTCTCTGGAACCTACACACCAGTGTCGATAAAGCAAATTCCTGTATGGAGATCACAATGGTAATATGTTCTCAGCATAAGGACCATGACGTATTTGGTATTAGAGAAAAATTCTCTAAATACTCCTTGCGAAAATGCTACATAACATGCCATTTTCCTAACCCTGCAACCTATTGATAAGCATTTCAGGTTTAAAACAAACAACAAAAAACAAACAAACAAAAAAACCCAGAGCAGTGCCAGAGAAAATGTATTAACCAAGAGAGCTCAGCTGGGGATACTGTCAATAAACAAGACATTACCAGGCAAAGCAATTCCATGATTGTTCATCAAGATTTCCTCCTGGAAACTCGCAGGATTAGAGGGGTCATTAATAAGATTTTAAAAACTAGTGAGACCATATTTGACCAAGCTAAATCTACCCTGATGGTCATCCTAGCTTTTGAAAAATGGAATCACGGTGGGAAATGCAAGGTAAAGTGACTGACTTCGCATTTGATTCTTAAAAGGCTGATTTTTTTTTTAAAGATTTAACATCTTGAAATACTCGACTCAATTATTTAGTTTCCCTCCTCTCTTAAAAAATGAGATCCTTGGCCAGATAAAGTATAAATCCTTGGGTTTCAAGATGCCCAGAGTGACATCTTTTATCTCCAGTTTCTCTAATGTGGACAATGGGGAAACAAAGGAAATTAATTTCTTTGAATGCTGGTGGAAAAGAAGAGAGACCGCAAAGCTCCCTGGGACTAGGAGAAATGGGTGCAAAGATACACAGGACCGGCAGGCCACGATTTCTCAAGGGGGCACACTTCCTTTCTCAAGGTCCCCTCAGAACTTCTCAACCTGGCCACTGCATCCAGTCCACCCACCTTGGACAGAAGCATCCTTTCCTTATTCCCCTCTGATTTATGTCCTCATAGGCACTGATCAAGTTCTGGGGTAAAAAGTTAAATAAGAACATCAAGATGCAATGAGAAGTGAGAAGCTGCTGATCTGGTCAAATTTGAATATTCCAGAATAACACACTTATGGGGATTTTTGCATTTATTTGCTGGATCAGCAGTCACTGCTGTGAGTCTTCTCCACGGACTTGCAGGGAGCGATGGAAAGACCCCACAAGCTGTCAGGGTTGGCTTGACAAGGCAAACCTGGATGGCTAGTGCTGGGGTGGAGCTTTTGGTTACAGAACTTAAAAAAAAGACTCCTGTCACCCATGAGGCCCCTAATTAGATACTGCTGAAACAAAAATAAGGTAATTTGGTGAGAATGAAGGAAATCTGTTTTATAGGGAACTGTGTCCACTAGAACCAAGAGTTGAAATTGACAATGAATTGGGAGTTTGGGATTAGCAGGGACAAACTATTATACATGGGGAGGATAAACAAGCTCCTACTAACTAGCACAGGGAACTATATGCAATATGCTGTGACAAACCATAATGGGAGGGAATGTGAAATATGCATGCATGGATAACTCAGTCACTTTGTCATACAAAGAAACACAACATTCTCAGTCAGCTATACTGCAACAGAATTTTTTCAAAAAGATGCAGGTGATAATACAAACAAACTTTAAAAAAACAAATTAATTAGAAGGGAAGTCATTTTATAAACAACACTGACACACAAAAAGTATAATAAAGGAAAAGCGCCTTCCAGTTTTCGTTTTTTTTTTTTTTTTTTAAGGCCAAGGATCTGAATATATGGACACTGGCCAAATTCACCTCCTTTTACCACTTCCCATGCTTAAAAATACATGATTGCTCACCTCGACATAAAGACAACCTGCCACCAAAACATCAGAGAGAAGGTGACAGCCCAGGACAGAATGATCCCGTCCATGGTTTTCACTAACAAATAAATGATGTTTTTGTGGAGTTTCAGCCTTTGCGTTTCATAGCAAATTGAGGAACACAGCCAAGAAAAGTCACCCAAATCCAGGAAGTGGGTTTCAACTCTACTAAATAAGCACGGCGACTCGCTATGCCCTTTGTACACATGTTTGAGAAATTAGATTCACACATACTCAAGCCCCAAGCTGCTGCCATGGGGAATTACAGGGTTAAGGGGAGGAGATTGTAGGAAGGCAGGTCTTTCTGAGTGTTTTGAGTCAGTTGCTGAATGGTAATGATTTCACCCCTGGCCAGTACTGGCTGCTGCTGGATGCCAAAGCAGGGGGTGGGGGGTGTATATGCCGGGTGCCTAAGGAGAGGGTGTGTGTGTGTGTATACATGCCTGACTCTCAACACTGACAAGATAGCTTTATAGACAACGCAGTCTCTACTTCTTTGCTAAATAAGCTCCTTGCAAACACACCCAGAGGCTAGCATACAATGGGCACGTCCAGCAAATAATAAAGTAAAATTAAATTATGTCAAGCCTCCCCCATAGCAACACCCATGGGCTGTCTGGGGAAGGAGCTGTGGTGCCAGTGTTCCCGCCACAGTGTGGAGTTGGAGCTCAAGTTCGCTCCCTCCAATGAGGCACAGATGGAAAGCATGTTGCAACCGCCCGCCTAAAGCAGACTGTGAAACTGGTTTCGGATGCGACCAAGCATCTTAGTATAGTCTGGACTGCAGTGTTTTTTTCAAAACCATCTTGTTTTTGTCTAGCACCTCTGCTCAAGGAAGTTTGGGAGGGACTATTTCTCATAATCAAATAAAGTCTTGCATGACAACAGTCCCATTTTATAGACAGAAAAACAAACAAGTTCGGGGGACTTGGGAGAATGCATTTGAGATTAGCTGGTTAGTAACTTCAGCAAATGAAAAAGGGAAAGGAGGAAAAATGACTGCAGCGAAGGCAGGAAACTTCCCTACATTTTACCCTTAAAGATTCACTTACTGATTCAGTCAGTACTGATTTGGTGTCCCTGCGTACCTGGCACTATTCTAGGCATTCCGGATAAATCAGAGGAAAAAAGTCCTTGCCCTCGGGGAACTTACAATCAGAGAGCGAGGTAATAATTTACAAGTGTCAAAGTGCTACCAGATGCCCTCCTGGAAGATCCTCACGGAATAATCTAGTCAGAGCCAAACAGAAACCAGTTCTCTGACTATCCAGCCCAATGTTTAACGCCAATTATTCTGCCCCAGAAATAGTTATTGAAAAGCCTGAAAAATCTAGCCTTTATCCGCTAGAGAAGAAGCACAAGTTTTTTATCACCCCTTTTTTAGTAGTTTTTAAAGAATCCCAAATGCTAAATGATGCTGTTGAATCACCTACTGATGAAGAGCTATTTGCACTGGAGGTCAGGGAACATCACAGACTTGGGGAATATGCAGCAACATTCAGATGCCAAGCTTTTCACACTGTCCTGAACTCAGAGCTGCTGACTATTTCGTATGATCCATACAGTTGGCCAAATTAATCTATGCTTTGAACATAAACATCACTGGCACTCAGGCAGCGACTGTTAGTTGCTCGCTCAATTGTGTCCGACTCTTTACAACCCCCAGGCTCCCCTGTCCATGGAATTCTCCAGGCAAGAATACTGGAGTAGGTACCCATTCCCTTCTCCAGGGGATCTTCCTGACCCAGGGATCAAACCCAGGTCTCCTCCATTGCAGGCAGATTATTTCTTACTGTCTGACCCACCAGGGAAGCCCCTCAATCCCAGCTAACACTAATTGAATTTCTTCTCTTTGACCCAGTACATAGCGTGGTCTTTCTGGTACTTCTGTACTTAATTCCAGGGTTATATAAACTACAACTCCTCAAACTACTGGCACAAACTCAATGCTTTTAGCTACTTTTCCAACTATAAATTAGATAAAGTATATAGATGTAGAGGTCAAGAGCAGCCATTAGAATCTACTTCATCCTTCACTATAATTTTAGGTCAGCCAGGCTTATAAGGAGAAGTTTCCTTTACCAAAAGAGTGTGTTTATTACATGGTTATCGCTGTGTCTTAATATAAAACATACAGAACAAATGAAGCACTGAGATGTTCAAGAAATGTTTGTTGCAGAAATTTATATATAAAAACATTACTATTAGGAAACACTTAAGAAAAAAAAAACCTTAAACTCCAAATAGACAATCTCTATATTTCTATAATTAAATATTTCAAAACACATACTGGGATGAAAATTCTTTAAATACAGTTAATGAAATTGATTTTTTAAAACAATTGTTCAGATGTGATATCTGATGAAAAGGTACCACGACCTAGTTTAAAGACTAAAAGTTCATTATGATCTACAAAGATACTATTTTTCTAAAAATGCAAACTTTATTCCTATGCAAACAGTTATCAAAGAGATCTACAAGAACTGATTCCTCTAACAGAAGAGTTTCTTAAATGCAGGGAGAGAAGTCTGCAATAACCATGCTTGCTTTAAAATGAGAATGAGACTCATTTTTTTTTTTTAACATTTTCTAAACATGTCTCTTTAGTGGCTTCAACAAGTGTATTTTCAAAGTGTTAAGTACAGCAATAGGAAGCTTCCCTGATAGATAGCTCAGGGACTTCTCTGATAGCTCAGTTGGTAAAGAATCTGCCTGCAATGCAGGAGACCCTGGTTCAATGCCTGGGTTGGGAAGAGCCCCTGAAGAAGAGAAAGGCTACCCAATCCAGTATTCTGGCCTGGAGAATCCCACGGACTGTATAGTCCACGGGTCGCAAAGAGTTGGACACGACTGAGCAACTTTCACTTTCACTTTCAAGTATAGCAAAGATAATCTCTGTGAAATGTGTTACGGTCTTCAAGCCAGAGGCATGTTTTAAAAGAACAGTAAGGTATTACATACTCTGATTTAAACCACTGTTTAATTGGAATATAAAAATTATCAGAGGTAAAAAATAAAACAGCAAAATGAACTGTAAAATCGTTACATTTCTAAACACAGACAGTGGACGCCACTGCATTGTAACCTGCAGGTTACTGAAGCCCCGTGAGGTCTCACTTTCTACAACGGAACACTGAACGGCAAAGACGGCCCGGTGCAAAGATGCCTGAAAGCTGTTCTCTGCCCTTCCACGAACACCTCATTTAAATCCCTCATCCCTCTGGGTGCTGATGCCACTGTCCCTGTATTTTCAGAGGACAGAACGGAAGCTCCTAGGGAATAATTTCCCAGGATAACAGGGCAAGTAGCAGAGTCTGAATGTGAACCCAGGTCTTCAAACTCCTCCCAGTTCTACGACTAAAATTTCCTCTAGACAATACTGCACAGCAGAGGTGCTAGATGGGAGATGCCAGCACAGCGGTTTGGAAGCTGGCTGTACATTCCCGCCTGTGATCAACGCATCAGTTTAGATGGCCTGCGTGTGTGTGCGTGTGCGGACACTGTGTGGGCAGGGATCACAGCGATGTGCTTTACTAACCATGGGGACAGTTGGTAGGTATGTTGGCACGATGACTACAGATAAACTCTCGATAGCCTATTTATCTTCTGAGTTTTAAATAAACAGAGGCTGAAGGCTATAATTAAGATCAGAAGTGCCTCTGAAGACCAGACGGCAAAAGGGAAGCAACACAAAATCGTCGCTGGCAGGGAACTGGGCGTCATCCCTAAGGTGAAGTGAGTGATTTTTAACAAATGTTTTTAACTCCGCTGCCTGGAGAACAGCACTGCCCTGAAGACTTACAGGTAGGCCCAAGGTGGGCAGCATCCCGCAAATGTGGAGGCAAACAAGGTCCACGACTCAGATGCACACAGCAGGCACCAGGTCTCTACTGCAGGGGGCTCTCCAAGGAGCTTACTGTCCAGGCTGACCTCGCCCAACCACTCAGGTCTGGAGATCCCTGAAGAAAACGCAAACCTGGAAATGCAGTCAGTGCACTGGCTTCACTGATGCCTGGAGGTCCCCCCGGTCTTCCTCCCTTTCTCACTACTCAGCAAAACAATGGCATCTCTATGCCCTCAATGGCTTGCGTGTGAGCCCCTCCCCCCCACAATGGCCCCATTCAATCCCCCACCAAGAGCGAGGCCCCAAGTTTAACAGCCTGTGTTAGGAGAGCACTGAACACAAAGGGAGGTGTTTCCAGGTTCAGTGCACACTTTACTATCGTTCATCAGAGAAGAAACAAAAGCAAGCCCTCGCCCTCCGCCATTTGCCTCAGGCAGTGCAGAGGCTGGGCTCTGCCACGCTCACCAAAATGCAACCTTTCCTGGCTGGGGTAGGGGCCACATTGTGCTTCAGGATCACTGTGCAGACAGGGGTTCCAGATTATTTCTACCTTCTACGAAAGACATTAACATGAAAATGGGATTCTTCTGTCCCCTAAGAAGATCCAAGAGGAAGATTGGAGGTAGGGGTGGGGGACCTTGAGGGCAGAGGGAGAAAAAGGCTCCCAAATAAAGACCAAGAAGGTCAGTCATCAGACAGACCTTAAATTATACTTTCAAATCTTTATTAGGAAAATAGCCCACCTCTTTCTTTGCTTTAAATTTTTTATTAGGGTTGACTGCTGTTTTTATTAAGGAACCCAGGATCTACTTTGTATAACTGCTTAAATTACTGACTACCACTGCTAGCAAAATTTGATGGATACAGGCTAGGTGTTTAAGAAACACCATTTCACATCAACCCAAAGTGCTAACTCCTTGACTGCAAGTGGTACACAGACCCTGGTGCCTTGACCACAGCTTTCCACGGCAACATTGGGTTGGTTATCAGTCAACAGCCCTGGATTTTACTAGTTGGTCAAAGGCTGAATTTTTTTTCCCCCTCAGGGGATTGTGGGGGCGGGGTCTTGCAGAGTTTACACAAAGTGCTAACATTCAAAATAGCACACATCATACCTCCCTCCCTCCTCAGAGAGACACCTACCCACCCCTTTCCCCAGCCAAGATGGATTAGTCACACTAAACATAGCCCATTCCCAATCAACTCTTCAAGCTTTGGCAGGCCTGGCCCAGCTGACATTCCGGCCCAGTTTAACATTACATAATGAGAGCTTCACTGCCATCACGGGCTGCAAGTCAAAACAAACTTGCTGAACTTGACCCAGAGCACCGGCTCTGTCACAGGACGTAGGACCGCAAGGGGCAGAACCGAGTTCTCAGCAAACACTGAAAAGTCACCACTGAACTCCTGAATGCATTCTTCTTGCCTGGCAGGGTTGCCTTGACATCAGGTATTGACAGCGCCCAACCCAGACACTTTCTGAGGTTTATCATAGAGGGCTGGTATCAAACTTGATTTCAAAGGATCATTTTCATACATTTCTCTGCGTTTTAGACGCAAGCCCAGAAAGCAACCCTGTAAAAGGATTCCTAAAGATGAGTTCCCTGGGAAAGAAGGTCGGTGGGGTTGTAGAAAAAGATATAATCCTGTATCAGAGACTAGTTAACTCAAAATGCACGAATGAACGTAAGATCTGACTTCCCACGTGTTGCTAAAGCACATTCATTGCTGGAAGACTTCCTAAGACTCCCTGAGACTCTCCAGCTCACTTCTCCCTAGTGAACCCCAAGCAGATGCCTGCACAAGTCCATCCTCATCACCACCATGAGCGCCTGGGGCATCCCAGAGAGACTCAGCCTCTAAGAGGAAAATATGCGAATTCATACTGAACATACTCAACTGCACACTGACCCAGAAGGAGCTTAAAATGAACGGCGCTTCACATGAAAGGTCCGCAAAAATCAAACTCCACCTTGAATCAGAGGTTGGCAGGACGGAAGGAGAAAATCCGAGCGGCCTGGAGTCTGGTGGTCTTGACTCCATCGTTCTCTGGCTCCACGAAGTCATCTCCTGTCTCTGGGCCTTGGTTTCCCCAGGTTACAGAGAGGACTGGATGGCACAAGGAGGCCTGAGTTACCACTCAGCTCTGACAATTCTAAGATTTCATAACTGTCTCTACCCATCCACCTACTCGAACCAGAAGGAACAAGTTTGTTCCCTCTGCTTGGGGTCAATGGCTCAAAGAATTGGTTGCATTAATACTTTGAGGTCACTCAAGTCCACTTCTGTGACCTGAGTTATTTGATCTGTCTTGCACCAGAAGCCCAGCTCATATACACAATGACCTTACCATCAGCCTACTCCCTGCTGAGCAACATTCAATTTGAACTTACCGAGACCAGCCCAGTCAATCTCCCTAGGTAACGTTTTTGCTTTTTTTCAAATCGAGAGGCCACATATATTTTCTTAATCTATCAGGATTCTAATTAAAAACATTGCTCATCAGAGGACTGAGGGCTGCCTGCCCTATTCTAAACAACTCCAGCTTATGGCACTTTAAAATTACTTTTCTCTCCCCTTCTTCTAAACTGTAAGAGGCCAGAATTGCCAGAGACCGCTCTGCCTGAAGCCTGGGCAGGACATTCCTGGCAACCAGGTATGTATGTTACAGATCTTTGTGATGGGAACAGAGACAAAGATTTGATGTTGAACAAGGAAGAATGTAAATATGGTGAGAAATTCCCTGAGATGAGGAAAATGAATTTGGGGAAGAGGAGGAGGGTGAGATCAAAAGGATGCTGGTGACCACGCAGAATCAAGAGATGAAGCAGCAGAGAAGTGGGTCTGGTGGCATCTAGTCTCTGGTCAGAACCTCCCAAGCTTTAAAAGTGGGCTTGTCTGCTCTGAACACACCCTCTTCAACATGGCTTTTCTTGAAAGCCTCATTATGGAGACCATTCCTACCAAGATGGAGGGATCTCATCATGGAGGGAGTTCTGAGTTCTCTAGGAGCCCAGGAGGCAACTTCTTCTGATGATGCCTCAGAAAGGAGCAGACCCTCAGGGTGGGCAGGGACCAAAAGGGAGCAGAATGTCCAAGGGACTCAAGTCATTACTTCTAGCTAGAAGGGCGACTCCTTGAAGGCAAAGACTCAGTCCATCCTGCTCACACCTCATCCCCAGCAGAGAACAGCATCTGCCCAGCAGTGCCTGGTGAACTTGAGCTGTCCCCAAGCGCTGCTGGTGCTTCTGTCTAGTCACTCTGGATGTTAAGACCTATTTTGCAAGCTTTCATCATTACAAGAAGATTACTCACCTGTCCCACAAAGTCAAGGCTTTGTAACAGTTATCAGTCAGAAGTCTGATGTCTGAAAGACATGTCTGCATCCCTGCTTCCCTTTTTCCTGTTGTTTAGCTGCTAAGTTGTGTCCAGCTCGTTTGTGACCCCATGGACTATAGTCCACCAGATTCCCCTGTCCATGGGGATTCCCAGGCAAGCATACTGGAGTGGGTTGTCATTTCCCTTCTCCAGGGGATCTTTTCCCGATCCAGAGATTGAACCCTCGTCTCCTACCATGGCAGGCGGATTCTTTACCATGAAGTCACCAAGGCAGCGCCGGTAACTTCTAGACTCCCTTTAATCTGAAGCTAAGCTCATTAAATCAAGCTAAGATGATACTGTCTCATCTATCTTAGAACCTGGCCTGAGGACCAAACCCAGACAGTCAGAAGAGTAAAATCATCCTTCCTGGAGCATTACCCAGTGTTACAAAAGCTATGGCCAGATCTTCTGGCTTTATAACCAGGAGAAGAGCTCAATAAAGTTGAGATATTCAAGATCAAGTTGAATGGGTGGCTTACGGGGTATTCTTTAGGCCATCTACAAGTCCATTTAGGACACTGAACCTTTTGTCCTAAAATTAGAAGATGCCGTGATAGCACCAAAACCATTTCTCTGAATGTACTGCCCTGAAAGGGATAAAGACAAGCATCAAGGGGCAGCATCTTACTTCTAAGACTTTCCCCCAGTGTTTCTCTATGCCCCTCCCTGGTGTCCAGATGACATCCATTAAACTCAGGCACTGCTCCACAAGGGATCTTGGCCTCTGGCTATGAGAAGAAGAGCATCAAAAAATTGCTTGCCAACAACCCATAAATTTAAACAAGTCAGGATGGCAAGAGGAGGCCTGCCTGGGAATGATCATAGAAGAGAAGTCAAAAGCAATGTGGGTTCCAATGGGACACACAGACAGCCCTCCAAGGGGGACGTTCCTTCTCTTACAAAGGCGAATCCCTTCAAGCACCCACAAGGATTAGAAAGTCACTCACATGACTAGCTACAGTCTTGGAATGACAAGGAAGGTTTGGCAGGGACGTGAGGGGCAAGGGATCTCCAATGGACAGCACATCTGACCTGGCCAAAGACATCAACTCAGACCCTGGTCTGAGAAGGGGAGAGTGAGGCGAACCACATATGTGCAAGCGTACCCATATTGTGTGTATAAAAGTGAGGGCATCATTAGAACAGAGTCCTAAAAACCAGGAGTCCCAGCCACTCTGATTCAGTCCTCCTGACATGGAAAAAGGCCTGGCTTCCTCCTGCCTCAATGATATAATCCCTACAGTGGAAACTCACGGCTGTGCTGGGGCTTCTTCCTCCCCTCGCTCACCATTACAGGTTGTGAAATGAAGCGGAAAGGACCACACACCATGTAAATATATGCTTCCTCCTCAGTCCTCACACCCACTCACACAAAAGACATACCATTAATAAGTGCAAAAAAATGTAGGGTTCCTCCCAGAGCCATCTTGTGCGTAATCCCTCCCATCATTGGCAACAGCCCCTAACACTATTTGACTCTGAATTCAGACGAAGGGGGAACTGAAAAGCGAGAAATCCCTAAGCCTTACACATCTAAAGCTCACCCTCAAAAATGGAACTTTCTTCTTGAAAATCCCGTTTTAATCATTCTACCAAATGGACTCATTTTTTTTTTTCTTTTATTTGCAGGATCCAAGCAATTTTTACTGTGGGTGGTAAGGAGAGTCTAACTGTTTCTAATTATTTAAAAAACAAAACCACACACACAAAACAAAACAAATCAAAAATCTATGCTGCCAACTGCTGAGAGACTCAGAAGCCACAACTTCCGGTAATAAAGATTTTTCTTCCCAACTATCATAAAGCAGCGGATCTGGAGAGCATCTGTGTATCTGCTCAGTGTTTCTCATGCACGATCCTGGCGAGCTAGGACCATTCACACGTGAGAGTGGAGGCTGGCAGTGAACTGATGAGGTGAGCACCCTGGCTTTACAAATATGTAAAGATCCGGCCTTCACATCCCAGCCCTAATATTACTCTCCGTAGAACCAAGGACAATTAAAAAAAAAAAAAATTATGCCACAGTTTCCTTCTCTTTAAAACTGAGGAAAATAGTTCTTACCTTTTGGGGGCGTTGGGGGGGTGAAATGAATTAACATATGAAAAACCACTTAAAGTAGAGCTGGTTCATGGAAAAGCACTCAACTAGCTTAGGTATATACAAAATTGGAAAAAATAGTTTTTCCTCTTACGATGGAGTAGCTATAAGTGTAAAACAAGAATATTTACAAAAAACTGAACTCAAAGCCTGAACAACACTTTTAATAAGTGGTGGCTAATATTAATATTACACCCCGACCAGAGAAAGGGTTCATCCTTCTTTCCTCTCAAAGAGATGAATTTAAAAATACCCACTGAGAATGAATAAGTAAGAGCTAATGTTGACAGAAATGCTTCCCTGGTGGCTCAGTGGTAAAGAATCCACCTGCCAATGCAGGAGACATGGGTTCAATCCCTGGGTGGGAAGATCCCCTGGAGGAGGAAATGGCAACTTGCTCCAGTATTCTTGCCTGGAGAATCCCATGGACAGAGGAGCTGGCGGGCTACAGTCCATGAGGTCGTAAAAGAATCAGACACGACTCAGCAACTGAACAACAGCAGATGTTGACGGATGGACATGTACACCACCTTAACTCGGTGAAACCTCCCAATAAAGGAAGGGATGTATAAAAATTTCCCTGCTTTACAGATGGAGAAACTGAGGTCTAGAAACTACACTATGCACACCATCACTCAGCCAGTTAGTAGCAAAGGCAGGGTTTGAATTCACGCTCTTAATCATTCCATTAAACAGACTTTGCAAGAACCATCATCAAGTGCCAAAACACATTCTCTCTTCTTCTGAGGCAAGACAGCTCATGCCAAAGAGGATTGTAAGAATTACGACTTTATCATTACATCTGAAAGAGGGAATAACAAAGAGATCCTTTTTATGGAGAGGAAATCCACTGAAAAGACCCAGAAGGAGGAGCTCAACATGACAGAAGGAGGAAGGCACTTCTCTGGGCTACCCTGGACCTCCATGTCGACGAAAGGGCCCTAATTCCACTCCCCGGGAGAAAGAATCCTGTACAATCCTCCACCCCTCGACTTCCACTTTCTCCCCCACTTGTTAACCGTGCCCAGAGGGTGGCAATACATTTAACTGCAGACAGTCGTTTTTGTTAATGGAATTCTAAGCCCATCAGTTTTCAGCTGGGAGGATGAGTCTTTCGCTGTGTTTTTCTAAAGCAAATATTTAGTGCTTTCATCTTTTAGTGCCCTAACATGCAATCTGTCACCCAAATAAGAAAAGGGGGGAAAAAAAAAAGAAACCTTCTTATGTGGGTGTTGGTAGAAATGATATCGTGTTTCCGACATCGATCAGACAAACGGTAAGCACCTCTGGAGGGAGAATGATCACTCTGTAAGTTCTTCTCTGGCATCTTCCAGAGTGAAGGCCCCCAGGCCCCGAGGTTTACACTTGCTCCACGTGTGCAAATGATGCCAGCCCTGGCTTTCCACAGCGCCCCTGCCCTGTCAATCAGGGTGCAGAAGAGCGTCTTGTGTCTGACAGCTGCTCTGTTCTCCTGGTTTCATCCTGACGCCCATGCTCGTGTTACTTTGTTTAGTGTGTGATTTTTTTTTTTTAAATGAGAACCATTCTTCTTGCACCTGGAGGACATTCCTCTACAGAAACCTGCTGCCAGACAAAGATAGTTTCTTATCAGCAGACTCACTCCTCTCAACTAAACCCTGGATGCCCCGACTCTACCACACTCTGAGGGGTTCCTTCAGCCTGTCAAGAGAGCAGTGAGGAGTGGGGATACAGACAGGAAAGAGGGGTGACACGTTTTAGAAGGCGGTTCTAACACTTTCTCCTGATTCTAAAGCAGTTTTCCATCCCAGAAAGCCAGGAGGAGAGTTACGACTGTGTTTCTGGATGTTACCTCCCCTTTCCACCCCTGTAATTTCTGCTTTCTGCTCTGGGTCACTGTTCCCACTTCTCAATTGGCTGTAATGGCAAGTCTCCAAGTAATTACAAAGGCAGGAGTCAGGTTACACCAGACCTCACATGTGTGAGACTGCTGCCACCTTCCCCAGCAAAATCCACCGCAAAGGCATCAACTGTTCAGTCAAGTGTGACGTTCTGAGCCAGGGACCTTTGAGGTCACCTCTCCTCGTTTCCCAAGAGGACAGGCACATACACAGGATCTGCCTGTACCACACAAACATTCCTGCAGTTCACTTTTCCCGAAGAAAGCAGCAGGTCTGACCACAGCAGGTGACACGCAGCTCTGGCCTTCCCATGGCTGTTCCAGCTGGTTGCTGAACCTGGCTGGGGGGGCATGGGTGATCGTGGAAGCAACACTGTTTCTGGCTTCACCTAAGTAGTCAGACAAGTGAGGACAGTCTGGGAGAGCCACATGGGTCAACAAATCTACAGGGGATGCACCATCTTCATTTTACACATCAAACTGGTCAATCCTAAAGGAAATCAACCTTGAAGGTTCACCGGAAGGACCAATGCTGAAGCTGAAGTTCCAATACTCTGGCCACCTGATGTGAAGGGCCAACTCATTGGAAAAGACCCTGATGCTGGGAAAGATTTGAGAGGAGGAGGAGAAGGGGGCGACAGAGGATGAGATGTTGGATGGCATCACCGACTCGATGGACATGAGTTTGAGCAAACTCTGGGAGACAATGAAGGACAGGGAAGCCTGGTGTGCTGCAGTCCACGGGCTCACAAAGAGTCGGACACGACTGAGTGCCTGAACAACAACGACAAACCTTGATCGGCGGTCCTGACATCTGGGAGAGAATAACAGAAATTCAAAGCAGAATACTCCAGACGTCATTTCCCTTCACAAGGCTGCCTAGATGGTCGGCAAGAACATGTCCCTTACTAGTTAACAGTGTTCTTTGGCCACTGTCAGAATTCGCCTTGAGTTCTCCTAAATCCACAAAGTGGCCCAAAGCACCCTAGGGGTGTGGGCAAAAACAGCCAGCACAAGAACCAAATAACCCAACCCACCATGTCAGTAGGAGGCTGACAAGAAAGGTACTCTGGTTACATCTCTTGGTGGAGAAAGAGCAAAGCAAGGTACTCTGGTTACATCTCTTGGTGGAGAAAGAGCAAAGCAGAAACTTACAATGGACAGTGAAAAGTCAGCCTCTGAATGAAAGAAACAGATCAGGTCAACGATACCTTTCAAAGGTGAAAACCATAAAAATTAAAAAAAATAAACCCCACATCCCTTGTGACCTTAAAAGGGTAGCATAAAAGTGTGTGTAAGGTGATGGAACTGTTCTGTATCCTGACTGTGGTGGCGATAATACGAATTGATGCTAAAATTCACAGAACTGTAGACCGAAAGAAAAGGCCAATTTTATTGTATATGTTAAACTATAGTTTTTGAAAACCCCACATGGCCAAGGAAGCCTGTTCCTAAGTCCTAGAATCAGGGACACAGAAGCATACACAGGAAGTGCAAATCAAAAACTAGACAGCTGCAAGTGACCCCACCAAGCAAGACTGCAGGGAGGAGAGTTCCCCACCAGGAACCTGATTTGAGTTCACTCTGCTGCCCCCAGCAGGACAGGGTCAAGGAAAACTAATGTCCCAGTCCCTTTAGAAGCGTACACGTCACTGCATCATGAGAGCTGCGAATCCACGCCCAGACACTGCTGTCCTTGCCCCGCCGGGCACAGAAATGCCCCACCTGCCCTTCAGGAACTGCCCAGATTCCTGAAGCCAGTAAAAGCATCATTAGCAAGCTGCCCCTCCCTCTCACCTCCACCCAGCTTTCTTCTGGGTTCTTATTTTTTTAAAAAGGGCAGGAAGAAAGAAACTTGTCCAAGAGGCAGAGCTGTGAACTGGGATCTCCTGGCTGATTACGAGTTTCTTGTACTTTCTGGTGGAGGGGCTTCTCCTTTCCGGGGGGAAAAGAGCACCTCTCCCTGGCCACACTGGTTGCCGGCGAACCACCCAGGCCTGCCAGAAACCCGACGGGCAGAGTCCAGGCTGAGCACTTGGTGATTGAGCACTGGCGTGCTCCCTCTGACCCCAGCCCCGTACATCATATCCAACCCAACACCATCTCCTGCCAGCTCTGTTTTTTGAAGCAGCAAGAGGTCCCCGCTGGGGCCCAGGGGCTGCCACACAGGGGGCTCCGGCGAAGCTGGGCGGTCAAGTGACAGGTGGGGCTGGGAAATAAATGCAGCGGGCCACACGCGTCCCCTGGTCACCCCGCCGCCTCCTGGACTCTCACTTCTTCTTTTTCTGGCGTCTCTAGTTCCTTCCTCATCCCCACCCTCCCTTATCGGAAGGAACTGGCTTTTCCAAAACAGAAACTTTCACTCTGAGCCCAAACAGGCCTGCTATTTAGACCTTTCCAGAGAAAAATGCTGCAGAGCTGTGAGCTCCCTGGGGGTGGAGGAGCCCCAGAATAACAGAACACACACATACACCCCAGGAGGTTGTTAACAAAGAGTTTAAAACTCCTTGGCCGGACAGAGGCCACCTCCTTTCCCCATCTGCAGCTCAAGCAGAGGCAGCCAGTCACTGATGGGGAAAGGACAGCCCGAGGAAAGGGTGGTCAGAACTTGAACCTGGCCTTATCAGAGAAGATAGGAATACATCCACCACCTTACTCCCCAAGCCAACATCAAAAAACTGTTTTTGGAACTACCACATTCCTTTAATGCAAACAGGTTTGAAGTGAACGTTCAGTGATGTGATGGAGAAGGCTGGGAAAGTGTGGAATAAAGAATAAAAGATGAGGTAGCGCCTAGAATCAGCTCCTGCAAAACTAGCAGCAGCGGTTACAATAAATACCTTTTGGATCAGGTGCATAGAGCTGGCCTGAAACTAGGAGACTAAGATCCTCCACTTTGCTGACCTGACAATCTCCTTTTAATAAAAACGAGTAAACTAAGTTCCAGAGTCTGGGCTGAAGCGTGGTTCCTCTCTGTTCCCAAATTCCAAACATCTACCTCACTGACATCATCAAAGGAAAGTACTCTGAGAAACGGAGGTATCACATCATGGAGAAACAGACAGGCAGGCGGATTCGATAGAATGTCAAAACCGTGAGCAAAAAGCATCCCCTCCCTCTCTTCAAATACTGGCCGTGTATTATGATCTGAGGGGCCCTGTGAGGTATAAAAAGTCTGAAGGTTAATTTAAACTCTCCCTTGACACAGCACAGCCCATTAAAAACAGATCTGTCACCTCAGAGAATTACAAAAGGGGAGGATCCCAAACCAATAAACTGTGTGGATGACAAGATGTCACGCATGGAAGGCCCGAGTCTTCCCTACTAATGACCTTTGTCACAAGAGTTGCAAAGAAAACATGTGACTCACAAAGAATGGGGAAAAGGGAGACAGTCAGAGAGACAGGAGCAGTGATCCAGCCTGTGGCATCCAGGCGGGGTTCAGGAGGGGGCCCAGAGGCTGGATGCAGGGCCAGAGAACGCCCCACCCTCCAAGGGATGGGGTCCTTAAAGGATGTTCACGCACACTGCCTGGGCTTCCTACTCTGTGTATCAGCCTCCCGGGGTGGAGAAAAGTATAAGAAGTGATCAGTGTGCATGCCTTCGGTCCAAGGAATGGTCAACAAGGGACACGAGGCCCAGAACAATCCCTTCCCTCTCTGGACCTGTGTCCCTGGTGGGGAGCCCTGTGCAAGCAGTGGTCAAGCTGTGTCAATCCTTCGGGGCTCTGACACGGGGCAGGGGAAACCACACCACGTTCACCATGCATTGGGAGTGTGGCTTCTCTGAGGTGTCAGGAATTCCAGTTAGGCACCACGATGCCCACTTACACTCATGGAGCTGAACTTCAGCAAAGGAAATCCACGCACCCATTTAACCTAGAAGAACTCAACAAAGAAGATCTGCAGAAAGAAAAACGAGAAATGACAAAATAACATGGGTGGTCCCACCAGTCATCCCACCAGGAGAATGACTCTGGGGAGGGGAGCGAATCTGCTGGACTGCCTGCACAGAATGCTCCAGGGCTGTGTGTGCTAAGCCACAGGTCATATACATCATGGGGGCATGAGGGAATGGCCACAGTCATTCTGTCTTTGTTATTTTCAGCTTGCACTCTTTCCCGCATGAGATGCAATCGGACTGTAATAGTGGAACTTTAGAAACAGTGGGTTTGCACGGGGCAATGACTAAACACATTGAGAGATATCCAGTTCCAGGACGGACACCACTGGACGTTTTACCAAGAGTCTTCGCGGGATACACAGGAAAGGGTTTCTATTACAAGAAATGTCAGACGGACGGAGAAGAATTACATATATAATACAAGCCTGCCTCTCATTTTTTAAACACATCCTTTAAAAGACTGAAACCATGTCCAAATACTAATTTTGTCTTTCAGGAACATTTTTACTGTTTTCTCTCATTCTGCTTCTTTATGTAATCAGCGGGGGGAGGATGAACTAAACATTTTAGCTGAACAGAATACTTGATAATCCAAAGTTGTAATGCAGAGATTAATACTTCCCCCTTCTAATGTACTTTGTTGTGTAAATCCAGATTTTCCATACGTTAACATATTGAAAAACATAGAACTAAGGAAATGAAGCAATATCTATATTTGTTTCAATGACTAATGAGCAAAAATAAAACTCTGGCCATGATGCCATGCTTTTTAGAAATCAGACATATAATAAGCCACAGATTCATAGGATGTGGTCTAATAAACCTAAGAAAAGTTTCATTTCCTCTCACCAAAATGGTTAACTCCCTATGTGACTAGCTTTGCAAAGTTAGCAAAAGTCTTTTTTCCCCCTTAAATGTCTAAGCTGAGAAGTTAATAAGCAAGTACCAGCAATAATGTGTCCTCTCCTGAACTCACACACACACAACACACACACACACACACCCCTAAAAATGAAATAAAATTAGGCTCAAATCCAGCAAAAAGGTAGGTCAGTAGACCAAAACATCAGAAAGGACAGAGGGTATCACCCTGCTAACCCCCAGCCCACTGATCAGGAAAAGTTCAAAAAAGCCCTTCAAGAGGAAGGAAGCACAGAATAAGGGAAGGATTCGAACAAAGACCTCTTTAAGTTTGTTTGCAAGCATTTCCGTGAAAATGGTATTGACTAAGCAATTACAGGGAAAAAAAAACACTTTCTTTCTTATCTGAATGCATTTATGCCATGGGTCACACCCTATTATTGTCACTATTAAACATGGTAATAGCCTCAATGTAATGACTTTGTGTGGTGAGCTTGAAAGTGGCCATGAATAGCTAACTAGAAAGAAGTGACTCATGCCTGCCCAGGTGGATATTGACTTTCTTACTCATATTTACTCAACTGGTCTACCAACCTTAATTCCCTTGAGGAGAGAGCTAAAAGGATCAAGCTGACTCGCAGGGGAGAGAGAGAAGGGCCAATGGATAGGTTAGAAAGGATGCCAGATGTGGTACCTATAAAACAAAGACTGGACTTTAGATATCCTGAATCAGAAGTCTCCTCCCAGCTCCTGAGACAGCTGCGTGTTGAGCAGGACCTAACCCAGTCTCCTTTAGCGAGTGGAAGGTGACTGGTGGGGAAGGCTCCAAACCATGGACCGCTGCCATGGTCTTTCATTAATAGCAGTTTTACAGCTCTGCCCCTTTGCTGTGTAATCTTAAGCAAGTTACTTAACCTCTATGTGATACATCTGCGAAATGACAAAACCACAGCACCTTCCTCTTAGGGTTGTTGTCAGGTTTTCAAGAGTTAAAATACACAAATCCCCGAGAGAAGTGCCTGGACCGTAGGAAGTGCTGTGTTAAAAAGTCTCTTTGATCAGGATTTCAAGGGATCCTGGGAGGTACCCAGCGAAGGAAGGCTGGGGCAGGGATTCCGCCATCATCCCTTTTTAACAGACACGGGGATTGCATCACAGATGGATGAAGCACCTTGCCAGCAGAGGTGAGAGAATGCTGGACTCAAATCTGGTTCTGCTTCCTCTGATTGTGCGCAGTTTCCGCGATGCTCCCCGGAAACACCTGGAGCACCCCAGAGCTGTGTGTGGAAACCACGCGGCAGGACTGAACTGCCCCACCAAAGGCCAGCCCACCACACAGACTCACTGCCAGGGTGCGGCTCCCCCGGATCCTGCCAGACGCTCGTGCCAGACCCAGCACACAGGCTCCTCTGGCCAAGTTCCCGCTCCACATGCCTCAAGTCAACTGAGGCTCACAACAGCTCATGTCAGGCACCCCTGCACTGAGGAGGGGACTGAAGCACAGAGCAGGTAGGTAACTCGCTTGAGGTCACAGAGCCCAAGTGGTGTCTCTGCGTCTGGTCTGTTCACAACTTAGGGACTTAGTCCCCCATCTGGGAAGCCGAGGTAACTGGCTCTTCCCCAAGAGATGCTTCCCTGTCCTGAGGGCAAAGCTGAGAAACTGGCGCCAGCAAGCTGAGAAACAGGCGTCGGCGCCTGTGGATCTCGAGTTATAAGGAAGAAACCCAGTGTTTCTGTTTCGTTTTCACAACTCAGAATGGGTGCCTGGTTCTCCTTTATCTATCATGTAACTCTGACCAAAGATTAATGAGTTACCGCTTGCCAGGCCCTGGTGGAGGAATAACTATGTTCAGTATGGCCTTATCATCCACAGTCAGGATGAACAGAGGCGCTTATTAAAAGCCAAACCAAGGAGGGGCTGCTGAGAAAAAGCTCTTCCTTGCGGGCCAGGGCTGCCACACAGAAGTCAGCCTCCCTGGTCCATCTGACACAGGCCAGTTAAAGACCCGGGCCGTATACATACACGGGCCCCAGCGGTTCCAAGCGCAGGGCTCATCAGAAGAAGCGGGGTAGGGTCTGGTTCAAAAGACCCTAGACACATCTTCAGTTTTAGCCACATCTGGTCAGAGGGGACTAATTAGACAGGAAGAGCCCCAAAAGACACCGTGTAACTAACCAGAATGAAGACACAACATAGTGTATGAGAATAACCGAGCAAGGAGCCATTCCATGTTTTACAAATGTTTTGCAAACCATTTTTAAACTTCAGACACATGAATGACAAGAAAGAAATGCATCCAAATATTAAGAGATCACAACTAGGTAAAAAAGGAATGTGTTGACATTTTCTCCTGCATTTGGATGAAACATTTGGATGTTTCTCTACGTGTGTCTCGTTTTCTTACAGGGCTATTTACTACTTTTTAAATTAGGACAAGCTTTTCAGGATGATTTCACCCGCATTTTCTCTCTCCAAAGGCAAGACGCACCGACAAATGTAACGTATTACTCTAGGCCTCTGCTGTTTTCTGTCCCTGCGGCCCTAACACGCTACAGCGCAATCAGCACATAGTAGGTATACAATCAATGTTTATCAGAGACAGAGGCTCTACTAAATGGCTCTTAAATATTCCCTTTCCTTTTCAAAAAGGAAAAAAGTCAAAAGCTAGCATGAGTTACTAAATCATGCACTGTTTAAGTTTAAAGAGTTAACTTTACAGTTTTTATCTGCGTTGACTTTTGCTCTTCTGAGGATGAAAACATGTTCTAGATGTTCTTTATTCTTTGGGACTACGGATTTGAAGAGTAACAAGGTCATCCCGTTAAACTTGACTGTGGAGGCACCACTGCAGAAAGGGTGAGCAGAGCCCAGCACCCGGAATGTGAAAAGAAAATCTATAAGTTCTAAAGAATGAAGAACAAAGGCCAAGTTCTGGTGATATCTTCTCTTCCACTGGAAGCTCTGAAGAGTCCAAGAAATCGTTTCCACAGTCAAGTTTAACGGGATGACCTTGTTCATCATTCTTATGGAAGCCATGCATGATGCTAGACCATGTGGCTTCAACTGGGAGCCCAACACCTTGGGTTCGCGGGAGTGTCTCCCTTCCCCTCGTCCTTGTAAACTGGCACTGTTACGGCTATGATAAACCTATCCGTGGTCAGGACACCCCGGCATCATGGCACCCAATGTAACGGTGATGTGACAGGACTCAGGGACCACGGAGGATGCCCTAGGGAGAAGGAAACCATGTGCATGGGTGGCTTCCGTCCAGAGCCCGCTCATCTCATACCGTCATTCTGCTCCGAGACCTACCTCCAAACACCAGGGCTCCCCAACCTTTTGTAAGGAGTGGCTCCTTTTCATGTCCCTGAAGACTTGAGTGCTGACAGTGAAGTCTGAGGGGGGGTAGAAGTGCTGACAGTCATGTCCCTGAGTGCAGCAAGGGAGGGGGCACTGCTGCCAGGAAGAAAGGGGAACAGAGTGAGGCTCGGGAGGGAGGTGTGCGCAGTCAGCAAGGCATTCACGGCCCCCAGTTTGACGTCCTGCGCTAACCCCACTTCTCTACAAACTCCAGGAGGCGGAGGACCGGGATTCCCCGCTCGAACCCGGAACTCTCCCGTGTCCTTGCCGGCCAGCTTGGGGACCCTGCCAGAGACATCTTCAACACAGCCTCCTCCAGGCAGCCTTTCTGGGGCATCCCTTCCCACTCTCCCAACCCTGACCATCACTCCTTCTTCTGAGAAGCCTGCTGGCTAGCATTTTCCCTCTCTCTCAACTTACCTTACCGAATCATCCATTAATTTAAACCATGTAATATTGCTGCTATTGGGTTGGCCCAAAAGTTCATCTGGGTTCTAAAGAAAACTCCAAATGAACATTTGGGCCGAGCCAGTATTTCTACCCTACAAAAAAGCAGTTGCACAGGGTTCCATGCCAGTGCTATTTGGGGAGCTGTCTCAATACAATTCCCTCTGCTAGGCTGCAACCTTTCTGAGAGCTGCAACTATACCAGCGTCTCTGGACCCCTTCAAGGATCTGGTAGCACCAGCCCTGAGTGCTCAGGAAGTCAGTGCTCTACTGCATTTCAACTCAGCCAGAGGCCTGTGATGAGCGCTGCTTCTCTGTTTAGGGTTCTAGACAGGAACGTTTGTGTCATTCCACTATTCCTCATGACTACCCTGTGAGGTGGGTCCTGTTGTGCCCATTTTACAGAGGAAGAAACTGACTCAGAGACGTTAAGGAGCATGCCCAAGGTCACACAGCTAGTAGACGGTGGGGGAAGGGGGACCGGAACCAGGTCTCACTCAACTCATACTGTTGTTACGTAAATACATCTTCCTCTCCAGATGTTGACTATTGCTCTAAAAACAGGGTAAAGAATTGATCGGTGTTAAGAGTGACCTGGGGTTCAAGAACAGCTATTTCACAACAAGGAAATATCATTCTAATTTTTGTTAAAAAAAAAAAAAAAGACCTATGACTTTTGTGTTCATGATAAAGAATTATGTCTTCTCTACCCTAGTTGTTAAAAAGTTCTATCACTTCATGGGAAATAGACGGGGAAACAATGGAAACAGTGTCAGACTTTATTTTTCTGGGCTCCAAAATCACTGCAGATGGTGACTGCAGCCATGAAATTAAAAGACGCTTACTCCTTAGAAGGAAAGTTATGACCAACCTAGATAGCATATTCAAAAGCAGACATTACTTTGCCAACAAAGGTTCGTCTAGTCAAGGCTATGGTTTTTCCTGTGGTCATGAATGGATGTGAGAGTTGGACTGTGAAGAAGGCTGAGCGCTGAAGAACTGATGCTTTTGAACTGTGGTGTTGGAGAAGACTCTTGAGAGTTCCTTGGACTTCAAGGAGATCCAACCAGTCCATTCTGAAGGAGATCAGCCCTGGGATTTCTTTGGAAGGAATGATGCTAATGCTGAAACTCCAGTACTTTGGCCACCTCATGAGAAGAGTTGACTCACTGGAAAAGACTCTGATGCTGGGAGGGATTGGGGGCAAGAGGAGAAGGGGACGACAGAGGATGAGATGGGCTGGATGGCATCACTGACTCGACGGACGTGAGTCTGGGTGAACTCCAGGAGTTGGTGATGGACAGGGAGGCCTGGCGTGCTGCGATTCATGGGGTCGCAAAAGAGTCAAGACACGACTGAGCGACTGATCTGATCTGATCTGATCTGATGTGAAGGAAAATCCCCATGAACAAATTTTTTCACCCTTTTTAATTCCCCCCTGACAAAAAACAGAATTCAAGATTAAGAATATGAGATTGGGCACAATACCCAATATATTATGTTCTGATATCCACTAAATAGCAGAATGAGCATGGTGGGCACTGAAGACTAGGAGTTAGAAAAGCAATGGAAATAATGGACAAATCTATGAAACAGCAGCCACATTTCTGGAATAATTTAAATGGTTCTCAGATAACTGGGTCCTCTGATGGTGGGGGTGGGGGGGAGCGGGGAGAGGGTGGTTTCTCCAGGTGGATTAACCCAGCCCAAAGCATGTGAAGACCCAAAATGAGAAGGAGCCACATCACCTGCAAACTGGTGCCTCTCCATTGCCCTCGTGAGTTGCAACTGTCCCTGCGGCTGGACACTGAAAGTCACCATTGCGGGGAGCCCAAGGTCTGCCCCCAGGAAGCGCAGCCCAAGCCCCAGAGGAAGCACGGGTGCCCAGCCCTGGACGTCTCTGGTCTCCATCCAGGAAGCAGAGTCTCCCTCTCTGCACTTCTCCACGGGGCTCGTTTGTAAACAGGAATGTGAGTCATGGGGCAGGCATGAGTCCATTTTCCAGATTAGCCCAGTTTTACAACTGAGGTCATCCTATTCTGCCCCCGTCACAGCAGTGACTCATCTTACTGCCTCCCACCAAAGGGAACATGGTTTAGCCCTTCACTTGTTCCTGAAAGGAACCCAGCAGTATGGGGGTTTCAATCCTGGTCTGCTTGCTTTGCTTCCTAATACAATGCTGAGAGCAAAGATGTAAGATTCCTGAGGGCAAGCATCCCAGGAGTTTGGAAAAGAATTGAATCTAAGGATACCCCAGACCATATTGTCTTCCCATGGCCTCTTAGGGTCTCCACTCCCATAGGGGCTTGCACACAAGTCTGTTATACTCATGGGTATGTGGGCGCATGCACACATGTGCATGCACACATTTTCTCTCTCTCTCCCCCTTTGTATAGGATCTAATACTCTTCCTGGGAACCTCAGAGCCAAATTTACAGGTCACGTCTACCAATCTCGTAGGATCTTCCAGCTTTGAAATTTGTGAGATTAACCTTACCCCCATCTTATCTTACAGGTCTATCTTGCTTTCCTCTTTATTCTAATTTCCTTCATTATTCACTTCCAATCTTTTTACATAATATGAAGTCTTACAAGCCACTTCAAGTTTGGGGGGTATAGGATTTCTTATAAATAGATCTAAGTGTGCATACAAATACCAAGTCATTTTGTACCATGAGAGAACTCTAAATGAGCCTTCCGCTAACAAATACAAGACTCTTTAACAAATCCTAAAGATGATGAAGCAAACCTCTGCCAAGTTTTCCGCTCAGCATCCATTCAAACTTTTTCTGGTAACAGTAGCCTGAATTATTTAGGAGGTATCCCCTGACTCTTGACCCGTAACAGTTTGGGTAGAGTGGACTCTAGCCCCCAGCTCCAAGTGGGCAAGTTTACTCAGTTCAAATGCACTCAGCCCATGACGCCCCCTGACCACAGACACTGGTTCAGAATCGTGCAGGGAGATAAGGTCTCCCTGGACTCGAACCTGCCCCCATGCAATGGACTCAACCAGGAGGAAAGCAGATCCGAGGGCTGGAAGGAAATGGTGTCCTGGAATATGTGACCCTGGATCCAGCCATGCCTGACATATGTTTCCTATAAACTTTTCAAGTATGGGTCAATACACTCATTTTCCTTGGGCCAATTTGGGCTAGGTTTGAGGAAGAAGAAGGGCATCCTGACCAGAGAAACCTAGTCGCCTTTGTCAGACTGACCTCAATAATCATCCATCCACAAAGCAAGCAGTAATGTGGAAAAACTTGGAGATGTTCCAGGAAAAGTCAATGAAGGCCTCTGGAGTTTCATGATCCAGGGCATGATGAGGGGATTATTACAAGGCAATATATTGGGAGTAAGTGTCCAGTACTTTTCATAATAAGAATGAATGCGGCGTGTGGCTAGTCTTTGGACAGGGGAGTGGGGACCTTGCAAAAACCACACGCCTGCTAGAATTACCACTCGGCCCTCCTCCTTTAGTGCCTCCGAAGCCACTGGCTTCACTGACCGACTTTATTAAGATGTGGTCTCCAAAGTTGAGGCTGTGACATGTCAAGACAGATGGCAGGCAAAGCAGGTGGTGGGTTTCATCTTCCCTGATGATGTGGCCCCTGAGGACATGGTGAGTTGACCAGTTCTGGACATGACCACATGGAGCAGAATCAAGGTGCACCACTAAAAGTTGGAGCAATAGCTGTGTACTCTACTATTTTGTTTCTTTATGAGCTTAAAGCCACCTTCAGCAGGTGGCTGGGCAACATTCAAATGTTAATGTAACAGAATGGAAACCAACGAGACAGAAAGTACAAATTGCTCTGCCAGGAAAAATAAACACAAAAGAGAGTATAGAAGGAGCTGAAAAGCATTTAAAAACCAAAACCCCTAAAAATACTAAAGCCTCCAGACATAAAGATTTTGTATGAAATGTGTTACTCACACCAAATTTGGTCAACAGTTGTTGGCTACTGGGAGAATTCTACACCCACTGCTTAGACAGGAAGAAAAAAGCAAAAGCTTCCAATTTTGTTTCAGTAAACTTTGGTGTGATCATTAATTTTTATGGGTCAACTTGTCTGGGCAACGAGGTGACCAGATATTTGGTCAAACATTCTGAGTGTCTCTGTGTTTTGGATGAGTTTAAATTGGTAGAATGAATAAAACTGATTGCCCTCCTTAATGTGAGTAGGCCGTGTCCAATCAGTTGAAGGCCTGAATTGAAGAAAGGCTGATCCTAACCAAATACGGAAAACTCCTCCTGTTTGACTACCTTCAAGTTGAGACGTGGGAGTTTTTCTTTCTGCCTTTGGACTTGAGCTAAAACACAGACTCCTTCCAGGTCTCAAGTCTGCCAGCCTTTGGACCAGAACTACATTACCAGCTCTCTTGGTTCTAAGGCCTCCAGACTCAGACTAGAGCTAAATTATAAACTTCCCTGGGCCTCCAGCTTATTGAGTGCAGATCTAGGCACTTCTTGGTCTTCATAATTGCATAAGTCAATTCATTACTTACAATAAGTCTCTTTCTATATCCATCTATCTCCTATTGGTTCCATTTCTCTGGAGAACCCTAATACATTTGGGTTATGTTTTTTATATGTTTTCTGCCCCCAAGTAAGAGGGAAAGGATTATTTATGGGTCTCTCAAAGGAATCAGCAGCGAAGGCAATGGCACCCCACTCCAGTACTCTTGCCTGGAAAATCCCATGGATGGAGGAGCCTGGAAGGCTGCAGTCCATGGGGTCGCTGAGGGTCGGACACAACTGAGCGACTTCCCTTTCACTTTTCACTTTCATGCATTGGAGAAGGAAATGGCAACCCACTCCAGTGTTCTTGCCTGGAGAATCCCAGGGACGGGGGAGTCTGGTGGGCTGCCGTCTATGGGGTCGCATAGAGTCGGACACGACTGAAGTGACTTAGCAGCAGCAGCAAAGGAATCAGAATTGCAAAATGGAATGGGTCTTAGAAATCATGTAATTGAATTCTTTGTTTGTTTTTTTTTTTAATCCCTAAGTCTAGGCATAAAGGGACCTCCCCAGGACTATACAGCTAGAAAAGAACAAACCAAAAACCCAGGTTTTTTAAAAACTAGGAGGTCAGGGTTCTATGCACAACATGGAAGAGTTTTATTTTGAAACAGCAGCATCTCTGGAAGGAAAAACATCCATTTGAGAGAAGGACGTGGGAAGAACCATTCCACTAAAGAAGCCAACTAATAAAATGATAATTAAAAAAAAAACTGGCAAGAGGGTGAAATCCTCTTATCTCTTTGTCATTTACATACACATGCACATGTGCATATAAACAAGGACACAAAAAACAATTAAGCAACAGCAGCCATCCATCCATCCAACCAACCACACATACACATAAACTCAGAGGGTTCAGATCTTTATGCTCTATCAATTACTGTCACTTCTGAAAGTAAGGTAAGTTTGGTGTGAACTAATCACATTTGAAAGGTCTTGTCAAACAAGATACAAAAAAACTGTAATGGCCCTGGGAAAGCTACCATTTTTATCTTTAAAGGTGAGTCCAGTTTTTTCCCAAAGTAGCATGCCATCACAGACACGGCAAATGTATATGACACTACTTTTCCTGATTTATTTTTCTAAAATATGAGCATGTGAGTGATAAGGTGTGAGAGTCTGTGTGGTGTGTGTGTACAGACTGCCCACCTATGGGCGTGCAGAGGTAAGTGGGTATCCTCCAGTGTGGGTAACAATGGCCTGCAGTCAGGAACGGCAAGTTCCCAGCTCGCATAGAGCAACTCCTCCTTGTCAATACCACTTGTCACTTCCCGGTCAGTATCACTGGGCCACCCTGTTCAGAGCTGGCATCAGGTGAAATGTAACCATCACCCCTACACTCAAGGGATGTAGGAATGAAGTCTGCCTTAGCCCTCAAGGACCTCATCTTAGTGAGAAAGAGACTAGGAGCCAAACAGAATGAACACAAAAGGAGCCAATGTTAAGTCCCTTCTTAGACTAGCCTTTTACAAAGCACAGTTCATCTTATCCTCGATCTCAGCAAACAGACAGATGTGGGGCCCTATTTTCACCGCCACTTTCCACCAGCTAGCTGTGTGCCGTGTACTTCTGGGGCTTAGTATGTCAAGTCATGTGAGGGTGCTGGCTACTGAATGACTGGTAAGGGCCCTGCCCACTCCAATGTGCTCCAAATCTGCAGGGTGAGAAGAACTCGGGTGGGGGTGGTTGGGGGGAGCGTTAATTCCTCCCATCACTCCGAGTACAAATCCTACATGCCTGGATTTCTGCACATGGCACTGAGGCAATATTTACTAAAAACAGTTACATCCAGGGGAAGAAACTTTCTTTTACCAGATAAAAGATCTACATGGCCAAGGGAAAATACTTCAGCAATAGGGTATAATAAAAGGGAATTTGTTGCATCATTTTGAATGCTGTTTACTGGTTTAAAGAAAACTTTGCCAACTTTTGTTTTCTGAGGGGAAAAATACTTCTCAATAACAAATATTGAGAAGATGAAAAAGAAACCCACTTTCTTATTATGGTAGAAACAAATGAAGGAAAATCACCTAAAATAGTTTTTGAAGAGCTTGGGATAAAGTTTAAAAAAAAAAGAGTTACTTGAGTAATTTTGAATAAAGGAGATGCTTTTATTTTTTAGCTGATATCAACACTAAAGTAGCCCAGAAAGTGAAGTCAAGGCTTTCTGGGATGGTAATAATGTACAACAGCCAACCTTAATAATGGAAAATTAGCCAAGGCATGAAAAAAGTATACACACTGAGGAAACCAGAAGGGAAAGAGACACGTGTACCCCAATGTTCATTGCAGCACTGTTTATAATAGCCAGGACATGGAAGCAACCTAGATGTCCATCAGCAGATGAATGGATGAGGAAGCTGTGGTACATATACACAATGGAGTATTACTCAGCCATTAAAAAGAATACATTTGAATCAGTTCTAATGAGGTGGATGAAACTGGAGCCTATTATACAGAGTGAAGTAAGCCAGAAGGAAAAACATAAATACAGTATACTAACGCATATATATGGAATTTAGAAAGATGGTAACGATAACCCTGTATACGAGACAGCAAAAGAGACACTGATGTATAGAACAGTCTTATGGACTCTGTGGGAGAGGGTGGGAAGATTTGGGAGAATGGCATTGAAACATGTGAAATGTCATGTATGAAACGAGATGCCAGTCCAGGTTCAGTGCACAATGCTGGATGCTTGGGGCTGGTGCGCTGGGAAGGCCCAGGGGGATGGTATGGGGAGGGGGGAGGGCGGAGGGTTCAGGATGGGGAGCATGTGTATATCTGAAATTAAAAAAAAAAAAAAAAAAAGAAATGCAAAGAACTGACTGGAAAATTGTAATTACCCTGAGAGCAATTGTGTAAAAACATGTATATATGTGAACAAAAGGTGGAAAATATTCAGAGTGAACGAAAATATTTACTAGTTAGGGTGTAACATGATGATTTGTTGTATTTCAGAGTTGTCTATGTTACCATATTGTCACTACAAAGAAGACAAATGTATTTACACATTTTACACATAAACTTGAGGAGTTAATGAAAAAAAAAAAAAAAAAGTAAATGAAGTTCTAACAGACATCGCTGGAACACTAAATGAAGTCCTTTCTATAGCCAAACTAATTCCTTGGACACCCATGCACTAGCAGAACACCAGTGTATCTTTCCGGTCTGTTTCCTCAGACAGTGATGAGGTTCCGTGGTGACCTCAGCAGATGGAAAACCGAAGCTTCTCTGTGCAACCTCCATCTCCATCATTTGCATAGGGAATTGAGAGATTAACAGTGTAATCTCTCCAGACAAGTAAAATGTCAGCAAGCTCATGGAAAACCATGCTCATCAGTTACTTTGGGAGAAAAGGACCTGATTCACAGGTGCAGGCGTAGATCGCTATGGAAGAAATGGAGGCAGAGGCTCAGGTCCAGAACGGCTGAAGGAAGCTTTGCGCATCTAGTTAACAAATAAATGTAATAACAGGCTATTGATGAGATTTTGGTAAAGGGTAGTTCCTTCTCCCAGAAGAGCCTCTGGGAAGGGGTGTGGGTCCATACTTTGCCCCTGGGGGCCATAGACAGTACCGTGCAGAATCAAGGGACCAGCAAGGGGAGAGAGTCGGACTGGGACTGGCAGTGTGTACTTGGTAATCCTCTCTTTACAAACCAACATACTCCCTAAAAAAGATAGAGAAAAGCACCCCAAAACGGAGCTGAGAGATTTTCAAGACAACACAGAGATCAGCTGTGCCTGGGGATCCAGTTACCACTCAGGAAATTTAGAGTGCTTTGCCCCAAAAAAAGAAAGCAGTGTTGATCAACACCCTCCCCCCATATCAATAGGACCAAATGTTTTCAAATGCAAATAACAGGTTTCTAGAAGAATCCTGGAATTTCTCCTGGAAATGTTTTTATAGTTCACATCTTGTTAGCCGCAGGAGCCCCAATTAAATGTCTTCTCTTCTCATTTCTGCTAACCGATTATTAGCATTAGATAATAACATACTATTTTCTGCTAATATGTTTCCTGACAACATCAAACTCCAGAGGGTCTTCATGGTGTAATAACTGAAGAACTGTGGAAATGAGGACTAATTTATGAGAAAACATTATTTAAATCTGCTCAGTGTTTATGAAAAACAACCATTTTGGTTGAAATGCGCTATACTAATGACATAAAAACTTACTAAATTGAAATAACTTGAAAAAAAAAAAAAACCTCCCCAAACATTATGAAAAAGCAGGAATCACACTGCAGGGCCATAAGGTTATAAATAGTCAAAAACAACAGACACCCACAGGTAGAACCAACCCGTGACACCATCTCATTTAGAACGAGAAGGTACTTGAGAATTTGGGGAAAGGCTTGCCAGCTTCATTCGCTAACATCTCTGGTTCCAAAATCACACTCGCCTCCTAGCTGTCCTCCTCGGAAGGAATCACACTATTGCTAATCGCGTAACTTGAGGGGCCGTAACTGCTGTCACTGGGCATGCACCTGGGACAAGCACGGTGTGGTCCTGCCTGGACTGGGGTGATGAATCTCTCAGAATTACGGTATTTGGAGTTTCTCAGCTTGAAAGGGAGAGAGCTGGAGTCATAGGATAAGGGATCTGAGGTAAATTATCCCATGCTACTCAAGTCATGCACTATCCTTCTACCCCATGTTATATCCTGAATATAAACATCAGTAAAAATCCGGTTAAAGAGAACCTTGAGAGAGGAAACAGTAAGTCCTAATTGTGGGTGTGTGTGCGTGTGCGTGGGTGTGTATACAGAAGACAACAGAGACAGTACACCCAGGTGGCGGTGCTGGTGGTAAAGAACCCACCTGCCAGTGCAGGAGAGGTAAGAGATGAGGGCTGGAATCCCTGGTTCGAGAAGGTCCCCTGGAGGAGGGCATGGTAACCCACTTCAGTATTCTTGCCAGGGAAATCCCATGGACAGAGGAGCCTGGGAGGCTACGATCCATAAGGTCGCAAAGAGTCGGACTCGACTGAAACAACTTAGCACGCGCACATGCAATGTTTTTAAAATTCTGAAGCTTACCATCAACTGATACATGGATCAGTAAAATGTGATCTACCAACACAATGGAATATTATTTGGCTATTAAAAAGTAATGAAATAGAAACAGATGCCACAATATGGATGATCTTTTTTTCCCCAAACTTTAAACATTTTACTTTGTACTGGGGTAAAGCCAATTAACAATGTTGTGCTAGTTTTGGGTGAACAGGGAAGGGGCTCAGCCATACACACACATGTGTAACATGGATGAATCTTGAGAAGACCATGCTAAGTGAAAGAAGCCAGTCACCAGGGACCACATACATGATTCTACACATGCAAAATATCTGGAAGAGACAAATCCACAGCGACAGAGAGTAGCTGGTGGATGGGGGGTGAGTTGGAGGAAGTGGGGAGTGACAACTAATGGGGACAGAGTTTCTTCTGAAGGTGATGAAATGTTCTCAACTTGACTGTGGTGATGGTTGCAAAATCCTATAAACATACTAAAAATCAGTAAAGTGCACACTTTAAAAGGGTGAACTGTATAGTTTTAAATTCTGAAGTTCCAATTGGCCTAACTACCAGTATCTTATCGCTAACTGCCTTCTGAGCACATTTTATTTGAAGCAAATACTCAACTCTGGGCAACACAGGGTAAGAATTATTATTCCCATTTCACAGGAAACAGAGGTCCAAAGAGCTTCTGTTTTCCTTCACTGGCTGCCTAGGTCTCCACAGGGTGCAAGGAGGAGTGTGAACTTTGGGGGAGTCCTAGGTCTTATCACTCCCCAAATCAGGGAGGGATTAATATCCAGCTCTTGCCAGATGTCTAGAAATTTATAGGGCTGGGTCATGCAGTTACGCTATTAAACAAAAGACACTGAAAAAATGGCACTTGGATTACTGGAATGCAATTCATAATAGCATGAAATTCAGATTAAACCATTTAGCTAAAAAAGGAGGGGGGGAGTCACCTCTTGAGTTGATATCTAGAAGGGTGAAAATATACCCAATTAGATGTGGCCATATAATTTTCACATCAAACATCGTGTGCTCCCAAAGGCAACTAATGGCACAGCTCACTGTGGATTTTCCCAAGTTTTCAGGAGCAATGACAGCCCTCTTCAACAAAGCCATTTAACGTAACAGAAGGTTAAAGTAGGAACCACAAACACTTGCTTTTCTTAATTTACACCTTTCATTTACTTCCCCAGAAATGTCATGGAGGAGCCAGGAAATTTATGATGTACTGTCAATAGATGGGTCCTTTTAAGAACAGGATTTAGAAAGCAAAATATAAATTCTAGAAGGTAAGCTGGAGGTATACTAAAAAAAAAAAAAAAAAAAAAACTTTTAGTATTCCAGGAGAAGCAAGATGACTTGGTTGGGTCTCATACTTAATTTTAAAGAAAAGGAAAAGTACAGTCCATTAGGTGAGTGGGAGACTGGTAGGTTTTGAGAAATCCAAGTCTAATGACTTCACATCATCTATCCCAATAACCAGGTACCATCAAAATCCATTGCGGGACCACAGCAAACAAAACACAGCTCACAGGGGCTTTTCTCTGCATCACTGGCTTTTGGAAGTGTGAGAAGCTACTAGCATTTAAATCATCATGCTTGTGTAGTTTTAACCATTTCTTTAAAAAAAAATACTCTAGTAAACCACTAAGATTTTTTAAGCCATAAAGTAATTGGCAAAAAAACTCCAAAAACCGACAAAACGTACACTGGCAAGTTGGGGTGTCATTCATTTTAAAGATATTCTTTCTTCTACCTTGGTCTGTCTTTTAGTTTAAGGAATAACAGAGGGACCGTTGCTCATTAAACACTTGTGTTAAAGCAGGATTTCTCAACCTCAGCACTACCGACGTTTTGATAGTTCTTTCGGGGGGTCGGGGGGAGAGGTGCCTGCCTTAGCAGCATCTCTGGCCTCTACCCACTAAATGAAAGCGGCATCCCACCCACCCAGTTGTGACAACCAAAAATGCACCAGACTCTGCCAAATGCCTCCTGGGCAGCAAAATCACCCCAGCTGGGAACCAGGGAGCTAAAGGTAACTGGCCCGAACACTTCCCTATGACGAAGGCTGATGCAGAGGCCCTAGCCTGAACATTTCTGTATAATGACTGATACAGAGGCCCTAGCTTGAAGAAGGACCCAGATCCCTGCACAACAAAATCAGCCAGCTCTCATCCAAATCCTCCAACAGCGATCAGTTTTAGAAACCCGGGAAAATACGATGATCTGGTAAACATCCCCCTGAGCCTCCCCAGTGACCAGCGTGTAGCCTTCAACTATGTGCTAAGGTCCCACAGTGCCCTGCAACTCTTGTACGTGTCCTTAACACTGTCATTTACAAATGGATGAAATGACAGCACCAGCAGGAGTGGTATGTGTCTAAAGGCGCTCGTGGGAGCAGGTACTTGTTTAGTCACCAAGCTGTGTCTGACTCTTCTGTGACTCCATGGACTGGAGCCCACCGGGCTCCTTCTGTCTATGGGATTCTCCAGGCAAGAACACTGGAGTGGGTTGCCATTTCCTTCTCCAGGGGATCTTCTCAACCCAGGGACTGAACCTGCATCTCCCAGGGAAGCCCCGGGTGCAGGTACGAGTCTCTTTAAAATGGCAGAGCTGCAGTAATCTGCTGATCTATAATAGATATCCCAGTCACTCGAGAAAACCCAAACAACTCCCTGTTCAGAGTAGAGGAGTCTGTTGGTAGCCCGTCAGCAAAACAATATTTTTATCTCTGATCTCCTTAATGAAAGAATCCAAAGTACAAATTAAAAAATGGAGTCCAAGTCTAATTCATAAGTCCAGAAGGTTCTGCATAATTAACTCTAGAATCTATGAGATCCCAGAGGATGTTTGTGTTCAAGCAAGAAGAGGGGCGGCATCAACAACCTCTTGGCCCTTTGGAGGATTAGTTGGCCAGCCAACTGCCTTCAAACCACCACGGATAAGCATTCCTTTGCTCATCACCCCTGGGCACAAGAGGGCACAGCAGTGCAGGGGCCAGGGGGCCAAACCCCAGACCCATTTCAAGACCCCGGCGCCTCTGGTCCAGAGTGGAGAAACGCTGCAACACATCGTCATTCCCAGGGTGTGGTCTGTTTTCTGGACGCCGTGCCGGCAACTCCTGCTGGGAGCCGTCCAGGCCACGGGGATGGGTGGCCGTCTGACAAAGTGACTCACACCAAGGCCGACAGGTTGGAAAGGCTGGCGAGAATAAAAAATGGGACTGGGAAGCAGCTCCACAGGGAAGAATTCAGAACACCCTGTGACCCATTTAAATCCAAACCCTCTCGTGATCATCATCAAAACCTAGGTTTTCAGGATGGACACGCCCCCACTGACAACAACAGTTCTTTCTCTGCAGACCCCAAGCTGGTGAGGAGCCCGGGAGCTCTGCCTGTTGTCAGGGTTTTAGACTGGAAAGACACCTGCTTGAAAGACAGCGAGAGAGACCTTCCCGATGTTCCAGTGCTTAAGGCTCCACGTGTCCCACTACAGGTGGGCGCAGGTTCGATCCCTGATTAGGGAACTAAGACCCCACATGCTACTTGGTGTGACCAAACAAAAGAAAAAGAAAGAAACAGACTTAAAAACAACAGAGAGATCCAGGAGGCAGACCGTGTACCTGCAGCCAGCCCTGCCTGGTGACCTGCAGCTCCCTGGGAACCCCTCTTAGCACCATCTCACACCAGGCTGTGCCCTGTGAAACACGGCTGGCCGCCAGCACCCTAGTAGCCTTGTGGGCCTCAAAAGTGTAGTTACTCTAGCTCAGGGGCCAGGGTCAGCACTCAGCATTTAACACCTGAACTCATTAAGTCACCTTGAGAACGCTGGTTTCACATTTTTATCTAAGACACCAGAAAGGTCTCGGACCCACTGGCAATCCTTACATCGTTACCATGACGTACTAGGGGAAGGACCCTGTGCCTTATTTCTTTTCATCCCCAAAAGGAAACCAAGAAATAAGAAGAGATAGCTAGAGATCAAGGCAAAAAACCAACCTAAGAGCAGCCACCAACTCACCACAAATAAAACGTCTCATATGCCACTGCTGGTCTTCCAAACACGAATGACATTTGTATTGGCTCCTTTTATACATTTCTAAGTGAGCGGGTGATCTGGAAGGCACTTTCCCATGTATTAACAGCAATATGCCTGGACAGTCATTCTCCCTGGGGAGCACGTCTGAAGATAATAGCAACCCAACCCTGCTTCTTCAGGCATCCACACAGCCCCAGGCAGGTTCCCAACTCAGAGGAGCCCACTTATCTTGGGAGGGAGGGCCGTCCTCCATGGAACTACACCAGGGTGACCTGCCTGCTAGAACCTGAGCCACCTCCGCCGTCAAGATCCTTAACACACCAGGCTGGCGAGGACAAGTCTCCATGTCAGTCTGGCCAGCTCACACATGGACCGGCCCTGCTGTTTTAGGCTCGGCTTCCGTTGCAGCTCAGGCACCAGTGAGGTCTGGGCCCACGCCCAATCCTGACATTGATAACATTCCTCACAGCTGCCCCACCGGAACAGAAAAAGTAAAAGATTCCTCCCTCCGATGTGTGAACTAGGGGAGAAAAGCAGGGGTGGCCCTGGGGAGAAAACCAAAGAGAAAAGGAGACGTTTCCTGCAACTCCCTTGGAGCCCCTCTTAGCACCACTACCTCCACGTCTGTTCCAACATCACAAAAGACAGATACTCAAGCTTCCCAGGCCCTGGGTACCCTCAGAGCAGGAATTTCCCCTGGAGGGGGAGGCCAGGGAGGCAGCATTTAACTCTCTCCCCTTCACCACTGGAGTTCCCACTGGGCACTCGGACGGAGGAATCCATCCATCCCAGGCCCCACTACTGACACCAGCATGCTCGGCTGCCTGTTTCCCAGCGTTGTGTGTTCGTTTCAAGTAAGATGAATTCACAATGTCCGCTTGGGTTTTTCCATCTTCTGGCCTCTTGCAGCAAACAAGGCAGTGAGGCAGAGTTGAGACGAGCGCAAGGACACTGGATTCCGGGAGGCTAAGAGGCCACCTCGGGCAAGTTTCCATCCTAAGTCCCTTACTTTGCGAAGTGAAAGGAATAACAAAGACCGCATGGTGTATGGGTCCATTTATATACGTCTAGAACAGGCAAATCCAGAGACAAAAATACAGTAGTAGTTTCCTAGCACTGGGAGGAACTGGGGGAAATGGACAGTGTCTGCTTTTTTGTTAAAAAAAAAAAAGTTTAGCCACAGCAAACATAGGGCTTCCATCCTCCTCTGGATTAGTCAACTTTAAATGTTGTCTCTTGGATTAGAAGTAAAGATAATCTGGAAGGTCCTTAGGAAGTATCTAGGTAAACTATTAACCTGCTTGAGACTCAGCCTCCTGGTACAAGAGTAACAATGCTATATACCCTAAAATGTCACAAGGATTCAGTTTCAAGGAGGAGGTAAGGAGCATACCAGCACAGCACCCAGGACATGGTAGACACTCCACAGAACGCTCCTGTGCTGTGTATGCTCCCACAGGAAGCCTGAGAGAGAAACGCCAGCTTCTAGAGAGAAGGACTGGCCCCTATCTTTGCCTGAACCCTGTTTCTTTTTTTCCCCCCAGCATTCTTTCCTCACCTTCAATATTAAGACTTTGACCAGCTTAAAAAACAATAATAGTAACTGCCAAAGTTTGGGAGCTCTATGGGAGCTGTACCTGAAATGCCATGTCCTCAAAATATGCCGCGTAACTATTCCTGCAGGGTTGTCCTTCGCCAGAAAGTCTTGCCCCTATTCAGCAGACGGGCCACATCAAACAGCACAGGGACGATGCCCAGGATCACGCTGGCTTTTCCAGGAGGAGATGTCATGACCAGTTCTTAGCTCCAAATAGGCTAACCCCTTATGATCTCCTTTACAAGGGAAAGGAGAAAAACTAATGAAGAGCATCTAGTAGACACCAAAAGGCTAAGATCTTCACACCACCTGTTGAATGCGAACTTCAGTAAGTGTTTTAAAGACCAACTCCGGCTAATCCATCCTAGGAAATCTTACCAATCAGTCATTTGATCCAATGGGAGCCAACATCTGCGTATATGATCTTCCTTTCCTTGCCTCACTGATTCGTCTGGAAACTAGACCAGTTCATCCAGACAGACCAATTAGAATCCTGTCCCAGAAACGGGTCTGAGTCAAGTTAGGGCAAGACCCCCACAAGCCTCCAACTAAGGATGAAAGCCTGTGACACCACTCATCCTCCAGAAGGAAACAGAGACCCGAGGGTGGATGTCCCGTCATGGGACAGTCTCTCAGCTGACCCTTCAGCAAGCTCTCCCTCGGCCTTCCCACAAGTTAGTTATGGCAGTCAAAAAACTCCCCTCTTTCTTGTTTAACCTTGTTCAGGTTGGGTTTCTGATACCTGTCACTACAGAGCTCCATTAAAGGCAGTTTGGTTTTTAAAAATATTTTAAAGAAAGGGAGAGATGAGTTAACTTTGCTCTCATACACAGGTAATAATGAATGGCGCCAGAAACCTTGGCCAGCCCATCTAGCTCCAAAGCGGTGGCTGGTCGACTCCCCTACACTACACCAACCACCCCTACTAAAATCCTCTGCCCTGAGTAGGACCACAGGGCATTTGGTGAGGCCCTCCGTTGGCCCTTAGAATTTTCACGGAGGTTGTCTCCAAAATACACATGTGCATGCTCAAATCACCAGCAACACAGAAGGCTCCTACTCCCAGGTAACTGCCAAAATGATTAAACGTGGACTTCTCCTGGCCTGTGTGTTTGTAAGGACATTGTGTGTGTATGCGTGTGTGTGTGTGTCCCATCCCACAGACCCCACACAGCACGGTTCTATTACTAGACGTGATAGAACACAGGGCTTCTACACTGTAGAAATGAGTATCAAAAAACAAGGAAGACAGCTACAGAATTCATGCTTAAAACCTGCAGTGGGGAGTTAGCAAATGGAAATCCCCAGCACAAAAGGCTCCATCAGTGTTCCTTCCACTAACATTCTCTGGTAGATGGTTGAGCCCTTGCGGATCTCAGCGTCACCCAGTGGGCATGGAAACAGGTGAAGGGGATGCCCTGAGTGAACTCTCTATGTGTCCAGTGGGCACACGATCCCTCAACATACAGAAGACCAGATGGGTCTAGTCTTCAAACATGCCCCAATTTCATTTCTGAATCATGTCTGGGTGTTTGTGGCTGTTTGCATGGCCCCAGCACATCCTTCTGGAAGGTTTCTTTGACTTAAGCCAGCAGGAATTAACAGGCTTCTGTTACAGACACGCTGCTCCCTCTGAGTAGACACACCACCGTACCCACCACACCCACCATCCGCCTCTGAGGGGTCCACCCCACCCTAGGTGCACGTTCTCAGCCATGTGCCCAGCCCCTCCCTGCTGACTGGACCGGAGGCAGCATCCTCCCCAAGGACAGCTGAGACTGGACAGTGGCCGTCAACAGCCACAGACACTCCAGCCAAGCCCAGGGCAGGCGGCCAAATTCTCCCTCTTGGTCTTTTTAGGGTTTTTGTTTCCTTAACAGGGAACTCAGAACAAACTGAGACTCAAAGGTAAAGGGATCTAGAGCAGGAGACCATTAGGTGAAAGGGCTGAGATGAAGGGTGAACGTGGAAGTCAGGAAGATGGTGGGGCCTCGGGCAGAGAGTATGAAGGTGCAGAGAGCAGGTGGCCCGCAGACGGGGAAGGTTAGGAGATGACACACAAAGATGAGAGGAGACAGGCCAAGGGCTGAATAAGATCTCGGAGTGGAGCAACTCCTGCTCTGCCCTCCAGCAGCCTGGGGTGAGGCAGTCCCCCACTCCCAGGCCTGCCAGAGCCAGTGGCCAGCAGCCCCTCTCTAGCTGCTGAACTCTGGTCTGGGTCTGCTGGAAGCCAAGCCACCATGCCAGTGTCTCTTCTTTCTGGTTCTCCAGTGCAGCCTTAAAATAAAGCCCGAAGACTCATGGTAACCCAGCTGCATCCCTTGGTCCCCAAGCCTACTTCCTCCCCAGCTTTCCCAGAATCCTGGACTACTTGCAAGGGCTTCTGGGTAACCACCATTCAGGTGAGCTGGTTTTTACCAAATAAACAATCCCCAGTCAACTGTCAATAGTGAGAAAGAGCAGTATAGTGCAGAGGGGCCTGAAGATTTCGTGTACAAAAAAACTTGTTACATTTTGTTCAGAAAGGCAAGTTGGTGTAAGCTTCATTTTTTAAAGGGGAGTTAAGTCTAGACTGTTCTCACATGTGATAAGTGGTCTCCCAGAACTGTTATCTCCTCAGTAGGTTTAATAAGGCACTTAAGACAAAAAAAGACTAACTTTCTGAAAGTGACTTCAGAGTTTAACTGAAGTCCATAAAGTTATACTAAATGCCATGGAGGAAGACGTGTCCTCAGTTAGAGACTTCTAAAGGGTACCCAGAGATGAAAGGGAGAAGAATTTGAGAAGGCTAGTCCTCCAAAATTATAAGCTCTGTCCACTGACTCTATTTTCCATTTTACAATCACAGCAGAGGACACAGATCACTGAATCTCTAAGTTTCCAAGCTGTAAAGAACCAAAAAACCCTCATCATACATAACCCCTATTTTTCTTTTTTAAAACCTATGAAATAAAACATGCCAAGACTTGCCCAGGGTCACACGGCAAGTTTCTGACAGAAGTAACACAAGGACTCAGGCTCCCTGGGTCGGAGCCCAGGACTCATTCCTTTCTGCCCTGGAATTTAACTTTCAACACATTGAAAGTTTCTGTGAAATCTAAACATAATTACATCAAAAGCCTAGCACTACTTATGAAATCTAACAGAAAAAAATATATTGCTTCTCAGAAGCTTCACAAGAAAGCCTTGGCAACAAAGAAAAATTACGGTTGACTATTTCTGGGGGGAAAAGAGGTACAAAGAGGTTTGTGGATAATAAAATCACTTCCAACCCAAACTGACCCACATTTAGAAGTCCAGATCCAATTAATCTGACATCAGTCAATTCTCTGCTGCAGTACAAGCATTTGAAAATTTACTTTGGGCTGAGTATTACCAGAAAATCCTTGCTGCCAGTGGTCTGCAGTTCATTTCTTTGTATGACAACCTCAACACCCAGAACTCCAGTCCTTCTGGAGCCCATCCTACAGGCTCTTTGCTGGTAGATTTAGTACAAGGTCCTCAAAGTATATATCATTGTCCAATTCACGTAGTATGTTAATAACCGTGGGCTATTATGTTGATTTATTCAAAACCGCTCACAGCAGAAGTGCATTCTCTTTGGGCCGTTCTTCCCCTGTATGTTCAAATGCATCACATTTACAGTAAGGTTAATGTGAGGTGCCCGTTCTTCCCAATAGAACACAGAAGAACGGGAGTACATTAAATGCTCAAATATCACCTTCTGATGAAGCCTCTGTAGTCATTGTTCCCATTCATGCTGAAGCCCAACCCTTCCAATGGGGTGACGGGCTAAGACTGGAATGCAGACTTCCATTCGACAATGCTTATGGAGAAGAAGCTTTGCAAAGCAGCCCAGACTCTTCATCCATCAACACAAACACCTCCCTTTAATGGTCAAAAACAAGGTGATAACATGGAATTGCAGAACCTTCATTAACAGAATCCTGCAGAATTGGTCCACGTGATCTTTTAAGTGCAGCTCTTTGGCCAATCTTGTCTCATGATTGATCTGCATTTATCCTTTCAGTATGGCTTAAAACTCTGGTCCACACAAATCCTACACCTGTACGTGATCGAAAGCGGGTTTGAAAGCTTCTTACGTAGCATTCTTTCCACTCAAATTACAAACAAAACAGGCATAGCTTCTCCATCCTAAGGCTCACATTGTTCCTCCATGTTTACATTTCTGAAATTGAGATGCATGTGACAGGCAGATAAATTTTAACATAGCAGTGCTTCTTTACTCCCTGAAAACGTGTTATTAAAGGCAAATCTTACAACTGATGGTGTAACTGATGGGGTAATTTAGAAAACACGGTGCTGCAGTCATTCTCATGCATTTCTCTGGCAGGTGTTTGCCTTCATGCACCTACCTAAACCAAATAATAAGAACTGGCATAGCTTTATACTGAGGCAAAAGACCGGCTTGCACAGCCCTCCAAGTATTAGCAGCACCCCCCTCCTAAACACTGAGTGAAGCAACATATCCTGTTTGAGAAGCTGTTTCTCCATCAGCCACCTGACTCACAGCACCTCTCATTCCTGACTACAATCCATGTGGGAGGCAGTCATTATTCCCCTCACTTTACTGATAAGAAAACAGACTGGGAACTTTCCAAGCTGACGCAGCGAGGAGGCAGCTAATCAAGGTGAAAACCAACGCATGTCCATCTCCACATTTCCCTGGGGGTCCAATGTGGCTAAGACTCCACACTCCCAATGCAGGGGGCCCAGGTTCCATCCCTGGTTAGGGGAATAGATCCCGCATACCATAACTAACACCCGATGCAGCTAAATAAAAATAAATTTAGAAAAGGGAAAAATACAAAGTGTGTCCATCTCCAAAGCCAGCGCTCTCAACCGCTAGGTTCCACAGCCTTGCCCCTTCAGAAGCCAGGGTTAGCCCCTTTCTTTACAGATGAATAAGCTGAGCCTCCATGTTAAGCCACCAATACAAAGATAATCTAACTGCAAGTGGAGAGGCCAGGTAGTGGGAGCCAGGTACTGTACGAGTCTGGAGGCAGGAAATACTTTTCCAATGTACTAGGCAAGAAATAAAGGATGGTCCCAAATGGTAGCCTTAAGGTAATTAATAAATGAGATGTGTGTCCTTTACTCCACATACCATGAGTACTTGGGATAGTTTCCATTTCTATGAATGGATCTATGGGTATCTTCTCATCTCTGGCCTTGACCCTACAAAAATGTTTCCCAACTGTTTGGATATTACATTCCATACTTCTAAACAAGAGGCTACTTTCCTCACATTCAAACAGGCCTCCTGCCAACCCATGAGGTTGCTGGCCTGGTAAACAGCACTCACACCGGCCACACTAACCACCTGCCTTACGCTGGGTTCCAGAGTAGCCAGTACCTGAGTGGACACAGCCTCTGGGAGTTGGAGCCCTGCCTGACCCAACTTCCTGGTTTGTAAGTTCAATGAGAGGCAGGTCAGGGAACCTGGCTACACCCACTGGGATGGCCAAAAAGTCCATGCAGGTTTTTCTGTGACGTTGTACCAAAAACCCAAACAACTTCCTGGCCAATCCAATACTCTTCTCTGTCTAGAATGGGGATAACCCATTCATCGTTCACTCAAAGTCTTCTTGTCTCTGAATGAATATGTGGTGAAACATGAAGACAGAGCATTATTTAGATCAACAGTTATTAGAGGTAACAATAGCAATAAACAAGTTTAATTGCACAGCCTACTACTCAACACATTCTGGCTAGACACTTATTTATACTTCAGCTGAAAATCTAGGGGCCTGCCTAGAGAGGGGACGAAATTTCACTTGAAGGAACGACAGAATATTTTCCCAGGCCCTCAGCTGTTTCATTAATGCTTGCCTTATTTGGGGAGAAAGAAAAACTGGCTGAAGCATCCGTGGTAGTTTTATATGCCGTGAACTGGCAATGTTTTGGAACAAAAAACAACTTTTGCACTAGGGTACTTATGGCATCATTATCGCATTTTCCAAGCCTGGCTGCCGAGCTGCCAGGGAGAGAAGGAAGGAGCTGGAGAACAGTAGTACCTTCACCAGCGGCAGGCCTGAAACAAGGGGGCTTTAGAGTAAATCTTGGTCCGTGTGCACATTTATGGTGAAATAACCCACGTGCATTTACCTTATAAAAGTGTTACAGGTAGGCATACTTATGTAATTTATTTAATGTTCTTTAACATCCATGCTTACTTGGGTTTCATACAATTTATTAAGTTTTCAGTCTGGCCTGCAAAAATGGGAAAAATAAAAGCAGATGTGAACGGACTCCCCCATTTAAATGTTCACCAACCTCCTGCAAAGCCTAGATCCAGCTAGGAAATACCTCGGCTGCCACCATTTGGAGCCTGTCCTGGCCAGGGCCCTCCCTTCCACCCAGGAGAAGCCTAATCTTAAAGGTACAAGGGTCTCTGCAGCTGAGGCGAAGAATAAAATTCTCCAGCTTGGAAGCCTGATAAACATCCCAAAGGAAAGGGTTCCCACTCAGGAGATGAAAAGCAAGATGGTGGAGACCCAGCCAGATCCAGCCAATCCTTAGCAATCTCCCTACCTCTTCCGCCCAGGAGCCCCCTAGACTTGTCTACATTAGGAATCCCACAGCCTTTCAGGAACTTTCTTAAACCTGCGTGGGTGAAACATAATCCACCCATCCAACAAAATATATATAACATACTTGGACATGCATGCACACATGTGTGCACACACATCCATGAGTGTGCACAGATATGAACACACACACACTCTTCCGCTCTGTCTCATCTTCCTGTACTTGGCCCTTTGGTTTAATATTTACCAAATCTCTTGGCATGTTTCCCTTTCTGCTAAGTAAAAACCCTTTCATTGCTCTTTTCTTGGCCCCTTTTTCTTTCTCCAGCCTCTGACTCCTCGGGAGAGGCTCAGAATCAGAATCAACTGAAGGGTCTCAGAGAAGCCAGCCAGGAGGAGAGGACGGATTAGGAGGGAGAAGTAGCAGATTCAATTCAACAGCTTCAGGTAACAGAATCAAAATACTGTCACACCCGGGGTCATTTCCTTCAGCTCGCAGGGTCCACCTAGGGTCCGTCCCCCCAGGCTCCCATCTCCTCCACTTTCTCCACCTTGATCCGAGGCCTCCAGCGAGAGCGGGGAGAGCCAGGGCCGTATCACGAGCCATCCCATCTCAGCCCATTCACCAATACACACGGCTCTGTAAAATGTCATTGCTTCATTGTTTAAGAAACTGGGAGGAAACAAGGAGTATGTTTTTGGCCCAGCATAAAAGCAGCTTAAGAGTTTGGTTTGCGGCCCTGAAGCCAATGACTGTCAAAGGGGAAGTTTATTAGTAAACACAAGCATTAGCCTGTCATCAGAGAGTCTCTCTCTCTAGGGTCAAATTTACATCTCCAAATAATACTGCCCCAAGAACAGAAGACATGGAGACATGAGGGGGAGGCAGAGTGGAGGGGGAATTGGTTCGGGGCACTAAGAGCTATTTCTTAAAGCTGGGCTGAAGCAGCCTATCCCCAGAGAGATGGCAGGAAGTGTGTGACTTAATCACAGAAACACTGTCCTAACTGTGAGCATGGGGTCAGCTAGGGGAGAGAAGACGGGAATGCAGAGTTCCCAGGTCTGGAGTTCATTCAGCATTGTCTTCCCTGATGGAAAACGAGAAAAATGAGAAATTTTACGCACAGTTCCCCCAAATTATTCATGGTATATGAGTGTCTATAAACACACACACACACACACACACTCATCCCCCTCCTCCCCACCTCTGTTGTTAGTATTTAAGAAGCAGCATCACACCCAATTTATTAGTCAATCTTGGGTAGTAAAGAGCTCAAAATGAAACCCCATTTATTTATGAAGACCTCAGAGTGTCCCTTGGGTCCCAGTCCCCAGGGGAATTTTAACAGACCACAAAGCCCTGACCTCCTGTCTTGGTTCAACCCGTTCCCCAGCTTATACAACTCAGTTGCTATTAAAATACCTAATGGGCCCTTAATTGGGTGGATTTTTTTTTTTTAACCTAGATTGCATACACTAAATAATCTGGTCTGGGAAAGACTAAACTTCACTACTATCTGTGACCCTCTCACTTGCCACACACCTCTCCCCCACCAAAGCGGAGGGAAACGAACAGAAAATAAAAACACACGAGGGCCATAAAAGAACCACACAAGAAAGAAATGGGACCAAAGGCAGTAAAAGAAACCCCTAACATCAGGAAAACGTTAACTCATATTCCCACCGGGTGATACCTGGCTTGGCGGGAAATGTCATGTGGTCCACTTTCACGTGGCTTCATGTGGACGCGTTCTGGGGCCACAAGGGGTCACAGAGAGATGAACTAACTGAGGAGCTTCCAGGCTTGGTGCGAGGCAGCCAGTTTCAAGACGGCATGGCAAGGGTGAGTGGAGGCTGGGCAGAGAAGGCGGGGGTCTGAGGAGGGTCAACTGAAGGTGCCTCTGGGTTCCACAGTGGAGGAGACGATAAAGGACCCACCGGATGGCTGAGGGTCAGTCACCTTCACAGGATTCGTTTCTTCCACAGGAGAAACGCTTCTCCTGAACAGTACGTCCAAACTCTTTCAGCCGAGGTGTAAGTTTAACCTTTCCCTCCCCATACCCTCCCCGTGACCCCAGCCAAAGTTTTGTAAGATGAGTCTCCTGCCCTTTGTTAACAACAAAACAAACAGATACAGAATGACGATATTTGCCCCTTTCCTCCTATTTCTTCATGTCATGCTTCCATGCACTTCTCTGCACTTCTCCGTCACCAGAGATTCTTCTAGAAACATAGTCCAACTCTTGGGTAGGCAGAGACTGAAAATACAGGGACTCTCAAACAGGCAGGTAGTGCCGACTTTTAACTCTTCACCTGCTCTTGCGTCCACTGGCTGACGAACTGGGAATTCCCCTTGTCAGGAAAAAGCTCAGAATGGAGACTGTACAGTGCTGGGGAAGAAGCCATAACTGTCAGAGGGGCACAAGGAAGAAAAAGCGGGCACTTAGCTTGCTGCCCTCTGATCTCAATGGAAGGGGCAATTTCCTAGGTGACACAGTCTTTTCTCTCTTCCAAAGTCTTGTCCGAAGACCACAGGAAAGATTTACGATTTAGATGTTTCAAATTAGTGCCTGCAATGGTGATTACAAACACTCATATGAATATCTCGACGGAAGGGGAAAGTGAAGACTGAAGTTTTACAAGTCATCGCAGAGGTTACATCCATCTTAATTGAAGCAAGTATGCCCAGAAAGTGGCAGTCTGTCCTAGTCAGCACCTCAGGTAAAGACACAGGATCTCGGAACACACTCCATCCAGGAGGGGCAGGTGGAATGGCCATCATCACTGTGCTCTTCATGGAATGACTGGAGAAACGCAACCCGCCCCCCCGCCCGCCGCAGCACCTGGGAGACATGCCATCAGTTTACCCCAAAAGTCATGTGACTGCCTCCTGAAAGAAGTTTAGACTTCTCGAGGACTTACCTGGAAGGGGGATGGCCTTAGATCCCTGAATAGTGGACAAAGAAAGAGGATAAATATACACATGAAGTTTGACGATGGGTTCCCAACATCTCCTGAACCTGTGACATCATCAAAGAGAGCTTACTCAATGACCACCCTCAAGACTTCACGGTTTCCAACCGAGCAATGTGAGATCTCTCCTGGATGTGAACTTTGATGAGGCTCAGTGAGGCCAGGGCTCCCCACAGCAGCTACAAACTCCTCTTCACGCAGCAGCTGGCTGTTCCACACGACCCTTCGCCCAAACCAGGGTGGCAAAGTCCACCCGTTCCCCGTGGTGCCTTAGGGAAGCACCCTCCGTCCAGCACCCTCTCCCCTGGGTTATTTTGGGCACAATCACACGATGTACCAATTTACGCTTCCGCATCTAGAAACACAGTCTTCTGGGAAAAACAGGCTCTTTTCGGTGTGGCCGGGGAGTTTGGCCACAGCTTGTAATTTTGGCTAAGGAAGTGATTTCCTGTCTGACAGGAAGCGGGAGCCAGGGCTGACTTTAGCTGCTACAAACCTCTGGCTTAAAAGTTAAAAAGGAGAGAAAGGCAACCACTTCCACTTATCAGGGAGTCAGAATCCGAGTCTTCCAAGAACGTGAACTTCTCCCTTGACCCCTATTTATTCTAACAAACAACCCCAGTGCTTTCTGTCCCGAAAAAGTAAAGCTTGGTCTCTGCCTTTGTAACAACACAGTCCTTTTAAAGCGTCTAAGGACATAATTACCAGTTGAGTTTTGAACTTTGCCCAGATAAAGGCTGATACACCAGGCTTCGCTGTTTGTTTCTCTAATCAACTAAATTCAAGTGTGAATAGAAATCTGGACTTTTCTTGTACCCAGTTCTCTAAGATATAGTTACCTTTCCCCCTTTCTTTATCACTAAGTTTATCCGTATGGTTAGCAGAATATGTTTTCTTTTATAAAATTCCAACCACTTGATTTTTATTCCATCGAGGCATTTTTAAGAGCAACAAACACTAATAGGATACTAAAATTCAAATTGTTAAAAATCTACAGTCATATCCACTGGGGGCGGGTAACTTACAGGTCAGTTGTCTTTAAAAATTGATCATATGAAAGGCTAACATTCAAATTTTAAAGGAAAACACCCTATTCTCCCTTCACATATACACACACACACCTGTATCCAGGATCAGCTATCTTTAAAAATTGATAATATGAAAGGCTAACATTCAAATTTAAAAGGAAAATACCCTATTCTCCCTACACACACACGTATCCAGGATCATGGACTTGAGTGGCAGATGATTAAGAAAGAAACAGCCCACACTTTTCCTACCACTTACCAACATGTTTAACAGTTTCTAAATAAAAACGTGATTTTCTGTCTTTTTTTCTTCCTTCTCAAAGCAATTTCCCAGCCAGCCTTGGGCAGTAAACAGTTAATATTCCACTCTCCCCTGCTGCCTTGAAAACCAAGGAAACAATTGAGACATTGTCCAGTGAACAAGACTCCCAGGGACTGACATTTTTGTTTATGTCCCAGTTCTCAGCCTGTCAATTTCCACTAGGCTGCCTGACCCGCACCAATACGGTCCGCCGTGAGCTGAAAGGGCTCCGCTTCATTTATTTTATTAAAGCTTCGGTGTCTGTTTTTGATTCAAACTCCAAACCTCCCCACCCCCGCCTTTTCCCCAGAAAGTTGCCTCCTAACTCAGAGGCTGTGTTGCAATTCCTTCTTAGGACACGTTGCCAAGAAAAGTAACAAAATATTTTCGAATACCAATGTTTGCATGGTTTTGCCAAAAAGGGTGGGGATATGGGGGTTGGGGTAGGGGGGTGAACCTGAACACGTCGCTGGCGCAGCCTTGAAAGCCTCGTGTTTTCACGGAGTCTTGAAAACATTCCACTGAAACGTGTCCATAGGAATAGATACCTACGGTGACCTAACATGCAAACTCTGGTGCTTGGAAAACATTTAAAAATCCACAGATACGTGTGCAAAACCCAAAATTTAGGTTCAAAAACAAAAAGGGTACATCAATATTTTCCTCCCAACCGATGCCACTGCCTGACTAACTGGACCAACTCCAGCCCTGGAGCTCCCTCTTTGTCCCTGCTCCCCAGTCCTCTCCATCCTCCAATGACCACCCCAATACTCCTCCGTCTGGGTGTGTGTGGGGGGGGTGCTGCACAACTGTTACTCTGGGGCTCTGCTCCTGACACTTTATCTCCATGAAAAGCACATAGAGCAGCAACCATTTCCTGTTTGCAGAGTGAGCATGAACCAAATCTCACACCATGCAGCAGCGACGGAACTCAACAGCATATGGCATTGTGTCGGGATTTACTACGGAATAAAGAGAGCAAAGCTCTCCCGCTGCTTCATATCAAATCCCGTCACTCTGCGCCTGGAGGTCTCTCTCTTTCCCACTGGCCCAAGCCCATCTCTCTCCATGGAGGTACCACACACACACACACACACACACACACAGTCCCAGACCTAAAACCTGGAACTTTTACACGGAACAGGATACTTGAGAACTGGAAAAGTCTCATGGAGCCACCTCCATCAACCCTCCTAGATTGCTCCTCTTTTCAAAAGTTGACCAGGAAGCCAGAGGACCGGGCTGGGCTACCAGCTGTCAGAATGAAGTCCATGGTGAAGTCTGTATTACCCTTGATCCTCAGGCACCCTGCCCAAACTCTGCGTCTAAAACCACATTTTCCAACTAACCATCTATATATTGTTCTTTTCCTTCTCACCCTCTCCAAAAACAGCATTTGGCTACCTTCCCATTCCAATTCTTTGTTTAGAATTGAGGATTCCCCACCCCCTTTTCATCTCTGCTCTAAAGGGCCTCTTCAGACCCTTTCAAAGCCTCCTCAGCCTCCCCAAGTTTGGGTCATCAGACACTGAAATAAACGGTGATACTTTTATGGCATATTTGAATGTAACAGGCCATTCTCTCCTGATTGGAAAAAGGAAGCCTGTAGGGCAGTCGCAGGTTAGTACTGAGCCAAGGTTGAAAGACAGAATCCCTAAGGGCCAAAGGTAAGATTGTAACATTTACAACCATCATGTTCTTCCCCACTTTTAAGGCACTAAAGAACCAGCCTAGGGCACAGGCAAGGCATTAACTCCTTCCTGCCAGAAGCTTCCATTTGCCCTGCGGGGTGAACATCACAGCTCTGGAACCCTCCACCGTTCAGATCTTAGCCGGGCACCGTCTTCTCAGGCCTTCCCCAATCACCCCATCCAAAACAGCCCCTAGCCCATGGTCCTTCTCTGACCCCTCCCTATCTGGCTTTGTCTTCTCCATGGCTCCTACCATGATCTTAAATGACTTTGCTTGATCTCAGCTAGAAGAAAAACAATGAATAAGAGCTTGGCCACCTCCCAAACTAATATTTCAATGGTCTGACTTTCTATGAAGAAGCCACTTTCTTCCTTTCTGGGCTTCAGTTTCTTTCTGTAAAATGGGTATACAATGATGATACCGATAATAATAATACCTGTGTGTTCTCCAAGTGGTTGTTAAAGGTCGAATAATTACATGTAGAATCTGGTGCATAATATAAATGCCCAAAATATTGTTATTACATTATGTATTAACATCTTTTTCATATTTATTTACTGGTTTTGGTCTCTATGCTCTCCCCATCCATCCTGCCCATAGAATAAAAGCTCCATGAGAACAAGAATTTTTTCTTGCCCACTGACATAGTTCTAGCCTGCCTCCTTACCAGTCATCACTAAACATTTATTGGAGGTTGGCAGAGAGAAAGAATAGGGGAGGGAGGAAGGCAAATGTCTGGTTTTTCAGCTTGGGCAATCAATAACCACTCTAATTATTATTACCTACTCACAGCAACCTTCGTCAACTGACATAAAGGGGCAAAAACAAGAAGAGTTCATTGGTTAGGAGGTCTGTGGTCTTCAGACACACTGAGACAGGACGTTTCCATCCTGGCCTCCTGGCTTCCTCCCACTTCCTGGAGGAAGAAGAGTCGGGGGGATATTTGAAAGGGCCTCTCTGCAGAGCTCAACACAGGGGCCAGGTCCTGGGAAACAGACCTCAGCCAGGCGTCCTCCTCTGGCTTGCCCATCTCAAGTGATGATGATTTTCCAAGTGGTAAATGAATCATGTCAGACAAAAAGCCATTTTAAAAGTACATTTTGTTTAAAAAAAAAAAAAGTACTACAGCACATTTCATTTATTAATTATGCTATGGATTAGGGATCAAAGAGGTAGAAATCTCAGTGTACTCAAAATAAATGGCTTTTGTGGTTACCTAAATCCTCGGAGTCCCGTGGAATGCAATTCCTTAGGCAAAAACAGCTTCCCAGACTCCCTGCCTCCCCGCCCCCCAGTAATACAGAGGAGGGTGATTACTCAGCATCAGACCTGCATGATGCAATGATTTGGGCTTTTAACATGTTAGTTCTATGAAACATGGGACTCTTCCTTTTAAACTGCCCTCCTAGTAATGGGTTTTTAGTTTCTAACATCGAATCTCAAATCCTTCCCCTTTTCCTTTCCGTCTTCCACAATCACCTGCTCTTTCTTTCCAATTAGATTCAAATCGAAAATAACCCATAAAGAGGTTGGAACTCAAATTCCAACTAACTTTCAAGAAGGCAATGGGGTGTAATATTAAGCACACAAGCTCTGTGGTCAGAAAGATCTGGATTTGAATGTTGGCTCTGCCACTTACCTCATAAATTTTACTTCTTTAAGCTTCGGGTTTTTATCTTTAAATAGGGATAAAATCACCTACTTCAAGAAGGGCTGTTGGGAAGACTGAGGAGGTAAAATAAAGAAAGCTCCTGTCCAGGCACCAGTACTTCATCAATATATGACCGAGAGTTATTTATTAGCCTCGTACTTCCTTATTTTCCAGATATGGGTCCCGGCCACAGTTTCTTCATCTTGCCCCCAAGTGAGTTGTTTTAATCGCATTTGAAGTCAAGTTTAAAAATCAATCCTCTCACTTAGATTCCTACCAAAGGAAAATAATCTCCTCAGATGTGGTGGTAACAGAGCGGACACCCAGTAAAAATCATCGTTCCTGCAGCAACTGCTGACAGACTCGGAGCCCTTAAAGTGGGCATAGACGGGAAGCACAGAAGGAAAGGACGACAAACCCGAGCACATTAAGATCGGAAACTTCATTATTTAAAAACCAATTAGGCAGTTTTAAAACACGATAAAGTACACTCATCCCCCACTATGCATGGGACTTTGGTTCCAGGACACACACACACACACACACACACACACACACACACACACAGCCACATGCACGGATGCTCAAATCCCTTACAAGAAATGGCGCGGTATTTACATATAACCTACACACATCCTCACTATATTTTAAATCATCCCTAGATTATTTCTAGCACCTCAGCACAAGTAGATGCTATGTAAATAGTTGCTGCCAAACAGCAAACTTAAGTTTTGCTTTTTGGAACTTTCTGGATTCCCACCCTCGCCCCGCAAATATTTTTAATAATGGTTGGTTGAATTCAGATGCAGAACCTACAAGTATGCAGGGCTGACTTTATTTCCAACACATAATCAAGTCTCCAGCATATATAAAGAGCTCCAATAAATCAATAAGGAAAAACTGATTCTTTAAAATGAGCAAAGGATTAAATCAGGCAAGCCACAATGGAGATAACAAACAAATGACAAGACAGTCAACCTCAGGGCTCAAAGAAATACAAATTAAAACATGGTAAGATGTCACTGTACACTAATTAGATGGGCAAAAATTTTAAGTCTGAAAAGTATTGGTGAGACTCGGGGAAAGAAAGTGCTTATATAGGGGATGAAAATACCAACTGATTCAGTCACTTCTAAGAGCATGATGATACCTTGTGAATTACAACTGAACACCAGCATCTTATGTCCTACCAATGACTACACAGTCTGAACCTCAGAGAAACACTCACACGTGTGCCTACACACACCTACTCAAGAACGGTTCCTGCAGCATAGTCTGTAACCTTAAAAACTGGTAAGCAATCCAAATAATTATTGATACAGAAATGGGAAACCTGTGGTATGCCCATACAGTGGAATATTACATAGCAGTTAAAATGTGTGAATTAGATTGAAGTGTACAACAAGGGCAAAATCCATAAAAATGCTGAATAGGAGAAGCTGGAGAATACTATGAAAAATGAAACCAGTTACTTAAAATTTAAAAGCTACCCATGGACGGAGGAGCCTGGTGGGCTGCAGTCCATGGGGTCTCGAGGAGTTGGGACACGACTGAGCGACGTCACTTTCACTTTTCACTTTCCTGCATTGGAGAAGGAAATGGCAACCCACTCCAGTGTTCTTGCCTGGAGAATCCCAGGGACGGTGGAGCCTGGTGGGCTGCCATCTATGGGGTCGCACAGAGTCGGACACGACTGAAGCGACTTAGCAGCAGCAGCATTAATTGTAATACATTTTGATTAACACATATATGTGTACAAAAGTGTGAAACCGTGGACTGTGAAGACATCAAATTATAACCACAGTAGTTATGTGTCTGGATGGAAGATCAGGGACTAGGGAGGGGAACACAAGTCTGGCTTGGTTCTTTTAAACACGAGGGATAGGATTAATAATTGTTACTATAGCTGGCAGGTACAGAAGTGTATTTCTATCTTATCCTTTTACACCATGAAAGAGTGAGCATACCTCGCACAAAATGGTTGATGGCCTGAGGAAAATACTCACAAAGGCCTTCCATCCAATGTAACTTACTAAACAGATGTGTAAGCTACCCTCAAGTTCAGACACACACCCGCCTTGTGTGAAGGGAGATTTTTAATATAATTTGAAGGGAAGGTGCATCGTGATGCAACTCTCCTTTTGGTGGTTCTTTTCTTTTGCCATGAGTTCATTCCTGGTCCTCCTAAAAACCCACAAAGCCTATTTCCTCATCAGCAATCAACAGCATCTCAAAGCACAACATGCCTTCAAGTTTCCTGAAGCAGCCACCGGCCCAGGCTGTGTCCCTGGTGTGCCTGCTCCAGACAGAAGCAACATTGACACCTACAGATGAGAGCCCCAGTGCTGGAGTCAGGCTCCCCACATTCAAATTCCAGCTGGCCACTCACCCACCACCTGCGTGACCTTGGATGGATCACCCCCCACCACCACCACTGAGTCTCAGTTTCCCCACCTGTAAAATGGGATAGAAACAATCGCTAACTCACAAGGTGTTGTTGACGATTCAACCTGACAACCATACACATTACTCAGAACAGGAAATCAGTAAAATCAGTAAATTAGTAAAACAGCAAAGTGACTGGAACTAGTAAGTGCTCAGTAAACCTCCAGCATTATCATGATCTTAAGCACATCTCTCCATTTCTCAATGCATCCATTTCTTAAGTAGCACAATGAGGGCTCTGGACCAAAAGAACTCCTGAGTTCCCTTCCACCATGCCATGAACAACTCTGAGATTAAAACAAAAATTCAGGAACAGGAGGGTGAGCATGAGAGAGAACACGGCTCTGCTCTATAACGTGCAAGCCTGTTGGAGGTGAGGCCCCAAGACATAGCTTGAGGAAAAGTTCTCCAAGCCCCTTCCCTTGGCTTCAGTTCCAACCTCTGGAATCACACTTCTGCACCTAATAGGATCCCGACAATCCCCACCCTTGGCTCCAGATCCAGCAGATCCCACACTGCCAAATGAAACCTTTGGAGGAAACTTACACAGGCATCCAGACACCGGAACACTTGGCCAAAACCACCCCTGCTGGCCTCTGGATGTGGTGCTGGCCACCGCTGGAACCCCGGCCCGCTTCCCCAGGCCAATGGCCCGCCCTCCCTCTCCCCGACACATGCCCTCCCCACCCACTCACTTATTCCACATGGATGTCCAAACACGCACTAGCTCAGCATATGTCCTTACTGCCTCGCAATGGCTTGTATTTTTCATGCTCTAAAGCTTAACCATGAGATTGTTGGTGTGAGAGCTGTGATTGCTTCAGGCCTGGACTCATAGAGTGAAGAATAAATCAGGATGAAAGTCATCACAGGTATGCACCAAAAACAAACTAAATAAACATGGAGTTGGTTTGTTTTTTTTTAAAAAGCCTCCCTTTCAAGATAAAAGGTTAGACAGCATTAAAGTTATCATCCTCTTTAGACACATCTTGATTTTTTTTTTTTTTTTAAATCATGTAACTTTTTACTACAGGATGGCAGGACAGGAGAATTGTGGACTTCACCCCCAAAGTCCATTTTTTTTATAACTGTCTGTGTGTACTGCCAACATACGCAGGTGTGATGCCCCCAAACGTGGGCTGAATCTGCAGCTCATGCACGGCCCACGTCATGTCCTGCAAGACCGATTGTCTGTGGAGGGCAAGAAGAGCTCCTGGCTGTGGGAGGAACTGAGTGAAATTAATCAAGACGGCTGAGCCACAGCCCAGCTCCAAAGCCAAGATTCATTTTCTTAGGCACATTCTCATTTGTGATTCAGATGAAAAATGTTGCTCTTTCCCATCACTTCGGAAAAAATGTTTCAATGGTGAGTCAAAAGAATGTCCATTGTAATGAACATTTGATCCGGCTTTGACCGAGGAGTAGAGGGCTCAGTTTCTGCCACTCTTCCCCCACAGTAGACTGCCTGAAGCAGAAATGACAGCTGTGACACCCTGATCATCCTGTACTGCATCCTGCTCCACCCAGATATTAATCCATCAGTGCCTTCTTTCCCTTGGAGCTGTGATAGAAGGCCTCAGAATCTCTCTCAACACAGTGCTCCGAGCAGACACTACGCAGCCTCCATCTAGGGACAAACACTGCACTCTTCTCACAGTCCTCGGCAAAACTGTTTTTCTTTGGTCTGGCAGAATTGCAAGATCCTTTCTTGGTTCATATGTGATGTACAGGAAAATGGACAGAAGAATTATAAATAGTAAAGTTGTAATAGTCAGACAGGAATAAACACCTGTATGCTCAGTTTGTCAGTAATTATCCATGATAAGAAAACAGTGGTTCTACAATAATGAGTGTTGACATGTAGAGGAGACCACTAGTACCTCCTTCTTTATGATGGTTAAGATCACATTTTTCCAACAAAAAGGGCTGTGCTTCGTACTATTAATTAACTGGCTGTTCCTTAATTATCCCAAAGACCAGAAATAAGAGCACTTTAGGGCAAAGATGATTCTGTCAAGTAGGAGTCAGAAGAGAAAATCTTGTGAAACTAAAAATATGAAAACAGGAATTTCATGAAAATGCCTCAAGTTCATGTTCAAAATTCCCCATGACCACAGGAGCAAAGCATGGAAACTGCTTTCTTTTTTCCCACACAAGCCTCTCTCTAGAAATTGTTTGTGAGAGAAAACTGCTTATAACTCCCACAGGTGAGCACAAATCAACCCATTCTTAAAGAAGGCAAGTATGTTTCCTTCATATGGGTCCCTGTTTACAAAGCAGTAGAAGAGTCAGTTCATGCTCTAGCATGTTTAATTCAAAAGAATCAAAAATTGAAAACATGAAACAATATTTTTATAAGTCTAAGGCTTGGAAAACTGTAGTGGTTAGAATTCCTTTGGTTGTAAGTGTCAGAAAACACCTCTAATTAGTTGGTTTCCAAATTAAAAGATTCGACTAGCTGGATAGTCCAGATTAGAGCTGGCTGCTGCTGCTGCTAAGTCGCTTCAGTCGTGTCCGACTCTGTGTGACCCCATAGACGGCAGCCCACCAGGCTCTCCCGTCCCTGGGATTCTCTAGGCAAGAACACTGGAGTGGGTTGCCATTTCCTTCTCCAATGCATGAAAGTGAAAAGTGAAAGGGAAGTCGCTCAGTCATGTCCGACTCTTAGCGACCCCATGGACTGCAGCCTACCAGGCTCCTCCATCCATGGGATTTTCCAGGCAAGAGTACTGGAGTGGGGTGCCATTGCCTTCTCCAAGAGCTGGCTACATAGAACTAAATGGTATCATATAGACATTCCTCCCACACACATCCTAATTCTCGCACATCACTACAAATAAGCACTCTCCATTCAGAGTGTGTGTGTATGTCTGAGTATGTGTGTCTGTGTGGATGTTGTCTGTGTGTGTGTGGTGTGTGTGTGTTAGTTGCTCAGTCATGTCTGACTCTTTGCGACCCCATGGACTCTAGCCTACCAGGTTCCTCTGTCTGTGGAATTCTCCTGGCAAGAATTCTGAAGTGGGTTGTCATTTCCTTCTCCAGGGATCTTCCTGATTCAGGGATCGAACCCAGGTCTCCCGCATTGCAGACAGATCTTTACCATCTGAGCCACCAGGGATAGCTCCAAAGACCCACAGAGTTAGAATGCTCTGCCTAGGGAAGGCTCCAGAGCATTTCTGCTTATTAAATCACAGGCCTACCCCTTGTCCAATCATGTCTACCTGGACCAACCTGAATAGGGGAAAGGTAGTTCTCTATTCTTAGGGGATGAGGAGGATGCTGCCAGCAGAAAATAAATAAATAAACAAAACCACACACACACAACTGGCATAGCGATGAATGTGGACTCTGCTCCATTGTTAATATTTGGTTTCTTAGACTGGAGGGTCACTGTGTAGATGCTATTCTCAATTCCCAAAAATAACTTGATAATTTAAGAGGAAAGTGTAATAAAGACTGTGCCAATCAAGCGCTTTGTGGAAACAGAATGGGAAGGGGTTTGAGGCAGAAAGGAAGGAAGATATTTAGCTATATTTTAAACATGGAAATGGCTTCTCCCCGTCAAACTATATTTCTTCCATCTTTGACAATGTCTTCTCGTCTTGGTCAGGACAAATTTGGCTTTTGGGCTTTGGTGGAAGCAGGCTGCTACCTCTTCCCCCAAAACTATTTTCTCTTGTGTTTCCACTGAATCACCCTAGAGGTTTGCCCTAGAGCCTCTCCTCCCAGCCTGCTCCCCTTTCTGTTTAGATTTTATGTTCTCCCTCTGCCCAGAAAGGCTGATTCTCCCTTGAGTGTGAAAGAGCTGGGGAAAACACTTCTCTCAGAATCTTATATGCATCCCTGAGTTGGGTCTAACTTCAGGAGCATTAGAAAGGGGCAGAGTCAGAGGTCAGGTCTGAAGACAGGTCTCAATAATGGGGGCCCCACAAAACCATGGTCTCTGGGGGCCACGGGGATAGTTCAGTCCCAAGGTCCGTGGTGCAGACCTTCCTTCCTTCCCTTCTTCAGCCTTTTAAACACTTGATACTTTTTTCACCCCAGCACCTGGGCAACACAGTGTTTTTGTGAGCAAAACAGGCAGCCTTCACCCTTGAGCAAGGACAAGATGCCTTTGCCCCACTGTACTTTGGGCACATGGTGACCCCATCTCATTCAAGCCTATCAAGCAGTCTCAGTGACGCACTTAATCACTGCCCAGATCCACTCGCTGTGCAGGCTTTGGCTGGAAAACAGATTGCATCACGCCTGCCAGAGCGCCTCACAAGTTTCTCACTGCAGACAGACCACGGCTGGACAGACTGCACAGCTGCAGAGATGCTGGGGCTCGGATGCAGGACAGAGGGGGTGACCCAGATACCAGCCACATCTCGCTGCACTGGCAAAGAACTGATCAAGGGGGCGCTCAGTCAACCTCCGTGCCCCCTTCTGCCCCCACCCTCTCTCCTCCAGCCAACACCACACTGGAAGGGTGGCAGGTCCTGGGCCCAATCTACCTGTATACTCTCCATCCTGCGTCCCTGAATCTCCACGTCCCACCTTCTAATCAGGTTGCAGAGCTAAGTACCTGTTCACAGCCTTACTATGTCTTCTCTTCAAAAGACAAAATCTATCCTCCAGATTTTCAGTAGAAGTACATGACACAATCTGTATTAGGATGTTCAAGGCCATCTCGAATGTGGGAATGCAGCACAGGGACCAAGGAAGTAAGACGGGAAGCGACAAAGGTGGGAAGTTACCAGGTGGGAAGTGCTCTGGCAACACCCTAGTGAGTGGTCCTGGCAGCCTGGGCTTCAGTGGTGATGGCAGAGGAGCGAAAATTGTTTGAATCCACAGATATTTCGAAGGCAGAGCTCATATGCTATGTGGATGGATTATGAGCCCAAAGGACAGACCAGTGGACTGAATGTGGGGTGTGAGAAAAAAGACGAGTCAAAGATAAACTCCAAGGTTTGGGACTCGTGCAACTGAAGAACGTTGATGACCCTGACTATGACAGTGAACGCTGGGAGGAACAGGCTCGGTGGTGGGGAGCAGGTGGAAATGAAGACCTGGATTCTGAACAAGCCAATTCTCCCACGTCTGTCTGGCATCCAAATGGGAGTCCAATCAGGCACTCGGGGGAGAGAGCCCAGGCTAGACAAAGAATCTGGATAACTCTCTAAATGTGGTCATTTCTGCCCATGGAATCCTGAACAACTCCACTCACTCACAGGATTTTCACATCCGGATCTTCTCAGGTGGCTCAGTGGTAAAGAATCTGCCTGCCAATGGAGAAGACCTGGGTTCAGGGCATGGGTTGGGAAGATTCCCCTCAGATCAGATCAGATCAGATCAGTTGCTCAGTCATGTCCGACTCTTTGCGACCCCATGAATTGCAGCACGCCAGGCCTCCCTGTCCATCACCAACTCCCGGAGTTCACTGAGACTCACGTCCATCGAGTCAGTGATGCCAGTCAGCCATCTCATCCTCTGTCGTCCCCTTCTCCTCCTGCCCCCAATCCCTCCCAGCATAGAGGACGAAATGACAACCCACTCCAGTACTCTTGACTGAAGAATCCCATGGACAGAGGAGCCTGGCGGGATCCAGTCCGTGGGGACCCAAAGAGCTGGACACGACTAAGCTCACATGCCAGCAGCACAAGCAAAATGGACAGAATAATAAACTTTCCCATCCAGACCCCCCTAGGGTCCCTCCTTCCCTCGTTTCCAAGAACACTCCAAGGGATAATTCTGAAATCCAAGCGTTAAATTTTTATTAACTGATTAAAAGAGATGAAAATCTGACTTGCAAGCCATTAACAAGCCAATCAGAAAATCACTTCACATACCCAACGTTGTTGAAAATACTCATTTCCCATAATATATCATCGAGTCTTAGATTTCACAAGCTCTCTCTTAAAAAATTCAGGCATCTTAGAATAGGATTCCTGAGGACCAGTCAGTTTAAACAAGATTGGAAAGAGACAAAACCCTCCAAGCCCAACGTTCCGGAGCTTCCGTGTAAATCACGTTTACATAAACACTAGTGGGGTGATGACACAGGCTCAGCTGCAAGTCAGAAGGTATTAGGGTGGATTCTCAAGTAAGAAAGTAGACACGTGGGCAAGCCCCGGTGCTACAACGATGCACCGCGAAGGTAACAGTAAAGGCACACTTGTTCCTGACAAATCAACCCCTGTCCCTCACCAGAAATTAGTGTTCTGCTTAATTAATGAAGCATCACAAAACAAGGGGAGAGAGACACCTGCAAAGAAATAAAATCATGGGGTTCCTTGACTTCAGGAAACTTACAATCTGGTTGAAGAAGCAAGCCCGTGCATAGCGTGAATCAGCCAGACAAGAAAGGACAAGCAGGACAGGACTGGGGCCAAACGCACACTTCTGTGTTATTTACTGGAAACATAAACATAGGCAGATCCATGAGTGGAGCTCGAAGTACATCCACGTTAATTTAAAGCAGGCTCCCACGCTGGGTAAACAGAGCAGGTACTGAAACTAAAACAACTTTCCAAAATATGCACCCATCTTGGCCCTGAAGAGCCAAGAAGAATTCTCCAGTCAAGCTCGCTTTAGGGACTCTTGCAGTTTCCAAACACCCAGAGGAATCAAGAACCTGCCCTGAAGAAACTGAATGCATAACCCAGAGCTTCCCTAAACCTCTTTCAGGAGGGAACCTTTTTCCTAGCAACTTTATTAACACTCGGTGACACAAACGTCAGGAAACACTAGCCCAGAGCTGCCAGAGTTTTTCGCCCGAGCACAACTCACAGCATTTGGAAATGGTTGCAACTGATTAGAGGCTGCCAGCCTCTGCCACACTCCCTGTGGACTGATCTTAAACAGGGAGACAAATGGCATTTCTAAAAAGGAGGTATGTTTTCCCAGAAACACAATCCAGGATGATATTCTTAACAAGTTCATATACAGCATCAAAAATACTATCTTTGCCTAATAATATGCTATTAACAAAAGAGAAAAAAAAGTTTGATGATCTGACTTTGTTATTGTTGTTGTTTAATTGCTAAGTTGTGTCTGACTCTTTGCCACCCCATGGACTGCAGCCTGCCAGGCTTCCCCATTGTTCACTATCTCCCAGAGTTTTCTCAAAGTCAAAAAAAGAGCTACTAAAATGTAAAAGACTACAATTCTTTGGGTTTGTAAAAGTATACTCCAAAACCTCTAAAAATAGCCCTAAATGTGCTTCATATATTGTGGGGGGCTAAAAAAGTGTTTCTATAATTATCTAAAATGAATATATGTCATTCTGTACAACCATGATAACATCAGCTGACTTTAAAACCTACTAGCTATATAAGAAGCAATCATTTTTGTTTGCTCATTTTGAAAGTGAGAGGCCTTAGGGAGGTTGACTTGGGCTGGGCTGGCTAGGTCTCTTTTCTGTAGCAATATGGAATAAGGGCATATCCTTCCCAGGAAGCCTGAACTTTTGCTTTTGCTTAATTCCCCAGAGACAATAAAATCATTCTGATCATGGTCAATCTAACTCTCACACTCTGAGGATGGTTATTAACACTGAGACCTGGCGGGAAGACATTTGTGGCTACATATCAAGAAATGTTTTAAACTTTTGTTCTCTTGTAACTATATTCCTAGCAATTTATCCTAAGAAAATAATACAGGATGGGGGTGGGGAGGGGAGGGGGCCACACAAAGATGTTCATCACAGGTTTATTTAGAATAACCAAAACAAAAGGAGATAAAGACCCAAAAATATGGCATTGATTAAACTAAATAGGGATACAATCATAGTATGGGCTATTATGTGGTCATTAAAAATCCTTAAGAATTTTAATGACATGAAGATGTGCTTAAGCAATTTTCATTTTAAATAAATCCAAGGTTGAAAATACTGAGCACTACTATGAGCTCAAGAATGTTAAAAACAAATATTAATACACTCGGAAAAGTCTAGAAGGAAACATACCAAATATACCAAACAATTCGTAATGTAACATCAGACTGGCAAGATTAGGGGTTATTTTCCAAAGTGTTTACAACGAACATAAATTTTATGAATGAGGAAAGCTATACTTAACAATTATTGTCACTTATTTTAGAGGTAGGGTTTTTCTCAATCAAAAATGTGTCGTTTTCATACTTAAAACATTAAGAGAAGTCACTGAAGACGTGAGTCACCATGGAGGACAATCTTGAGCAAACTTGGTGATGAGGGAAGGATGTTTCAGCGTTAGCACCTTAGTCTTAGGATGGATTGGTGGAAGAAGCTTGAGCGGAGCTGAACAGCAAAACACAAATCAAGTCTGAGCACTTCAAGGACAGAGACTTCAGTGCAATACGGAGACAGACCTCTGAGTCCATTTTCTACCGAAGCAAACGGTCTGCATCAGAAGATAGCCAGGTGCCCCATCTCTGTGTCTGAAAACAGCACGGCTGGCAGAGGGACTTCTGAGTGGTGATTAAACAACAGAAGGGACAGCACTGGGTGACATGCCTTGTGATCTGAAGGTTGTGAAACTCTGTAACTCTGTGATTCTAATCTGAAGAGGATACAACCGAGCTTACACAATCCTTCTTGGTAGAATATTTCCATTGCCATAGTGGTCAGCTGCCACACCATGAACCCAAACCTCAAAACTTCAGAATTCCTCACCGTAGAGTATTTTCTGGAAGGAGATAGGAAGCTTAGACTTCTAACCACAGACTGTTACGGACCATCTTGGGGTTTACTCCACTCCCTCCCTTTAAACCACACCTGATCCAATCTACCACTTCTTCCCCAAAACAAAGATAACTTGGTCGCCTGGTTCTCAATATTAGCTCCTCATAGCGTTCCTTATAAAAAAAAAAAAAATACTAATATTTGTACAGGGCTCACCGGCTTGCTTTATACGCTTAGACAAAACACATACCTTTAATCGTGGTTCTGTGAAATGGGAAAGTTCTGACTCAGCTGCTGCTAGGAAACACATCTTAAGTATTCTAGAAAGTCTGGTTGAGTCACAGAGAAATGGACTTATTTAAAAAAAAAAAAAAAGAGGGAAGTGTATACACAGTGGAGGAAGAGGAGACAGCACAGGGAAGGGCTTCCAGGAAGTGAGCACAGTTCACCCTCTCTCCTGAAGTTCACCTGCCCCCGGAGCATCCGCCCTCCTTTCCCACAACGTGTCAGTGAGTCCTCTGCAGCAGCCACACCCAGAAACCAAATCCTTCGCCAAGCTCGTGGCCCACTCTCCAGTGAAGCTACCGGGTCTCCTTGAACAAGCCTGCCCGGGCCAGCGGGTGCTCCACCGGTGCTTCCCTGGCAGCGCTCTGCACGCGCACTGTGTCCCTCTGACCTTTCTCAGCGCCTCCGGGGTCAGTGGAGTTAAGATGATGGCGTGCTCTGGAGCTAGTCCGCCTTATCTCACAACCTGACTCCCACAGTTGGGCAAATACTTCACCTCCCTGTACTGAGTTCTTTCTCTGTAAAGTGGGGATAATGCAATTTCTGAAAATCACCTGGAACAATGTCTGGCACGAAGGAAACGTCCCAGACTTACTTGCTATCATTGTTATCATCGTTCATCACTGACTCCACTTTCTACATCTAGAATAGTTTTTCCCCCACACAGTGGGCAATCACGAAATATTTGCAGGATCCATGAATATGAGCCAGTGATTGAATCAATGGTAAACACAAAAACCAAGAGAAAGACCAATTAGAGCTACTTATCTAAATTCTGGAGAAGGAAAGCGAGACGTCTCCACCCTTCCATAAATACATTCTGAATAAATGGAAATCTAAATTTAATAGATAATCAACATTACTCTTGATGTCAATTTAATCCATTAAATTTGAATTGTAGATTAAGTTTGAAGTGCTCTCATTTCATATTGCCACACTGCTCTGTGGGGTCAGGAAACCTGGTATCTTAATCTCTCTAAAAAAGACAACTCAGGGAAATCCCCAGCGGTCCAGTGGCTAGAACTTGGAGCTTCCTCTACCATGGCCTAGATTCAACCTCTGATCAGAGAACTGAGATCCTGCCAGATGTGCAGTGTGGCCAAAAAAAAAAAAAAAACACAACTCACTCAACTCTACTTCATTTTAAAAGGAGACATTTTCCCAAAGAAGGTATGTGAAATATACCAATAGGTACACAAAAAGATGCTCAACATCCCTAATTAGAGAGATATAAATCAAAACGACAAAGAATTACCTCCTCGTATCTGTTAGAACAGCTGTCAGCAAAAGACAAGAGAAAACAAGTTTTGGTTAGGATATGGGAAAAAAAAGAATGTTCTATATTGTTAGTAGGAATGTAAATTGGTGCAGCCATTATGGAAAACAGCACAGACAGTCCTCAAAAAAATTAAAACTGGAACTACCTTATGATCCAGCAACCTACTTCTGGGCTTCCCTGGAGGCTCAGCTGGTAAAGAATCCACCTGCAATGCGGAAGACCTGGGTTTGATTCCTGGGCTGGGAAGATCCCCTGGAGAAGGGAATGGTTACCCACTCCAGTATTCTGGCCTGGAGAATTCCATGGACTGTATAGTCCATGAGGTCGCAAAAAGTCAGACATGACTGAACAACTTTCACTTCACTTCACTTCTGGGTATATATCCAAAAGAAACAAAAACAGGATCTCCAAGAGACATGTACACGCCCTCGTTCACTGCAGTGTGATTCACAAGAGCCAAGATAAGGAAACAAGCTACGTGTCCATCAACAGACCAACAGATAAAGAAAATGTATTACATACACCAAGTGGAAAAGCATTCAGCCATAAGAAGGAAATTCTGCCATTTGTGACAGCATGGAGGGACCTTGAAGGCATTACACTAAGTCAGACAAAGACAAGCACCGCATCAGTTCAGTCGCTCAGTCGTGTCTGACCCTGTGTGACCCGTGGACTGCAGCACACCAAACCTCCCTGTCCATCACCAACTCCTGGAGCTTGCTCATACTCATGTCCATCGAGTCAGTGATGCCAGCCATCCAACCATCTCATCCTCTGTTGTCCCCTTCTCCTCCAGCCTTCAATCTCTCCCAGCATCAGGGTCTTTTCCAATGAGTCAGTTCTTCACATTGGGTGGCCAAAGTATTGGAGTTTCAGCATCAGTCCTCACAAATGAATATTCAGTTCTGATTTCCTTTAGGATTGACTGGCTGGATATCCTTGCAGTCCAAGGGACTCTCAAGAGTTATCTCATGGTATCGCTTACAAGTGAAATCTTAAGAAAAAACCACACAGAGAGTCCACCAGGGACCCAGGGGTTATGGAAAATGGCGAGATGCTGGTCAAAGAGTACAGACTTCTAGTTATAAAAAGAATAAGTTCTGGAAGCCTAATGTATAGCATGATGATTATAATTTTTGACAATACTATATCATGTACTTGAAAGTTGCTAAAAGACAGTAGATCTTAAATATTCTTACCACAAAAGAGAAATGGTATTTATGTAATGGGATGCAGTTTTAGCAACAGAAATAGTCATTTTACAACATATAAGTGTATCAAATCAACACACTGTACACCTCAAATTTATACAACATTATATGTTGATGGTATCTCAATAAAGTTGTAATAAAATTTTTTTAATTAAAGACAACTCTTCCACCCCAAACCTTCTCCCCACCCAGTATTTCCCATTCAGCAAATGGCATCTCCACCCACCCACCTTTGACCCTCTTTTCTCCCCTCACTGACAGCATCTGATCCATCCCTCAGTTCTACTGACAGCCCCTCCCTCCAAATCTGTCCGCTTCACCTTCCCCATGGGCAGCAGTGTAACCCGAGCCAAAACCTTCCATGATTTCACAAGGGCAGTTGGGATGAAATATCAAATTGTCACCGCATCTAACCCAAGTCACTGTCTCCATGCCCCAAGGACCAGCAGCCATTGTAGCTGGCATCCTGCTTCTCTCACAGCCAGCCTCTCTCTTCTTTAGGACCTTCAAACATGTTTTATCTTCTGCCTGGAATATTTTCTCACCTCCCATCCCTTCTCTCATACCTTCACCTGGTCAACTCCAACTGATCCTTCAAATCACATGTTAAATGCCACTTTCTCAGGGGACAGTCCTGGCCTGTTAATCCTCACCAGCTTCTCAGTGGACATCCCAGCTCCTTGATCATATACCCTCACAGGCCTGGTAACCCCTCACAGCACCCAACACAGAGCCTCCCACCCAGGCAGGGGCTGCGACAGTTCTGCTGGACTTGTGTCCAGGACAGAGCCTCCTACCACATAGCGACTGCCGCCCAGCATCCGACAGCACCAAGTAACACAGCAAAACACCCGTGTGTACTTAATAACGAAGAGGATGCTCTCCAAGTTATTGGTTGTTATTAACTGCTGCAACTCAGTACCCCCGCACCCCATGCCCAAATTCTTCAGAAACAACAACGAAAGACTCAGCACGCCCTCTGAGCTGAAAACTCTCAACTCAAACGGCAGACACCCTGTCTGAAGCCCTACCATCAGGCTATATTTCATAAGAGCCTTCCCGCTCTCTTTCAGCATTTAAGCAATAACAACAACAAAATAAAAGAAGTACACACTCCAGTCTGGCGGGCTCTGCTCTTTGGGATTCAGGCAGCTTTCTCATCCCACGCCTCCATGCTCATTACACAACAAAACACATAAGACCCAGAACCGCTAGAAATACACCCCAAGGTAAAAACTCCACGTCTACTTCAAAAGGAAACCCCCAAGACACAATGGTAGGAGCTTCTGAAGCCTTTTGCCATTTTGTAAGATACATACTATACCAAAATATCACAATTTGGGGTACCGAATCTTTTTTTGCTGGGTACAAAGGAAGTTAAAGTCTTTGTATAGCAAAGACACCTGGGGTGGTGTCCAGAGAGGGGCTCCTCACAGGGGCCCTGGGGGTGGGTTGGCCAAGACTCAAACGCCACCACTTAGCACAGCTGCCTGGCACTCATTTTGGAAGAAGGAATTTAAAAAAGAGCAAAGAATTAAAAATATAAACACCACAGAGAAAGAAACAGGAGCAAGTTCTACAAATCAGAATATGGGGAAGCTGAGGAAAGGAGAGGATCCTGGCTCTTGTGACTTTAGAAAGTTCATGAATTTCTGTGGGAGTAAGGAAGAAGAGAAATCCAAGGGAGAGGGAGAGAGAGACATCTTTTGTATAAATTCCTATTTTTTGGACAGTCAAAAAAAAATTTAAAAACCATCACCCTTGGGGGATCATTTCTACTCTATTTTGAGCATAGAGTAGGAGCCATCAGATTATAATAAACAAGATGCTGTATTGGGGGCTTGCTTCTTCATATAAACATTATTCAATCAATTGAACTCCACTTGTGAAGAACATTCATTCTACACATCCTTTTTTTTTTTTTTTTTTACAATGTGGTAACCCACATACCACATGAGAAAAAAATCCAATCAGATTAAAATATGCCAACAAAACGTTTTAAATTCCCATCTGAAAATTCTACCCCCATGAGTACTACAGCAAGTTATTTTCCTAGCAACCTGTGATAGCTATAGTCCCTAATGATTAGTAACAAACGCTGAACGAACACTTCTCTAGTTTCAAAATAAAAACATTAGAAATAATTATGAAACAGCCTGGCACCAAAATTACAATAAATCCAAATTTCGGAGAAATTAGGAAGCAATCCTCAGACAATTATTTTGAAACTGGTCTGATGAAACACTGTGATGTGACAAACTTTTATTTCAAGAGAAAGAAAAACAAGAAAGTAAGGAAGAGCCCAGTGTCTGGAGAAAAGCTAGCATTCATCAGAGAATCTGATGGAGAACCAGAGTCTCCTGGCCAATGCTGAGTTATACAAAGACCCAAATGATACATCGGCCACGATCCAGAATGCTCCCTGTATAAATACAGACACACCGTACCTGCCAAGCTGGTTTGGGCTGACATGATGCACTGCGTTCAATGAAAAGGTGATCATAAGTTTATACTCCCAAGGTACACGACTCCTCAAGCCCCCGAAACTATACGTGATCCGGAGGTCAACAACTTCCAGACTTTCTTCCCCCTACCTTTTCATTCTCCTTCTACTAACTTCCTCCCCACCCCCAATATCTCTTCCTCCTCAGTCCTGGTGTCACATGAAGACTGCAGAAATCCACAATGACAGAGCTGACTCATAAACTAAAGACACCATTCCAAGGCCACGAGCATTAAGTATTTCATTCGGTTTCCTTTTTGCCCGAGTTCATGGCTTTTCTCCTCTCTTCAGCTCCCAAAGCCCACTCTTCACCACCAACCCACTATATAACCTCTATGCAGGGTCGCTCCTAGGTCCCCAGGAGCAGAGAACAGAAGATCGGATTACAGCTGCAGCTTCTTTCGACAAGGGTCTCCCTCAGAAGGGTGGGGTGGGCTCCACAGTGATTGCTATGGTCAACATGCCTCCTAAGCCACAGCAAAGGAAAAAGAAACCCAAGTCCCTTCACTGCGCCCCTTGCCAAAATCCACATCGGCTCTGCAAAAATGTTTTACCAGCTCCTCGGATTGTTAACTCATACACATGAAAACAAAGTGCCTAGGGCCTAAGTTGTGGCAACTGCTCCTATGGGATCTGGGGAGTCAGAGGGACAGAGGGAAGGAGGGCAATCATTGAAATCCTCTCTCCCAAAGGACAGACCCCACTCCTGCACGTGGCTAACACATGGACCTCCAGGTCATACCCACCAGGGGGCTGCAGCCCCTCTGGATCACTTCTAAGAAATGAGTCTTCTCAACAGACTCAAAGAGAGAAACACCTCCAAGAGATTTTAAAGACAGCGTCCTCCTTTCCTACACTTCCCACCCCATCCCAAAAAGAAATGGGTGACTTCTGCCCAGCACTTCTAAAAGCAGAAAAATAAATTTCAAACCTAGACCCCCATTGGGAAATTCAGGGAGGCAGGAAGAGTGAAACAGACTGGCTTCCTCACTGTACCCTCAAGACTTGTAAAACAATCTTTGTGTATTGTTAAAATATGGGTTTTTTTTTTCATGGCATTCATTTTTCTGGGAGAAACCTGCATGAGAACCCCAAGCCAACTTCTTTATGCCTATGACACTGTCTTTGACAGTGAGCCAATTTAGAGAAAGCAAAACAGAACAAGTCACAGAGAGTTACTTTTGACTCCCTTAGGAGGGAACAGTCCACTAGGCCCCAAAAAGAGAGCTGAGAACTGGGCCCAGTTCCTACTCTGGCCGCTAACACAGCGTGTGACGTTGGGCAATTCACTTAAGGCATCTCTGGACCCGTTTCCTTTTCTGAGAGTAGGTAGGACCTAGCTGATCTAAGGTTACTTCCAGCCCTGAAATCTCAGCATTGTACGAGCATGTGTGATTATGAGCATCTGTTTTATCGAGGGACTGGAGGAAGGAGGAAGCTTCTGGGAAATGTCAACCTTCTTTCTACATGCCTCATTTATAATATAAGAATTCGTAAGACCTTTTCACAAACGACTCAAAGAAGTGGTTTTACCGAAATCAATTATTTTGTGAGATATATACACATACCATATGTATATTTAATATTCATATAACAGAGGCAAAACTCCTTAAATAATATATGCTCAATTATAACAAGTTACAAAATAAGGAGGCAGTTAGCCTGAAATTTGACACAATGTATCTTAAGATTTTTCTACTTAAGAAAATTATTTTGCCATTTTTAGAAATTAAAAGTAACACAGAGGCAAAATATATTAATGGATAACATTTTGTGATACTTAAATAAAATATACATGAATTGTTTCATGCTCTGCATAATTCTACCTGTCATGAATTCATTATAAAAATGTATCTTCCATTAATTATTTCAAAAGTATGAAGTCCAGCTCACGATAGGAATATATAGAAGAAAATACTCTAATAAGGCTGAGTTATCTTCTCAAGAGGTTAATTTATAAACTCCACTTTCAGAGTCTACAAAATCCTGAGAAAGTGCATTAAAAATATATGTAGACACATACTTTAGGTTGTAGTCTCTTGGCAGTACAAACAAATGTTTTCTGTGTTAAACCCACACACTTTCAAAGCCATGGATGTACACATTAAATTTAATTTAAGCCTTTCCAAGTTCATTTGTACTCTACGTTTCCAATCAATCAGCCCAGATGAAATCTTTCTGATATCAGTCTAGATTATTCCTTTCCAATAATTAGGATAAATTGGTGAGTATGTTGGGGGTAGGGGATGAGGGGAATAAGACTGGAAAGTCTCAAATTCAGGATTTCCCTTTTGAGTTTCCTAATTCTCTGCAACTCACCTCCCCTAAATGACTTTTTCAGCAAAGACTTGGGTACATTTTTTAAGTTGCTTCAATCCCTTTTCCAATCTTCCCCACACCATGGTGATTGTGCCCTATTAACTGGAACCCACAAAGCTAGATTCTAACCCAATAGTAGGTGAAAAAGGTAGCGGGAACATTTCCAGCTAGATACCAATCATTAAGGTCCAATAGCAAAAAAACTAGTGCCTTCTAGATACAAACCATATCCAAGAATATGCCCCCAAAGAACTATTTTTAACAAAAGAGAAAGTGATAAACAAGGTCTGTTATCAACAAACGAACATTTCATCTCCCCACAATAAAAGAAGCAAACATCTCTGTAAGGTCACTTACAACGATGTGGGCTGGCGACGGAGAGCGAGCATCCTTGAGGGCTTGTCTGCTCTGGAGGGTTCCCGCCTGGACATCAAGCAGTGGCCATTTCATCTGAAGATACTGGAGATAGCAAACAAAATGAACATGGAAAATGATTTTAGAAAAGAAATGTGACACAGCTACCCCAAGAGTCTTAGGACACATGACACACAGATCAGAAACTGCAAAACTTAAAAATATGCAAATAAAGACACCAAAAAAAGCGAAAGCAAGCAAATCAGGGGAACAAGGACAACAGAAGAGTCATGCAACACTGACAGGTTCCTCCTTGGAGTTCACGTTCACCAGGTACATGCGAGGAGCATCGATGTTATTAGCAATTAGTTTTGTCTTTGTACTCAAACTAGATATCACTGATACTACCTCATTTGGAGAAAACCAATGGGGAGAGGGGAGAGGGGAGAAAGGAGACCCCTCTTCTAAAGAAATAAAGCTAATGAAGTCTCAAGCCATGGATACCCTACTCAGTCGTTTAGTTGCATGCAACTCTTTGCAACCCCATGGACTGTGTAGCCTTCCAGGCTCTTCTGCCCATGGAATGGAATTTTCCAGGCAAGAATACTGGTGTGGGCTGCCATTTCCTACTCCAACGAATCTTCCCGACCCAGGGATCAAACCCGAGTCTCTTATGTCTCCTACATTGGTAGGCAGGTTCTTTACTACTAGCGTCACCTGCAAAGCAAACAGATGTGCCCAAGGAGACCATCAATTCCAAATCTGCTCTTTCAACAACCTTCATTTCTAAAATGCCATCATCCTTCACCTTCAAGAAAGCTGAGTATATATGTGTAGCTGTTCTTTACTAGAAGTTACTCGAGTCAGGTGAGCGAGCATGGAATTCCTCATCCAATTCCCAGCTTGTAAAACAAAAAGTATTTCTCCATTAAGAGATGCACAGACAGGGCACAATGCAATTTCTACATTCACAAAAGGTCAAAGAAATTCTTAAATAACACATGTCTTACCACATAGAGAAAAACAAAGGTATACCCAAATAGGCCCTTCTCTATCCTTCCCTGAGATAGAAAATGAACACATGACATTAGAGCAGGAGCACTGCTTCTGTCCAAAGTGACACCTCACCTTTCAGAGAACAACCACGTGATCCCGCTCCCCATCGTGCACATGGGGAAACCTGAAGGGAGGCAGCCTGTCTAGTCACAGAGATATTTAACACATATGTAAGCAACTTGCAGGCATCTGACTTTTGTTGATGATTTTACATCAGTTTCACTTCACAAACAAGCAAAACTTAAAGACACGAAGCTAAGGTTTTTAACAAGGACGTCCACACTAGCCTTTGTACCTCCAAAGGTCAATTGGTGAAGGCGCCATCTTGGTCTTTCCAGAGGCTAGTTTTATTACTAATTCTACAGAAACTTTTACTTGAGCAACACAGATTAAAGCTTGTCTCATGCACAGACTTCCTGCGAAGCATCATGTGTTTCCTCAGAGAGCCTAGGCTCACGTGAGGGGGCCAACTCACCACAGGTAAGTCAGGACAGAACGTGGCGAGGCTCTGACAGGGACTCGGGGAAGGTGGCCAGGGAATGCCAGGAGAGAAGGCGCATTTCTGAGGAAAGAGACTGGGGTGAGGAAGACTGAACAGAGGAGGTCTTGTCAACTCAGAACGACTCGGACAGGAAGAAAAACGGACAGCAAAGGGAAGTCCAGAAAGAAAGAAGGGTTTGCTCCACTCCCATGTGGGATGTTAGAGCCAAAACTATCCACAAGCTTTTCCATGGGTTCCTCAAATACATGACTGTTCCAGCAAATTAAAACCAAATTTGGTGATACCTAAAGCTGGAAGACCTAGCCCGGGAGCTACCTGCCAAACTGAATTGTCATTTACCCAGCCTAGATCTAGACGGAGTTGGAGCAACTTCTGCCACTTCAGGACTTTCACCTAGAAGCCGCCTGTGGTGAGGAAATTTGGTTACTGGTTCTGGTAACTCACCACAAGACCTTCCGGTGTCTCATCTATAACTGAAGTTGTCAACTGTGCAGGGAGTGGGTGAGGGGCTGTCGCAAGCACCAAGGAACTTCTAGGATTCTGGGCCCCTAGACAGGAAATGTCAGCAGGCACACCCCGCCCAGTGACCCTTCTAATTAAACCATTTCCAAACATTTGTCCGGAAGCAACATCATCCCAAATTAAGAGCCACTGAAGTAAATGTTTCCATGGTCTCCCTCAGCCCTATAACCCGAGCCAGCGGGCTATGGGAGTCTCTTCTGCCTGGTCTCACCCTTACTTCTTCCCATTCTCACTTGCCACATAAATATATGGGCCTCATTGGTCAAAACCACTCAATAGAGTCATTTCCTTGAGGCCAACCAAAATGGACATCTGCCAACACTCACCTCTTCATCACATAAAAGCCTGTGAAGAAAAATGCCAAGCCAAGTCGCCACACACCTCCACCTCCCTCTGCCTCAGTTGAGAGGGTTGGATTCACAGATGAGTTTTTGGCCATCTGCAAAAACTGATCTGATTGTATCCAAATACCAGCTCCCCAGATTGAGGAAATTTAGGCTTTGTTGGAGGTGACAGGCCAGCCCTAAGGACCCCACCCAAGAATGATCATACCCATAATGCAATATTAATACGGAGACTTATAATTCTTACTTTACATAAAAGCTTCATTGTGTGCCACATCCAATCTCCGCAGGCTACCTGCACCACATATTTTTATGAGCCTACATTTCAGCGCTCCGAGCCTACAATACACATAATTTTCAATTATGTTAGGGCAGCCCAGGATCACTGCCTATATAACATTACTGGTTGGAGGAAATGAGACTCGGCCCTGCTGCCCAGAGAGAGCTAACCAGATCCAGATGGTGGGGAAGACAGCCCGGTCCTGCCGAGGCTAGCCACTCTGCAGTGACAGCCCCAACCTCTCGATCCCGCTGTAACTCGATCCCACAGAATGGCTGGGTCCCCACGAGGCTGTGCCCATCCCCTGGGCCTTGACTGGCACTCAGGCTGACCAGGTTCCTTTTGGGGAAACTAAGTATGAAGCCAGGAGTTTTTAAAGGAAGTTATTAACCTCCTGCAAAAGTGATGGGTTTCCCAGGTTCCTTCATCTTCTACAATTGGTCCTTATTAATAGGGAAAATAAATAAATAAAGGGAAGAAAAAGGAAATTAGGTACTATTATAGCCTCGAGGAAAATCTTTTCCTTCCTGGAGACATGAAGCAGCAGGAAATTCTATTCTGTTGGGTCCTAAAGGAAGAGCTGAAGGGGGAGTCATCTGAGACTGGCGGAAGGGCTGGATCGCCACGCCACGTTTTCCCAACAGTTCAACTTCGGTTTTATATCCTTTTGGGGAAGGGAAAAAAAAGTTCCCACCATCCCACTATAAAAACAACACTGGGCTCCAGGCTCCCTTCCTTCTGGGCTGCTCAACGTGGAAATTATGAATTGCCTACAAAAACATTAAACTTTTCAACAAACTGCAATCAAACGGGGCTGTGGGAATTCCTGCATTGAAAACTGTTGAAATGGAGTCTACTCGACTTTCATTTTGTAAAAATAAATAAATAAGTAAATAGGGCCATCTTGGCTTAAGCATTTCATCCTTTGTTTAATAATAATGTTCTGGTCATGGCCCATTAGGGTTTCCCGCCTGCCCCCTGCCATCACATTTTATGACATATCTCAGGGAGCAAGCTTTGGACCTGTGGGCAAAGTCTTGAATATATATACACACCACCAATAGCCTGAAAGGAATCGAGGTGGTTTAAAGACTTGCTAAATTATCAGCAAAAAAGAAAAGAAAAAGGTACACAGCTCTAATTTCTCCTCGTCCACCCTCCCCAATAAAAAAGGGAAAGCAAAGGCAAATGGGGAAGGTCTCCAAGATCAAAAGCTACCTCCAGTATCTATGTTCCTGGTGATGAGTAGGTACTCAAGTGGGCCTGATAGGGTCTGCTTCCAAAAAGGCATCCCCATCCCCATGAGTCCCAATTCCATGACAAGGATGGCAAGGAGAGGCTACTTTCCTCACTCCCTTCCACTGATGGACGGGCACACAGAGATCACCCCTTATTTGTTCAAGGCAAGGTTGGCAAACTTCTTCTGTAAAGGAGTGTGTGTGTGTGTGCACGCACGCACTCAGTCATGTCCAGCTCTTTGCGACCCCCTGGACTGTAGCCTGCTAGGCTCTTCTGTCCATGGAATTGCCAGGCAAGAATACTGGAGTGGGTGGCCATTTCCTCCTCCAGGGGATCTTCCTGACCCAGGGATTGAACCTGGGTCTCTTGTGTCTCTGGCATTAGCAGGCGGATTCTTTACCACTGCACCACCTGGGAAGCCCTCTCCTATAAAGGGCGTGATGGTAAATATCTTAAACTTTGTAGCTAGACTCTGCTGTTGTAGAGGCACAAAAGCCACTACAGGCAATAATACATGTATGTGCTATGTCACGGCTGTGTTCCAACAAAGCTTTGTTTATAGACGCCGACATGTGTACGTACTGTGATTTTCCTGGGTCAGGAAATATTATTCTCCTTTTAATCTTTTTCAACCATTTAAAAATAATGAAAACTGTTCTCAGCTCACAGGCTGTACAAAAGCAGGTGGCAGGCAGGACAGCTTTCTCCCATGGGCTGCAGTTTGCCATCCCTAGCTTAGGGGCTGAGTGTGCAGATACCTGAATCATGTCAGACGGAACACATTCCTTCACTGGGTCTTAAAGGCAGACAGGCACACGCCACCACATAGAGAAAAGCACGTTCAGTGGCTCAAAAGCAATGTTGTGGATGAAGCGTCACTGGCAGACTCAAGTTGGAGGGGAAAAGGCTTGGAAAAGCATCTGAGCTCTCTGGCTGTGACTCCCAGTCACAAGGTCCAACCACTAGACCACAGTCTCAACGGGAAGAACCATCCCTCTTCCAAAATGGAAGTCTGAAAAGGCCTGAGCAATTCTGACTGGAAAAGGTCCACGTGTCCAAATGTTCTCGCCCAGTTCCCAGGAGACCCTGGCGACGCATCACATGTCAGGAGTCACCACATAAGAACACGGGGCAGAAATCCCACAGGTCAGGGTGCCGTGCCCTGGCAGCTTTGGGATCAACTCTCAAGGTTCAGATGCTCCTCTCCTGCAGATCTTCCATGCATCACAACGCTGGAATTGAGCCCCCGCTGTGCCAACCCCTTCTGCCACCAAGAGACGGCATCAGTCCCTGGCTTGGGCAAAATGCAGGATTCAGCGTGGGAAAGGAGCACCGTGAACCTGGACAGATTGTTCAACGGAGATGAAGCCAGTCTCTTTTTGGAAAACAGTCCTTCCCAGAGAAGGACTATCATCCAGAAAAGGGCTTGATTTTTACATTTTGAAGTCCTTGCTCCCCTCTCCTGGCCTGATATGCATTCTTTACCTAAATACAAAAATCAACCACAACAAAACAGCCTCTTCAATCCAAGCCTTTTCTCAGTAGGGGTGCTTTTTCCTAGGAAAATCCATTTTACAAGAATTCAAATTAATTGGAAACCATCCTCATGGCAAATTTGGACTGCGAGGTCTTCCTCACTCACTCATGCCAGAAAGCTGTACATGTTGTGTTTCTTATAAAATGGAAAGTCAATACTCTGCCTAAACACCCCACGCTGAGAGCACTGCCAGCCACAGCCTGTGACATGCAAGTTCACTCAACCCTCCTCCCCTGTAAGGCAACCTGCTCCCACCTACCCCCTGCAGGCTCATCAGGGACCAGACCAACTCTACGACAAAACTTCGCTCTAGAAGGGAAAAAACAATGATTATGTTCTCATCAATGAACTTTACAAAATAAAGGCTGGTGGCTCAGATGGTAAAGAGTCTGCCTGCAATGCAGGAGACCAGGGTTCAGTCCCTGGGTCAGGAAGATCCCCCGGAGAAGGAAATGGCAACCCACTCCAGTATTCTTGCCTGGAGAATTCCATGGACAGAGGAGCCTGGCAGGCTACAGTCCATGGGGTTGCAAAGAGTTGGACACGATTGAACAACTAACACAACACACCAGAAGCCACTTGTCCTAAGAGGGAAACAGGAAAACAGTGAGACCATAGAAAGTCAAATATTAATGCTGATGGCACAGACACACTTCTCCAGGAGCTCGTATCGTGAGGATCACCCCTAACACACATCCACAAAATTAGGTCTGTTAAGGAACAGGCTCGGCTGTCACTCCCTAAACCTATTTCATTTCTCAAAACTGGAAGACGGAAAATCCAGCCATCTTCTCTCAATAAGCAATTTTGCCCTGGGGATCATGAAACCCCAATTTATCCAGCATGGTTAACATATATGAATCTGTGATTAATTTCATACTCTAGCCCACCCTCATACTGGTACCAACAGGTTTCCAAAAGTCAACAGTGATTATATATACCTAACAGTGGGAACGATGTGAGACTATTTCAGAAGGCTTCAAATCCTGCAGGATCCTTGAGAGCCACTATTATAAAATTGGTCTACTTAATAACGCAGATGCAGAGGGTATAGGAGATTAGGCTGTTTTGTCCTAGTTCGTTAAAACAAAGTCTAAGAATTTCTTCTTTTGAAAACCCACAGAGAACCTAAGATAGAGGTTCTATTTAAAGAGGCATTATTTGCCTATGAAGCGTAACAGCACAGAAGAAAATTCAGGAACACTTGATTTCTACTGGTTGGGAATTAACATAAGTGAGTATATACTATAGTTAGCTAGGAAAAGAAAACCAAAGATCTCAGAAGGCTGGGTGTATTCTGAATTTGGAAAAGGAAAAAAGCTAAAAAAAAGTTCAATAAGAAGATTGACTTTCTTTTTTCTTTTTTTCTCCCCCTACCTTTCTCAATGACACGGACATAAAGGAACTTTGAAATGTTTCCCTTAAAGTCACAACCCCATTTCTCAACATAAAAACAATATGGGGGAAAGGGCCAGGGGCCGGGGAAGAAAAGAGTGATCAAGGCATTTGGGCAAAACAATTTAATAGCTCCAGCTCTATGGGCTGGTTGTTATATTTTCTTTATTTGAAGTATAGTTGATTCACAAGGGTGCGTTAGTTTCTGGTATACAGCAAAGGGATTCAGTTATATATGTGTGTGTGTGTGTGTGTGTGTGTGTGTATTCTTTTTGAGTTATATATGTGTGTGTGTGTGTATATATATACTTTCTCAGATTCTTTCCCATTATAGTTTATTGTTAAGATATTGAATATAGTTCCCTGTGCTATATAGTAAATCCTTACTGCTTATCTATTTTATATATAGTGGTGTATATTTGCACATCCCAAACTCCTAATTTATCCCTTTCCCCCCTTCCCTGTTGGTAACTATAAATTTGTTTTCTATGTCTATGAGTCTATTTCTGTCTCATAAATAGGTTCATTTGTATCATTTTTCTAGATTTCATAAAAAAGTGATATCATATGATATCTGTCTTTCTCTGACTCACTTCACTTAGTATGATAATCCCTAGGCAGATAAGATTCTTTAAATAAAATCCTTACTGTTAAACGCTTTGCTCCTAATCATAATAACTAAAGGGTCCATATTAATAGCATCACTTGACATTCAGAGAGTATTCAGAGTTCATAACCATACTCGTAACAATTCTTTGAAATAAATTACCAGGAAGTTACAACCAACATTTGACAAGGAGGGCACAAGGGCCAGCAGAGCAGCCCCGGCCTGCCCAAGGTGCCTAGGTCAACTGGTAGCCTTGCAACACACAGGGTTCCAGGTCACCAAGATGTTTCAACCACATCCCGACCTATCTTTCAACTCCCCTCTACCTTCCTTGGGTTTCTTATCACCTGTGAGGCATCCTCACCTGAACTCTAACCAGGGATCAGCATCCCAAAGGGTACAGCTAAGGGAACATCTCAAGGTGTCCCCAAAGGGATAAACGAACCTCTGCCATTTACCATCTTTCTTCTCCCCCATAGGTCGCTGGGCAAACATTCAACTATATTCCTCCAAGGGCACCAAAAAATTATTTCCACAAGAGTTCCTGAGGCCACAGATGGTAATGGAGAAACAAAGCTAAACAAGCAAATAAATAACAAAGAAACAAAATCCAATAACCAAAACTTGGGATTGCCTGCTTTGAACCTCTCCAACTATTCAGCTTAGGACCCTAAGATATTTTTGCACTTAGCAACAGTGATTTTGCAGAGAGGTTATGGGCTAGCGGCTCATGGAAGTACAAGTAGCTCATGGAAGCACAAGGCTGTCACCAGGACCTTCTTCTCAAACCCAGATGGGCCCCTGGGGCAGGGGCGAGGCCTCCCTTCCACTTTCCAGAAAAAGTCAATCTGAAAAATATGACTGTGTGCTCCTAGGAGTCACACATTGGGATAAAGAGTCTGGAAACCTACTTTCCAGACCCAGCTCTGCCGCTAGTTGGGCCATCATTCCAATTTCACTTCTTCACTGGGTAACCTCTTCCCCACTCTGGGCCTAAGTCTACAGCAGGAAATTGAGGAACATGACCCCCAAAATCCCTTCTGTGGATTCCTACAGCATTCACAAAGCACATGCTCAGTGTACAATGTGGACTACATATTCTAAGGCCTAGAAAAGCTGTCTAAGATCCAGCCAATGAAACAAGAAGCTAATGAGCAGCACAAGGATGAACACAAGAAAGGTAAGTACGAACATCATGAAAAAAGATTTAGTTCTTGATGGTGACATGATCCCTGGTTCATATACCATGCTGGTTTGTTTAGAAACTTTTCTCCTGACCCACTCCAGACCTGCTTAATCAAACCATCTGGGGGAGACCCAGGAGTCTGTATTTGCATTTTCCCAGCTTGCCAAGTGACTCTGGTCATCAGTCATTAGCATAAATTACCAGTTCTGTACAGTGTCGATAAAGCGCTCGTAAGTGTATGCAGATTCCACCTTCCCTTCCAAAGACTCTTGTAAACATCTAAAGTGATTGTCACTACATCTTTTTTAAGCGGTCAAAGCAGATAATCTCCAAATCCGTTTTAAAAGAAAGTGAGGTAGAGAGAAATTAAGTGACTTCATCATGCACGTACTAGGGATTCTGAACCAGAATGTAATGTTTGGGTATTTTCAGGCCAGAACTCAAAATGAGACTTGAGTAGAATGGGCAATGGGTGACCCAGGGGAGGGCACAGTGGGGAAAAGGGGTACAGCCCCCCACTTCTACACAGAGACCAGTGGGAAACCAGCCTGAGAGAGACAGGGCATCACTCTTAGGACCAAAAGTTCCCACCAAGACCATCTATGTTACAATCTCCAACCAGCTTCAAGACTGAGTTCCCCACAAAAAGAGCCATGAGTTCCAAGAAATGTCAGCCCTGCTATAAGCACTCAAGTCTCTGAGCCGTGGGTCAGAGGACACGAAGCCACTGGAAAAACATGAGAGGAGAAGCCCTGGTCCTCAGACTCCGGGTTGCCCGGACTTCAGCATCAAGACAGGCAGCTCATTCCCCACAGCCTCCAGATGGTGGCTGACAAACGACAAAGGCTCACGTGTCCATGGAGGGACCTCACACTGAGAGAAAAACTAGAGACGACATACCTTTAGACAGAGAAACGTTTACAGTCTTTCTCAATTGCAAGCCACCACATTTTTATTACTGTTTCTTATAAAAAGGCCAAGTAGTCCTGTTGACTGGAATGTCCTAGTTACCGCCTGCTCCCTTACAAGCACGAGGTGGATGCAGGCAAGGACCAGGAAAATAAGTCGGAAGTCCCATACTTGGACCCAGAGCAGATGAGGGTCCAAGCATGGGCATCAAGAGAACTCAGAATATGGAGCACGTTGAGCTAAAAGGCCGCCCCAAGCCTCAGCTGATGGATGGATAAGTAAAACGTGGTATATCCATACAGTGGAATATTACTTGGCAACAAACAGGAATAAATACTGACTCATGCTACAGCATGGATGACCCTTGAAAACACGCTAACTTAAAGAAGGCAGACAAACAATGTCACATATGGTATGATTCCTTCTATATGAACTATCTACAACAGGCAAATCCATAGGGACAGAGAGTAAGTTAGTGACTGTCGGGCAGTACAGGTACACAGGACAAGGGGGTGACTGCTAGTGGGTACAGAGTTTCTTTTGGGGGCAATGAGAATGTTCTGGAAATAAACAGTGATGACATTGGCACAGTCTTGTGAATATACTAAAACCCACTCAACTGTATACTTTAAATGAGTAAATTTTACAGTATATGAATTAGATCTCAATTTTTCTAATTACAAAAAAAAAAAAAAAAGTACCAAGTCACTTGACAGTTTTCACATTCATTTCAGAGACCAGCGGGGCAGGAGAGAACAGACACATTTACACACACTCCACCCATAATGCCTAAGAATGAACCGAAAAACAGGTGAACCTATACTTTAAAAAAACAAAAATCGTATCTTCCAAAGTTCTGTGGGACTCACAATTTCCAAATGTGATTTTGGTTGGTGTCAAACCCTGGAGGAGGGACTGTTACAATGGCAGGTGAACAAGACTCCATGAGCGCTGTATCACCCTGAGTTAGACACCCTGGACTAGAACAGCCTGGGAGAGAAGAACAGTACTGTGTGCTCTTTCAAGGCTTGTGGCTAAAATCAAACAGAGGAGAGCAGTTGAGTCAACAGAACCACAGGGAGTTCAGAGACCTGAATCCTGCCGTCCATTCTCCGCTAGCCCCGATGAGGCAGGTCACTGAAGCTCCACACCCAGTTTCTTCATTTAAAAAAATGGACGTGGAATTGCGGCCTAAAATCTCCTGACAGACTTCCTCATCGGCTTTCTTCCTCATCAGCTTTCAGAACTCAAAGGGTAAATGGTGTAAACCAAGTAAAAGAGTTAACATAAAATTCAAGAGAGTTCAGATTCGTTATTTTTCCCCCTACCTGCACCAGGGATTTAAAAGTCATTAGTTACAGGTCTACCATGGAAACTGGTAAGAGACAGAGCCATCAGATCACCCTTGAGAGGTAGGAAGCCAGAGAGTAACAGGGTCTTGGTGACCTGGAAGGGTTATTTTAAATGCATGCATGATCAGATCACAGCAGATATTAAAATGAAGAACGCTGAAAAATTCCTTCCTTTCTCCCTGGCCGAGAGCTCTCAAGACTTGGGTTTTTCTGATTAGGGCCTTCTCCCTATAATTCCACATTTCTTGACGATAAGAACATCGAAAGTCCTGGCAACCAATTAAGGTGCTTTAGTCAAGTTCACGTAGGAACCAAATGCAAGACAGACCTCCGCTCCCATCTTCAAACTCCAACTGAAACCCTGAAGCAGCCTGCGTTTCCTTTTTATTTTTTTCCCCCTGTCACATTTGAAAGAGGTCGGTGGCTCCAGCAAGGTCTCCCTGTCCAAATTTTTATTGTCCGATTCTAGCTGTGACAAGCATGTGGAGAGGCTTCGTAACGCGACACTCAGGAAGCCGAAAGGTCAAGCAAGGGCGCTGGTTCGTTTTGCCAGGGGAGGAACGAACCCCCAAGCCAGGGGGCGAGATTTAGTGAGGCTGACCTTCTGGAGGCCCCCCGACCCCCCTGCACACAAGTCTTGCTGCCTCAGCCAGACGCGGCCTGCCACTCAAGTATCATCTTGCTGTAACAAATTACTCCTAACCCAGGATTACGGCTCTTTCCAGATCCCTCCTAGAGAGCAAGGAAATAAACATTCTCTCCCAGGACTCAGCCCCAGTTGTTTCTCCTGTTGGTAATCCCCGTCTCTATTTGCTGCTCCTACAAGCCAGCGTCTGGGAGGTCTGCGAGACCATTCCGGCCCACTCTCCTTTCAGACACCGGCTGAATGTCTCAATTGTCCATTAGGCGCGGCGAAAGATGAAGGCGGGCTTTCTGTCCGGAGAAGCCTCACACAATAGTTCCCTTTGCCCACACACTTCTCGTCCGCAGGCGGACTCCACTGGCCGGAGCCCAGTCACTCAGGGAAGTCCACACCCCACATTCCTCACAGGGACGAGTGAGGACAGGTCGCCATCAAGCCACTCGGCTCAGCTCCGCAGCATCACAGAGAAAGATGTGGGGCTGCTCCCACCCCCGGGGACAGCATACCACTGGGGGGGTGGGTAGGTTCAATATGGGGGGTGGGGGAAGAAAGATCTAGAAGGAAGAGGCAGGAGAGTAGGCTTCAGGCAGGAGAAACTGTCTCCGATCCCAGCCCATGGCTTCCTCTAATAAACCACCAGGAGGTATTTTGAGGGCAACCACCTCATTCAGGGAAGGAAATACAGTTGTCCGCTTCCAGAGGCTCCCGTGGGACACCAGAACAGTCCAGCCACTCGGGACACGGCGGGCTGTTGCGTGTTTTTAATTGTATACAAAGACCAGAACATGCCAAGAGGCTGAGCGAGCAGAACAATGGATGTTATCATCAAAGTGGGTGATTGGAAGGGACAGGATCTCGGGGTTGTTTGACAGGGACGTTCTCCCTGGAGAGACACAAGGATTGACGCACTCTGAGCTGGGAGAGAAACTTTACAGAATAACCCAAAGGCACTGAAGGGACAGACATACCTCCATGAAAACTTTAGACAGCAACAGAGAAAGATAAGCACCACATGATACCATTTCTATGTGGAATATTAAAAAAAAAAATGACACAAATGTACTTATCCACCAAACAGAAACAGACTTTGAAAACTAACTTAATGGTTACCAAAGGAGAAAGGCAGGAGGAGAGATCAATCAGGAGTTTGGGATTAACATATACACACTGCTATATATAAAAACAGAGCATCAAGGACCCACTGTATATAGCACAGGGAACTCTACTCGGTATTCCGTAATAACCTACATGGGAAAAGAATCTGAAAAAGAATGGATATGTAAACCTGTAGCCCAATCACTCTGCCATACACCTGAAATTAACACAACGCTGTAAATCAGTGATAGGATAAAAACTAAATTTTAAAAAGAATCCAGACAACAAAACAAATTCTTGTTCCCAAAAAAAAAAAGGAACACAAGGCAAAGAAATGGAGTCAGACGACACAAGGCTCTATGAGTCGAGCGCCACCTTCACCCTCCCGTGTGTATGCCCAAGCCGACCACCTCCCCTTGCCCAACAGGGCCACTGTGCGTCTCTAAACCAACTTGTTCTTTGCTTTTGTGGTTTTAGGCTTTAAAAGAACTTGGCTGGGGAAGGAGCAGTAACGATCTAAGCTAACCACTTAGCTCATTAGTATGTCATCTGGACAGGCAAAATCAATTCCAACAGCATCAAGTTTGGTTATTCCCTCCCCCAAAGGTCTGCACTATTAATAGCAAGAAAGTTTCCCAGGCTTCAGTTTATTTGTAATCCCAACCAGCCCTGACCACAGAACCTGGCCATCTCCACTTTGAGAGCTCCCAGAAATCTGGGAGGAGAAACTTCAGGTCTCAGTCTTTGACAGCAGCGCAAAGATGTGGGAGGCAGCTGAACTTAAGAGATTTCAGGTCAAAGAGGACTTCATCTCCGAAAAAGGGCCGGGTAGTCAAGGCAAGGTACTAAGTACTGTCTCTCTACCCATCTGACAGCGTCTGTGTGCTCTCTTCTAGCTTGAGCTGACCCTAGGGATAGAGGTCACCCCTCCTTCTCCCCATTGTGGAGTCAGCTGACAGAAGCTTCTAGAAGAAGCAGTTTGGTTCAAAACAAACCTAAAACCTCACTAACTCAGACCAACAGAGAGCTGGAATGCCTGGTTTCAAATCCAGGATCTGGAGCTTAGTACTTTTAGGATCTTGGACAAATGGCTTCACCTCTCTCAGCTTCCCGACCCCCGCCTGCAAAGTGAGGACAATGACACGGGAACAGCAAGACGCCTCCCTCTTAGGCTGGGTATGAGTGGTCATGCACCCCTGTAAACTACACCTTCCTGATGTGCGTGATAGGAGGCCAGTGGGGTTTGAGTTCATGGAGAGAGCAATCTCACTGCAGGGAGTAAAAGAGACGCGTTAGTTTTATGCAATGAATGCAGGGAGTCAACAGAGGCTGGTCGCGTTGGGAGCCTGACAAACAGACCAGCTGATAATGACACGCCATTGCTGTCCACACGCAAACGGAAAGTAAGAAACTGTTCATTCGAGTATTTAAAATATATCGGTCTTCCTGCCTTTATGTATCCTGGCAAAGGGCTTTGCCTTGAGAATTCCACTGCGCTGTCTCAATTACCCGACGCCCAAATGAGGGGAAGCCAAGCTCATGAGACCCCGCTGAGTGTCTCCTCAGGTACAGGTGATGTCCAGTCATCCGCCTGAAAGGCCTACGGGAGTCCACCCAACTCGCTCTGCAGACACCGGGGTCACTAAGTGAATCACACGATGCCACCACTGAAGAGGAAAACATGACTCCAGCAAATTCTCTTGAGTGGCAGTCCACACCATGGCTTTAATGTCAAAGGACCCCAGGAGCCTTGTTCTTGCCTCCACTAAGTCTCCTTGCTCCCCTTCCTCTGGACCATTGAGCCCCCACTGGGTTCATCGAATCTACTACTGTGAGGACTTAGAGCTGCAAAACAGGGGTCGTGGGGGCTGCGTGCTCTCAGACCAAGTTTCTAGATCACATCCAGAAGCAGCTCAGACCTGGGTTCAAACCCCAGCTCTGTAACTCCGTTCAACTCACCAGAGTATGCATAGAGTGCCCAATATGGGCCAAGTGCTGACACTCAAAGAAAATTTGAGTTCTTTTAAAAAAAGATACCATAGCAAACCATCTAAGTAGGGTGAGCTTGGGCAAATCATTTCACCACTCTGAGCATTAGTTTTCTCATCTGTAAAATGGGAATATACACAAAAGCCATCTCCCAAGTTCCCAGGAGGATCAAATGCTTGGCACAGTGCCTGGCATGCTTAGTAAATGCTATAATATCATTAGCAAGCAATAATATTGCTATTAACATGATCAGTATCAACAGAATAAAACTCCTGGAGCCATTGCACAATTTCAAACCATCCAAAAAAGTAAATCCTCAGATACTATCTTAAACTTAAAGGGAAATGAACACTTAGCTCAAAGTAAAGCAAACTAACCGAAAACACCCCTAGTTAACCAGCCTCACCTCTCCAGATTATTCCCACACCCATCCTTCAATTCATTCACTCCCAGCCTTCTGGTCAAGTGGAATTTTCCTGTTACCGCGTTTGGTCTTCTGCATGTCTGGTCTCCAACCGGGTATACCAAAGCTCAGCTGCAGGCCTGGTGTTCTAAGCCACTGCATCTCTTCCCTCTAACTGACCCTCAGACTTAAAGAGAGTTCTTAAATGTCTGCAACCTCAGCAGAATTCTGATTCTTCCCTTTCATGCTCTGCAAACAGCAGACACATAAGGCACAAGCTGGCCCACAGAACAGGGGGCTGCCATGCACTAGGGTCAGACCCAGCAGCTGCTGCTCCAGGGCTACTAAGAAACCACACGAAATCATCACCCAAAGAGGTTTTACAATGTGGGTATGAAAGAAAAATGACTAAGGCAAAAAACAAATCTCGAAAAAAACCCAAAAAACCTACCGCTTTTCTCCCAGGCCATGTCTTGATTTTTTTTTTTTTTTTTTTCTCCTCTATCTTTCTTTGGAGATGTCAATAAGATTTACAACCTTATCCGTTAAAAATATTGCCTAAAGAAGGGGTACACCGTGGGGAAAGGGAAATCTGAAGACCTCCCTGGTGCCTCTGGCTCACCACAGTTGGGCAGAAAAACAAGAACCAGCCACGGGCACCCTGGTTCAGTCCAAAGACCAGAGTGGATTTCCTCCTGAGCTGACCATGTACTTTGAGAACGGTCAGAGCAAAAGTCCAGGCTGTAAACGAGCCGAGTGAGATACGAAGATGTCCAGAACAAACACATGAGGAATTAAGTTTTAGATGCAGTTTATAAACAGTGGGAAGTGGAACCAATTCTGGTGCAAGAATCCCAGTAGTAATAAGTGTTCAGTTGTGTCCAACTCTCTGTAGTCCCATGGACTGTAGCCTGCCAGGCTCCTTTGTCCATGGGATTATCCAGAAAGAATACGAGTGGGTTGCCATTTCCTACTCGAGGGGATCTTCCCACCGAGGGATTGAACCCACGTCTTTTCCGTCTATTGCGTTGGGAGGCGGATTCTTAACAATAGTGCCACCCGTGAAGCCCAAGGGAATCCGAGACCACCACTCAGACCCTCAGAGACTTTGTGCAGGACACCTAACCCCTCTGAGCTCCAGTTTTCTCGTCTATAAAATGGGAGGTACAACAGCTCTTTTGATCAGAGATGCTGTCAAATCAGGACTTCATGTGGTGGCACCCAGGAGATGATTAAGTGCCTGAGAAACAAATGCCAGCTCCATGACCATGATTGTTACTATGAAGTTGACGTTCGTCACATTTGGGGATTTTGGTGATACTTCAGGAATGCCTTTTTCACTCTTACCATCCAACACTACAGTTCGTCATCAGAAATTCACTCTCCAAGAGGTAGAAATAAACAGGGAAGATGTGTGATAGGAAAACTGAAAAGAAAGCAGTAAGTCAGGAGAAATCATCTCCCGTTTGTGTTCTTACTACAGGAAATGCCCTCCGTCAAGTCCTTTACCCAGTTTTTCAGATAAGTTTTCAGGAAACTGAGCTGGGAGAGCCCAGGCAACCAGCCCAAGGTCACAGGATTTGGAAGTGAGGGTCAGGAGCGCAGGAAACACGTGTGTGTCTCTCTATGCCCCTGTGCCAAGCGCGCACGGTCTCTTTAAGCCTCATTTAACATTCGACAAATATTTATTGATGCCGGAGCCGGGCATTACGCTGAGTGCCAGAGACAGAAGAGAAACATCCACAGGGCCTGAGAGTCAAGTGACCTAGGTGTAAAATCCTAGGTCTTACCCAACCTGCTGTGTGAAGGTGAGTAGAGATTTCAGCTCTCCTGTTCCCCAGTTACCGCAAAATAATTTCCCTCATCCACCTCCCTCATGGGGTAAATGTCAAGATTCCCCTAAAGCAGGATCTAGCTGCCTGGCAGTTTCTAGCCGAGCTTCCATATTCCATCAAGATTGGTTCCCTGGGATGAGTGCATGGATGCTCAACAGGGAGGGGATGTATGCATACTTATAGCTGATTCACTGTTGTACAGCAGAAACCAACCCAACCTTGTAAAGCAATTATCCTCTAATTAAAAATAAATTTTAAAATAAAATAAAAAGATTAGCTCCCTTCCTTCTTTCCCCATAGTCCCCTCCTGTCTCCCCAGACAAGCCCTGGTTAATATATACTATAAAATAAAGATAATAGTAAGGTATCTGAAAAGCACTTAGACTGTAAAATATCATATCAAATGTTATAAAAGCAATATTGTTATTAGAGGAATGGACCAGCCCGGCATCCATTGGCCTCACTGCCACTGGGAGCTTGCTATTCGCAGAGTTGCGGCAAAGCACCTTCCCATCAGGTGAAGCCAAGCCTGTCCTCCAGCCCTCCTCCAGGAGGGAGAGGGAGGAGGGAGAGGGAGGAGGGAGAGGGCAAAAGGGAGCTGAGGTGTACAGGATGCTTGCATTTCCAGGCAGGAAAGAGAAGCACAAAGCACTAGTACCAGACTGGATCCACATGCAGCGAGGGGGAGGAAAAGTAGGGGGTGTCTGCATGCTTCTTTTCAGCTGGCTCGCCATCTGCCTGGCAGCCACTCCATCTATCTCCCCAGCCCTGTATCAATCAAAAGAGCCGTCCAGGCCCCTACAGTAGGCCAGGCACATTCTGGGTGACCGGGACCCTCAGGTGACTTAGTATGGTGGCATGGCTGCCCTCCAAACTCATTATCTTCAGACCCCAAAGAATCATTAGTTACAAGAACACAATACACATACTAACTTCTAAAAAGCTCAACCTGAGGGCCACAGCACTTCCCAGTATTTTAAGAGGCATCCGTCCACTCACTACCTATTACTGCTGCTTCCAGAGAAGGGCAAAGGTGACATATCCGCCTGTCGCTGGCTCAAAGGTCACAACAAAGACGCCAGCAGAGTGCTTCTGGGTTGTCAAGTCTTTAACATAACGTCAACCTGCCTCGCCCGACGCCAGCCACACTGAGACCATCAAATACGGCAGGGGTTTACTTTTCCTTAAGGGGCAGGTGTCAAGCCCGGCTGAAATCCACATTAAAAAAAAAAAAAAAAAATGTTGGCTGCCCATGTGATCACGTGCATCCCTGAAAAATCAATATAGCCAAAACACTCATCTATTTACCACTTTGAAAAAGCAAAAGCAACCACCTTTAGTAATGCTTTTGCTCTAAGTAGTGGGATTATGGACCATTCTTTCTGGTTGCTTTATATTTTCTAACACATCATTTTACTCCTAAAGAAAAATGTTAAAGAAAACCTGTTTTCCAGTAAACTAGCAGATAGCTACAACTTACGCAGGACATAAAAGGTCAAAGGGGCCACCATGTCCGGTGACATTTGAACTGGTTATGTTCGCTGGGGTCAAGTCACTGTATCGCTTCCCCATAAGGAAGCGATAAAACGGGCCCCTAAAACCACCAGGGAGCCCGTCCAATAATCCGGAGACACGGTCTGGCATAGCTTCCCCTGGAGCTTCCTGAGGACTTCTTCACAGGGAGAACCCCATTTTGGGTTTCACGTGCTCTGTCCCACTGGCCCCAGAAACCCACTCTCACTCCCGTGTCACGTCTGGACACGGCTCAGACTGCCACCAGCACACCCACAATAACTGTACTCTGCTTCCTGGTTCTCATGGCTGCCTCCCAAGGTCACGTCCTGCTCACCTCTCTCCAGCTCCTAGCACTGCAGCTGGCGAGTGTGAGGCGCTCAGCAAGTGAAAGAAACAAGACACTTGGCTGTCCACCCCAGCAAGGCTTTCACAAAGGACTCGGGGTAAAGCCTGCAGGGCTGGCTGAGTGCTTTGCACCCATTCTCAATACCGACTCATCGAGGACCTCATCCCAGCCTAAAGGACATTTTCAATGCCTAAAGCACATTTTCAACGCCTAAAGCACAGATAGAATGCAGCAGAGAACAGCAGGGCCACATACCCAGAGAGGGAATTTAATCTCCTCCCACATTTTCAGGGAGGCTAATCTTTATTGAGCACCTGCCACATGCCAGACACTGGTCAAACGCTTGCCATAGGTCATGGAATCTTCACCATCGTGATGTAAATGTACTTGTTTCCTCGGCAGTGATGGGAGATGAACTGGGGGACACGAATCCAATTTCTCAAGGCCTCTAAGAGACACCAGCAGTTCCTCCATCACCCAGCACTGGACCTGCTCCATAATTACGTGTTGATGGCCCCGATGCCACCTGACTCAGCTCCCTCCAGCCCTCTTCAATATGCCACGCAAAAGCCTGGTTTGCAAAGAAGATGTATTTTTAACGTGTAAAGGTTTCCACTGAACCTCTCTGAACCTCAGCTGTAAAATGAACATACACTGCGCTTGTAAAGCTGCTATGAGAAGTAAATGAGACACAATTAATAGACCCCAGCAAGGAATTTAATACAAATTTGTTTCCTCTGTCTTTTTTCTGAGAAATAAGGGGATCAGGAAAGCTATGTCTGGCTCCTCCAATAATCAGATTCTTCCTTAGGAGATCCTGTAGGGTGCATGCCCTCCAAGAAGGAGGGCATTGGGTGAAAGTGAGAAAAGTCCCCAGTGGCCACAAACGGTGGCCAGCCTTCCCCTTGACTCCAACGCAAAGGGCCACATCCCGGAGAGCCCTTCTCAGCCAGGCTGCGATCAAGAAGGGCCCATTTAAAGGTGTCTCCGCTACGACAGAACAGCCGGCGAAAGAAATGGTGTGGGCAGCTGCAAAGCACACCTGAGGAGGGACCAGGAAGAGAGATGCTTAGTTCTCCATCGCTGGGCAATCCCTTTGTTTCCTCAGGGGTAGAAAGGGATAATGTCCACTTCTCCCCACTACCTCAGGCCCTTCATGCCTGGTTCACAGAGGAAATCACTCAGAAACCTCTCAGGCCTGCCCTACATATTACTACTCCATGGGACTCGAATCCCTCACGGTTTAAGAAAGTCTTATAAACCACATCCATGGGGTCTACAAGAAACAGTTCAGGTATAGAAAACACAGGTCAAGTTTTGGCTTCACTGCAAACTAGGATTTGAGTATATTCCTGGCCGTCCCATGTTAACAGCAGACCAAGAGGAGAAGGTAATATGCTGGGGAGCTGCTGGTACAAGAATCCGCAGCTCTTCTCGCCGGGGGCTCTTTGCAAACTGGAGATAAGCCTCAAGAAGTGGTCAGTCCTCTGGGTTTCTGAGCCTCGGGGCAGAGACGCACCATCGAGTTTACAGAACACCAGGCAGCAGAGGCTGCCGGGGGCTCACACCGTGCTCCTGTGTCAGAAGATGTCAGGATAACTTGCAAAGGTTTTTATTGGGGGCGGGCAGCAATCATTCTGCTGATAAATAGAAGGAAAACCAAATCTTTCATTTCAAAAAGGACTGGCCCAAAGATCTTCCTTCCTCCTTCAGCAGTCCCATCTTCCCCACCAATCAGGCAGCTGATAAATTCAACTGAAGAAGGGAAAAGAGCCAGACCCTGCTCTGTCCCGAACTGCAGGGAACCAAACTCGGCATGCTAACATTTGATGAGGAAATGAAATGCTGATACACACATACTTGAAGCCAGCATGAATCAGTCTGAACAGCACCTTGGAAGGAAAGCTATGACAAACCTAGACAGCGTATCAAAAAGCAGAGTCATCACTTTGCTGACAAAGGTCCATCTAGTCAAAGCTATGGTATTTGCAGTAGTCACGTATGGATGTGAGAGTTGGACCGTAAAGAAGGCTAAGCACCAAAGAATTGATGCTTTTGAACTGTGGTGCTGGAGAAGACTCTTGAGAGTCCCTTGGACTGCAAGGAGATCCAACCAGTCCATCCTAAAGGAAATCAACCCTGAATGTTCATTGGAAGGACTGATGCTGAAGCTGAAGCTCCAGTATTTTGGCCATCTGATGTGAAGAGCCAACTCACTGGAAAAGACTCTGATGCTGGGAAAGATTGAGGGCAGGAGAAGAAGGGGATGACAGAGGATGAGATGGTTGGATGGCATCACCAACTCTGGACATGAGTTTGAGTACATTCTGGGTGATAGGGAAGGACAGGGGAGCCTGGCGTGCTGCAGTCCATGGGGTCGCAAACAGTCAGACACGACTGAGTGATTGAACAACTACCACCACAGCAAAAGATCATTCTCATTCCCAACTCTCTTGACTCAAGTACATCTGGGTGTCCAGGAAGCAGATTCCTTAGCATTCACATCACTGAATCAAGTGAAAGTAAAAATCACAGTACGTGGAGCACAGACAAGGAGGACTGAAGGCAAACCCCAGCTCACCCCACACCTGCAGGCACGGCAGTCCAGGTGGTGCCGGGGTTGAGAGGTCCCTGCTGGACTCGCGGTGTGCCCATGCTTCTCTCACCTCACCTGCCCACAGTCTCAGGCAGACAGTACCTGACTGACTGCGACCGCTCACATTTTCTTCAGTTTTGTCGGGCAGAAAGAGACAGCAGAAGGAATGGGCTTGGCACCGGCAGAAGGGGCTGCCCATTCTGGCTCAGACTAATAATAAATAATAATACTTTGTGCTTCTCTGCTGCCTTTCATCTGAGCATTTCAAAGTGTTCTGCAAACAGTAACTAATTATTCCTCCAGAATCCTGCAGAGACAGCCAAGGAAAGGAGCCGACGCAGCCTGGACTCAGAAAAATTTCAGGATTTCTAATGCGCAAAAAATTCCCAACTCTCCCCAGGACGACAGTGCCCTGAAGATGGCAGAGGGGAGGTGGCAGCGAGGTCACGGGCCGAAGCCACCCCCACGATTTTCTCCCTAGCGCAAGTCTACGACTTCGTCAAGTGACGCAAAGGTCACCAGCTACAGCCACCTCAGATAGTAACAGCAGCAACCATACAGTACACTGGCCAGGCCAGGGCACTTGTAAGAATAAGAGGGGGCACAACTCTGAGCCTTGTATGGAGTCTACTCATTTCAGGATCCAGGCTTCCTGCATTCACGCACCAACATAATCAATGAACAGAGCTCCCAGGTGCCGAGCGTGTACTTCCATTCCGGAGACATCGTCAGGCCTTGAAACTACCCTATAGGATTAATCTGGTTCCAGATAGAGTGATACACAAACTAGGCAGCTACAAGCACATGGCCCTTTCACAAGACCCACCACAGTCCTGAAGCCTCCTACCTATGCCTTTTACAGTTCCTGGATCATGAAGACTTGGGAGGGAAATGCAGAGCATGTTGTATTTCAGGATTCTGAGTGCCAGAGTTTCAGCTGCATGCTAACCTGAAACTAACACATTCTCTGTCCAACCACCCCCATTACTCAGAGGCCAGTCTCTTCTAGAGGCAACCCCCTAAGTTCATGCACCCCTGTTCTCACATGCTAACATTACTAGTTTCTGCATCTGAGTTAAGTTCCACCCACATATTCATGGGTTCTGAGACAGTGGAATATACAGAAAGCCTAAGTCAGCATTTCTTGGTTCTCTCCAATCAGCAGAAACTATTGAAAAAATGTGAATTGTAGATGAGCATTATTTGTAAGAAAAATGTTTTAGTCCCTCCAAACACTTAAAGTAACCCCCAAAGATGCAAAGCAAATATTCCTTAGAGAAGATCCTTAAAGAAGCTACAGAAAAGGCGATGGCACCCCCTCCAGTGCTCTTGCCTGGAAAATCCCAGGGACGGAGGAGCCTGATGAGCTGCAGTCCATGGCGTCGCGAAGAGTCGGACACGACTGAGCGACTTCACTTTCCCTTTTCACTTTCATGCACTGGAGAAGGAAATGGCAATCCACTCCAGTATTCTTGCCTGGAGAATCCCAGGGATGGTGGAGCCTGGTGGGCTGCTGTCTATCGGGTCGCACAGAGTCAGACACGACTGAAGCGACTTAGCAGCATCAGCAGCAGCTAAGGAAGCTGGAGAAATGGTTATGGGCCCGGCAGGTGCTTATACATGAATGACAAGGCTTCTACAGGACCTGGGTGCAGCAGCAAGTTAATGGGTCCTCTACCAGCTCATTAGTCAATGCCCACCAAGCCCTTTCATCACAGCAAGAAAAAAGAGATTTCAGTTTGGGGTCCCAACCACATTACCGAGTATCCTCCTTCCTAAAATATTTCTTCTTTCAGAACCCGTCTTCCAGCTAGTTTAGACCATCTTAGCAGCCCCCAGAACAGTACCTGGCCCGCTGCAGGCACTCAGCAAATATGGCAGACTTCATGAATAAAGTCAGAAAACAACTGCAATCATTCTCAACTCCATCCAATCCATCCTCTCCACTCTACAGATGGAGCAGTCAGTCCCCCAGCTCGAGTTCAGCCAGGACCATCCACCCCCTAGAGCATCCTTTCTCAATTGTGCACCTGGGAGTCACCTGAATATCCTTTAAACGTCCCGTGGTCTAGGCTCCCATTCCCCCTAGACATTCTAACCTAACTGGAATGGAGCATGGCCGGGACATGAGCATTTTAAGTTGCCTGGGTGACTCTGTCACGCAGCAAAGTTTGAGAACCACTGCAAAAAACAAGTATAATAACAGCAGCAGCAAGTGCTGGGACTGGGGAGAAATGCAGACTTCCAGGCCCTGTCCCAGGGCTTCTGTACCAGAATCTGCATTTTAACCAGTGCTCCCAAGGATTCAGTCGCCCATGAGAACGTAAGGTCTCTCTAGCACATAGCAGTCAAGGTCCTTCACAGTAGAATTCCAAACAACCATTTCAGCTTCTGAACCACCCACCGCCACCACTAGATCTAACTGCCCTTTGACACATTTCTGCAGCCACCCCGCCTCTCTGAAAACCCCATGACCCCGTGGCCCTTTTGCTCATGTGGTTTCCTCCAACCTGGAATCTTCTAATCTTTAGGTCAGAAAATGACTGCTCAAATGTCAAGGCTTAAGCATGCAGGTACCAAATGTTTTCCAGTTCACCAGAGCAATTCCTCCATCCCCACCCCCCAGGTCCTTAACCAGAGCGATGACGTGGACTCTGGAGACAGAAACACCTGGATTCAAAGCCTCCTTCCACTGAAGACCACACAGTGACCTTGGTCAGGGTGCTCAAACATCTCTGAACTCCAGCTGTCTTGCCCATAAAATGGGGACCACACCACCTACCTCCTTAACTGTTCACTGAGATGACTCTTCTAAGTATGTAAATGTTATACATATTATATGTAAACATTACACACACTAGGCTCCCCTAGTAGCTCAGTTGGTAAAAGAATTTGCCTGCAAGGCAGGAGACCCAGGTTCGATCCCTGGGTCAGGAAGATCCCCTGGAGAAAGAAATGACAACCCACTCCAGTACACTCGCCTGGAAAATTCTATGGACAGAAGAGCCTGGCAGGCTACAGTCTACGGGACAGCAAAGGGTCAGACACGACTGTGTGACTTTCATATATATACATATGCTGACCTGGAGAATGATCAGTATAGGTGACTCAGAATGCAAATGATTCCAGTCTTGTTCTCCTAAGGCAGTGGTCCCTAAACTCTGGACTAACTTAGGGATCTTTACAATTACTGATACCTCACTCTTCCCACAGAGCAGGCCCTGGGTAGTGACATTTTTATAAAAGATGTCCGGTTGATTCAAATGTGTAACACACTGGGGGAAGCACTGTCGTAATACCTGATGGGTAGGAGACATCCACGGGTAGGAGAAAATGACTCAGATGTACACTTTGGGCACCTCTCCGGGGACCCCTCACCTGGCTGCCCCACCCCAGACACACTCACTAGAAGGCCTTGCCCAGTGAACACAGAAGCAAGCTTCTATAGACTCCATAGGAAAACTCAAAGTTGCCAAAGACCCCCCAAAACCCCATTCTTCAATCTCCAATGGTCTGTCTCAGCGGATGAGGTGGAGAACAATGAAAATGGAGCCCACGGGGGCCCAAAGGTAACTCACAAGTATATAGTTAAAGGAGACCAAGCAAAGATTTAAGACCCCCAAGTGAAAGGTAAATGGACACGTGTGTTCATCTTTGATGGTCTCCCTTAATTACCTAAAAGAACAGTCCACGCTACCAAGCAGGTCTGGAGAAAGTCTTTCATCTCTCCCTTGCCTCATTCCCCCGGGAGACCCGACAGGTTTTCTTAAATGTATGAAAGGCTCTGTCCAGGAATGCTAGCTTCAATTTACCATCCACTAAGGAACATGAATTAAGAAGCTAAACAAATTTGACAATGGCCCTTTACAGCTTTAAGCTGGGCAAAAAACACCCATCTCAGGGAAGCCCGAAAGGTCAGTGAACTTGAGGGATTACAAGCAGCAGCACCCTCCCAGAGCAGTCCTTCAGGATGTGGCCCTAAAGCTCTGGAGACGCCTCCCCAGAGACCAGCATCTTGGATTTTCTAAGGATATCCAAAAGCCCACACCCGTTACTGGCAGGAGATGCCTTTCCAAGAAGACGCCCAGTGGCCATGTATAATGAATGCAGCTGAGAGCCTCAAGGGCTGAAAACCTAGAACCACAGGGAAGTCATGCCAACAACTCTGATCAAGAGGTGGCAGGGATTTGCAGAGACCTTTCAGAAGGTGACTCAACCCAGAGCAATCTCGGGCTGCCCCAGCCAGCTTCACCATCCACCTCGAAAAATGGCAGCAATCTGAGGACTTGGAGAAAACGTCTACTGATTTAGACAGGCAGCACGGAAAGCGATGAATTCTAGTCACTATAAAACTGATCTCCAGAAGCCTAAAACCTGCACAGAATTTTGAATACAAGCAGGAGCTAAGCAGAGGTCAGCTGGCCTCAGGAGCAGGAAGAGAAAGATAAAACAGCTAAGTGTCAACAGATGCCCAAACCTGCAAGCCACCAAAACGGGAAGCAGGGGTGGGAGGCGGGGATTGCTCTTTTAAAGTACTGTTTCCCCAACTGTGGGGCTACTGAACACAGTTTCAGGTGGTACAAGATGTTACCTGAGTAGTAACAGGATTAGATTCATGTGTATTAGAAAAAATAATAATAACTAGCACATTGAACTCATAATTTCACAGATGTTAAGACTTACGGTGCAACTGAGTTTAAATAAGTGAATCAAACATGTGAATGCACCAGAAAAATATTAGTGCAGGTGGCACACAGTTATGCCAAAGATCATGAAGAGGGTAAAGGATGAGAGAACCCAAGAAACCACACCAAAGAAACCTAGCGGGAGTTATGGCTATGTCATGCTGAATTCATCAGGGTTGAAAGATCCTGAGGAAAAGGGATTGGCGGTGGGGGGAGGAAGCACTGGAGCACCCTGCAGGGAGAGACAGGTGAGGACAGAGGTGATGGGAGAGACAGGTGAATACCGGGAGGAAGGGAGAGCTGAGAGTGAGAGGGGTGTAGTGGCTCTGAAGGCTGGACAGTGACGGGAGCAAAAGCACCCAGGAAGCTTGAGATACACAAGAAAGAACCCAGGCAAGTCTGGAGAAGATGACCAGCCTGAGGAAGCAAAATCACCCCCGCAAAGTACATCATTTGCTGAAGGTGTTGAGGCCAGATGTGTTAGAAAACTACTCAAACACAGCTTTGAATGAAAATCTGAAAAAGAAGCATTCCAGAAAATGTCCAATGAAACAACCTCCACACAAGTGCCCACAAAGCTCGGCGGGGAAAGCCAACGGAGGAGACTGAAGGGTTGACTTCACCTTGGCTTCTGTTGTAAGTCCCTTCCTGGCTCCGGGGCCGGCTCGCCCTCTCACTGCCGCACTGTTCGGGCTGCACAAGACGGCCCCCAGCCCCAGCCCAGCTGCCTGCGGCCTCTTTTGGATTCCATCAGAACTCAGAAACACCCAGCTAACCCGGGAACACTAAGTGATACAGAGACGCCACGCGCAAAGGCAGGCAGACAACTCACACTGGAATCCGGGACAGCGGCACTTCCAGGGTGTGGTCCACCCATGGGGTCACCCCTCTCTCACTGTCCCTTTGGTCTCCATTTCCCTCTCCTCCTCACACCCTCAATACACATCTTCTCCCCCAGAAAGGGGGTGAAGGAAAGAGGCTCTCCCTGCAGCCCGAAAATTCATTCCAAATGTAAATGAAGGCTTTTTTTTTTTTAACAACAGCACTCCATCTCCAGGAAAATGTGCCGGAATTGCCATGTTTACTCCAGCCTCTGCGATGCTGCCAGGACGCAACACAACCTTCAGTCAAGCTATTAACTTGAACGTTGAACTTCACAGCCTGGCTGTCTTCCTCAGCCTTCCTTTTGATGTTACCTCCAAAGCAAAAGATCAAAGGCTTTGAGTGTGGTGAGGGGAAGTCCCCAGCTCTTAGCCTACCAGCCTGTGATATATGTTAAAATCTTGGCCAAGAGAGCGAGCAGGCGAGGGAGCCTGCTCCGGAGAGGCCTGGGGCGGGCCGGGGTGCGGGAATGAGGCTGGACTCGTGACACAGACATCAGGGACAGTGACAGTCCTTGGGCTTGAAACATCTCCTACCTGGAATCCCCAAGAACAAAACCCACCTGGGCAGGCGTTGTACGCCCCCCACCACCAGCACACACACCCCCCGGAAGGGCCACAAGCTGCTCCATGAGCCTTTCTGATCAGGCAACCGACTTGAACTGGGCGTCCACTGCACACCAGACACTGCCCTGCTCTCCCTCTAAAGGGAAAGCGCATGTTAATCAAATAATCACACCAGGCAATGCCGATTACAAACAGAGATGCCAGCCCTGCAGGGAAAGGACTGTAGTTTTAAGAGGGTGCAAATTACAGCAGCCACACCAGGACCGCCCCCCACCCTCCCCACCAAGGTAGTAGCAAGTGGAGGGTGGGAAGGAAAAGAGCAGGTCAGGCTGGAGGTACAGCAGGCACAGAGACGGGGCATGGTGCAGGAAGGAGCAAGAGGGTGGAAGAACTAAAAAGGCCCAGAGGATGGTCAGAGGCCAGTCTCCCTGGCTTCAGCAACCTGGGGACCTGAGTGTCCCAGGCAAACGTGTGCTCCAGGCTTTTGTACCTTGATTCTATAATTCTGTGATACACAGATAAGACAAAAAGCGTTCTAATGAAATAGCTAGAGTTCCAATAGACTGGATTTGGGTAAGGAGGAGGGGTATGAAAGTAAAATTAAAACTCTAGGGATGATTCTGTGGATATGAAATTCAAGAAGAGAAAACCTATAGTTACAGAAATAAGCAGCAGTTCTCTCTGGGAAGGGGCACGACGGGCCCTCTAGGATGCTGGACACTGTCCTTTATCTTGATCAGGGTCATGGTTACACAGGCATAAACATGTAAAAACCAGACAGCTGGATACTCGAGGTCTGTGCACTTTTAAGTTATCGTCTAAGTCAAAGGGGGAAAAGAGAAAAAAGTTCAATGGATTGCACCATGTGGCCAGTTCCTCCAGTGTGGGAAGGTCCAGGTGAGGGAACCTCTGGCCTTTCTTGTTCTGACCCAGGAGAATGGACTTGAAAACTATAAAATCTGAGGCTTCAACTAAGAAAATAAACAAGCCTCTCTCTCCTTCTTCTCCTCTTTTAGAAACAGAAATTTGGCTAAAAGGATAGAACAGAGAAAGAAATTCTTGCGGGACAACCTTTCATTATGGACAGAATGTGCTGATGCCCATTTTGCTACATCTCCCGAGTTTCATTTCACTTTTTTGTAAGAAAAGTCTCTAAAAGGAATCAGAGGCCCCCAAATTTATCTTCACTCCAAATCTAACAAACTCTCTCTAGGATGCCAACAGAGCCATTTTTCTTCCTCATCCCCACATCTCTGGAATGTTCTATCGGCCCCCTCCTTTTCCTATCTCTGTGGATCCCCCAGATCAGTCTTGGTTTTTACTTCCCAGAACACATAACAGCTACATTCCACATTTAGACAATGACACCGTGGCCCAGACTCTGGTCAAAAGAAAACAATTTTGACAGAGGGGAACTCCCAGACCCATCAACTGAAATCCTTGCCCAAACCAAGCCTGGTTTTCCCTCTTTCGTTCCTGCGGGTTCCAGGCAAGAACCCCAGGATGACAATAAGGACTTGGGGAAAACTTCCTCCTGCTCAGTACCCCATCCCTTCTGCAGACAGGACCACCTCCAGGGGGCAATCCTCACTTCTCAGTGCCAGGAGGGGCCATTCAATCCCAAACCCTCAGGCAAGACAGGGCGGCAGGGGTGGGGAGGAAGAGGGTTGATAACCAGAGAAGCAGCTAGGGGCCACTGGAACACTTTAGGAATCAGTGCTCTTTGCTTCAGGGTCATCAGGGGGTGAGAGCATTTCCAATGCCAGAGTGAAGCCCAGCAGAGAACACCAACGATGAAGCTCGGGATACAGAAAGGACTTAGAATTTCGCCAACTCCAATCCAATTTAAAGCCCGGTGAGATGCGCACCTCTTCTGCAGTGATCCTGCCATCTATGTTATTCACGGACCTCAGACTCCTCCTCCAAGAACCAGGCTTTCCCTCTGCACATCACCACAAACCAGCACCATGCTAACTGCCCACTGGACAGTGAAAGGGCCCTCTGCTCACAGTTAAGCATGTACCACCCAAATGATCCGGCAGCACATCAGACCATCTGTAAGACCACCCTGAGCACCATGGGCCTCATACAGTCATTCACTCCTTCACTCATTCATCTTTGCCTGAATGATGAATTCCAGGGGCCAGGAAATATGTCCAGGGTCTGAGCGCCACAATACAAAGCCCCCGCCCCCATTCCCCTGAACTGCAACAATTACAGAGGCTTAGGCAGGAAGACACTCTGAGGAATCCAAAAGAGGGTTTACAAAAAGCGGAGTTGTGCGAACACCCACACCCCACAAGATACTCCGATTCCGGGTGGAAAATTTAATGTGAACTGTCTGAAAACATATGATGAGTCACAGCTGGGAGAAGAGAAGTAAGTGCCACCTCGATTCCAGACAGGGAAATCTTCCTGTAAAAAAGGACGATGGGGAAAGGAGTCTTGTTTCGCTGTGGCCAGCCACCATCTCTAATTTGCGGCAGAGCTGGACCCTATTAAGCTCTGGGCCTGAGTAATTACCAAAGGACCTTAAGGTACCACTGGCCACTGTGCTACCCCTTCCTCCAGGGGAAGGTCTCAGCTGCAGCTCCCTCACAGCTCCCTAAAATACTGATGGATCCCGTCTAGAGTCCACACAGACCCAAAACATCCTCTGGCCGGGAACCCTCCCTGCTTGGCCTTTTATGTGACTTTCCTACCCCAGCGGCTCTCGCTGCACTTCCTGCCCCAAGCAGCACCCCACCCCAGAGCTTTCTCCACGCCCTGGCGCTCCTCCTAAAGATCAAAAGTCCACCCGCTCTTCAAGGAACCGGGGGAGTCGCTTCTCATTCATCAAGTACACACTAACTGATTGATCTTGGGCAATCAACTTCCCCTTTCTCTGCCCGTTTCTTCCATCTGTGAAGTCCCAATGGTTTGCCAATCCCAGGCTCGGCTCACTGCTTCCAGCCCCCAGGGGAATCCCAAAACGCCTCTGAATGTGTCCATTCTCCAGGTTCCCCACACAGAAAACACGTGTCCACAGCCCCTACTGCCTCTATCTAGGTGGGCATGGAGCCTCCAGCCTCAGAGCCCCACCAAGCTCCAAGCCACCTATGTTTTTTAAAACATATGGTTCTTCGTTGAGGCATGCAAGATCTTCATTGCAGCATGCAGGATCTTTTTAGTTGAGGCCTGTGGGCTCTTAGTTGCTGCATGTGGTATCTAGTTCCCTGATCAGGGATCGAACCCAGGCGCCCTGCACTGGGAGCACCAAAGTCTTAACCGCTGGACCACCAGGGAAGCCCCATGCGAGTCATCTAAGCACAGTGGTGGTCAGCCGACCACCACCTCACAGACAGGGTCTGGGGATCTAAGTCAATCCGGTCATTGAGACCTGCTGCCTGTAGACCCTCAGCAAGTTCCCCAACAGAGTCAGGTCCCCACAGTCAGGTTCCCCACTTGTTTAATAAGAATCCCCCCTACTGGCATCAGAGGGTTGGAGAAGCGACAGTGACCAGACTCCGGGGCTGGCACAAAGTAGGTTATCTTAGACAAGCTCCTTTCTTCCCCAGCTCTTCCATAACACATTTGGTAAGTTACTAGAAACAAAGATCAAAATCACTGGGAAAGGGGGTCAGGGAAGAGAGGGGAGGGGGGAAGAGAGCACAGCCATTATTTCTAAGCCCAAAAGTGACTCCAGGAGGCAGCCAGGTCCAATCACGGAGACCATCCCCAGGCCACACTGGGACTCTGGGGACGGCTGGCCACAAAGCAGATGCTGCTGGCACCACATGGGTGGTTGGCAAACAAAGGTTCTGGCAGTCAGAGGGTCTCCAGGGGCACGTGGGTGAGATCCCACAAAGAAAGAACATCAAAAAGAACCCCAAATCAAGACCTGATCACATATCAGCCACAATAAATAATGTTTGCTCAAAGGTAGGAGGAGTAAAGAGAGGCCCTCATTGGAGAAGGCCAACTTGCATGCCCAATGCTGAAGAAAAGCTTGTTTTGTGTGCTACACAAAGGAGACATTGTCACAAAACGCTGTGCCCATATACATAATCAGGGCTGCCTCTGATCATTACATAAGTCTCTGATGACTCAAGACTCAAAAAATTAATTTTTCTATAATTATTCATATATATGTACGAGTAAAAATACATTCATATGTATATGATATATATATTCTCATACATAAGAATACATATATACATATATGTATGTAATATATACTCACACATAAAAATACATATATACAAACACATATATATATATACAAACGCCCTGCAATGGAATTCAGAGATGGGCAAAGTTTATAGGCATATCACACTATTAAAGCAGTTACATCTGAAGAGGTGGAGAACTCTGACTCCTTCACTAGGCCATCTTCCAAGACAAAGTGGAGGGGTAATGTGGTTTTTCTCTTCTTGTGTGTTTTACTGTAATTCTGGAAGAGAAAGTCTCAAAATAGAGGTGAAGACAATTGAATAGAACCACAAAATAAATCAAATTAAATTCTTTCTCCCCTTGGATCTCAGGGCTCTTCACAGGCCAGCCTCCATCATGATGTTCCCATAACCAACACCAGGACTGGGGCTCAGATGAGCACCACCCCCCCGCCAGAGTGATCACTGGGGGCAGCACATGTGGGTCTCCCTTTCCAAATGTACAACAGGGAACACCCACATGTGCTCACACCAGACACTCAACCAGGGATTCTCCCCCTCTGCACCACTGACCCTTGGGCTGGATAGCTCTCTGTCTTGCAGAGATCCATCCTGTGCACTGCACAAGGTTCAACAACACGCCTGCCCATTAGACACCAGTAGCACCTCCCAAGGAACGGCAATCCTCAATATCGCCAGACATCGCCAAATGCCCCCTGGGGTGCAAGATCATCTCCATTTGAAAATCACTCAGCTAAACAAGTTGGACCAGGCAGCCCCAAGGAACTTCAGAGAAGCTGAGTTCCCAGCCAGCTTCCTTGGCGGCCAGCTCATCCATCGCAGAACACGCACTCGAGGACCAGCTGCTAAACCCAAAACTTCTGGGTCTGAAGTTTTGTCAAGCCACCTTGATACTCTCCCAGGGGGTTCATATAAGGTTGAACATGATCCACAGATTTCATAAGTCACAGCTTTATCTTCCTGAGAACAGAGGCTGAGGGCTGGAAGCTGCCAGCCCATTGAATTCTCACCTTCATCCAGGGTGGTGGTGGTGGTCAGTCGCTCAGTCGTGTCTGACTCTGTGACCCCATGGACTGCAGCACACCAGGCCTCTCTGTCCATCACCAACTCCTGGAGTTTGCTCAAACTTATGTCCATTGAGTTGGTGATGCCATCTAGCCATCTCATCCTCTGTCACTCTCTTCTCATGCCCTCAACCTATCCAGGGTGGCAGAGATTATTGGGCCATTTTACAGATGGAGAAAAAGGTGAGGCCCAGAGAAAGCCAACCATCGATCCCCTAAGCAGCTGGACTTGGACCCCAAAGCATCTCCATCTACGCTGATAAATATAAACAATGAGTGTTCAAAGGATTTTTAATTCTTTAGGACATTACCTTGGGGGAAAAAAGACTATCTTAGTGATACCTGGCTTAGACTCACATCTCTTCTGTTTAGCTTTAAACTCAACACTCAGAAAAACAATAGACACACCCTTCTTACTAACAACAAGTATCTTCAAATGTGATTTGGTTCTCTGGGAAGCAGGGAGAGGGCACATCCATTTCCCTCCAAGCTTTCTTTGTGGTGCAAACCGGAAATGCCAGAGGACCCTCTGGAGTTAACATGCCCAGAGAAAAGTTTAGAGGAATCCTCCCTTGGCACCACAAGAACAAAAAAAAAAACATTTAATCATTGAAAATTAAGGCAATGGAGAAAAGAGTCCATGGCTCACTACCCCGTCCAGCCAGCCGCTTCTCTGAGCACCAACCTACCAGCTAACAACACACAACTCGGAGCTGGCTGGCTGGGGTTCTGCGTACCCTGCAGGCATTTTTCTCATTTCAAAGTTTCTATTAACTCCCCACTGATGTGCCCTAAAAGAATTTTTAAGGGCTTGGAAACACATAAATAAAATAGTCTTTGTTGGACCGGCACAGCCAAATGAGTCTCTCACCTGTAGCCGTGATGATAAAAGTTTCAGGCTCCGCTTTCCTAGGAGCCTTCCGAAGGCTTGGGAAAGCTTGGAGTTCTCCAACCCTCCCTGGCTCCCCCAGCCTCCCAGCAGGCACATCCCCAGCCCAGGGCAGGGTGACGGAGGCCCGCCCACTGGATGCAGGGGTTGTAGGAAACATTCCTGACTCCAGGCCTGCCCTCTGGAGCCTTCCAAAAATACCCAGTTCATCATGTTTGTCAAAACCCAGTTTGCACACAGTTAAAAGAGATGAGGAGGCTGCGGCTGGCTGGTGCAACGGACGGCTGGGGAGTGCAGGGTGGGGCACGAACAGGGAATTTGGAGGAGGAGAAATATGACCCAACCACATCAAATACCCTGAAACAGAAAAAGAAAAGTGTCTGTCCAACCGAAGGCAGTGAAGCAAATCTTGCACCGTGGCTCGCGTGGGCACAGCCAGTGGACCTCGTGGTGTGCGCGTGTACTCAGAGGCACGATCACTGGCCCTCCCCGCCAGGCCCCAGAGATAGTTTGCCAATGCTGGGACAACAAGAGCACTGCCAAAGGCCATCCTAAGCAAACAGTGTTGCTTACACTGTCTAGGAAAGACATCACCCCAACACCATTTGGCAGATTAAACAGCTCTGATGTCTTGCTCTGAGTGATTCGTTAAACCTGAGCCATTGTCAGTGAACTGCAGTCGTAGGCAGGTCGCACAGCCTCTCTGGGCCTGAAGACTGCTCACTTTTGAAAAGAAGAGACTGGCCAGACCACAGCCAACTTTCTGACAGTTATTCACCTCAGTCAATGCTCAGTTGTGTCTGACTCTTTGAGATCCTCATGGACCATAACCTGCCCAGGTCCTCCATCCACGGGATTCTCCAGGCAAGAATACTGGAGTGGGTTGCCATTCCCTTCTCCAGGGGATCTTCCCGACCTAGAGATCAATCCTGCGTCTCCTGCATTGGCAGGCGGGTTCTTTACCACTAGCGCCACCTGGGAAGCCTGCGTACTTCTATTTGCCAAGGGTCTCCACCCCCAATCCCAGTGGGTTTTGATTTGTCCTCTTCCCTCCAGAGCTTGGTTTCCTGGGTGATGAGTTAGAGAAGCACTAGAAATGCTATGCTCCTTCTCTCACAGCCTGCTAGTCCAAGATGGGAACCATCCCTTGACCCAGCAGACATGCCTGTGACCCATGTCAGATGGATTAAAGAAAGGGAGATGAGATCTTACCCCTGGGAGACTGCTCAAGCATCACCTAATCCCACAGTTCCCAGGGGGCACTGCTCAGGCCAACAAAGAGCTATCTGGATTCTCTTTTATGCAGGACTTCTCGGACCTCTCAATGAGCATCTGAATTCTCCAAGAGGTGACCTTTCATGCAGACTCGCCAAGAAGTACTCAGCCACAGACCTTTTGGAGGAAACTCCTGGGGTCCCACGCTGAAAGACATGTATGAAGACAGCCTACTCCCCATTTCATCTTACAAAATAGAAAACAGGCCCTGGGGAGGTACATCGAGGCATCCAAGATTAGGTCCAGCTCTCCTCAATCCAGTCTGCACAACCTTTTCATTGCAACACCATATAGACAAAGCTATTTATAAATAAGAGTGGTCAAAACTACAAGCTCTTTGGCATTTCCAAGGATCCACACAGTTCCTGAGATCTACAGCCAACACCCACTGAAAGTGAAAGCGGGAGTCACTATAGTCCTGTCTGACTCTTTGCAAGCCCATGGACTGTAGCCTGGCAGGCCCCTGAGTTCATGCGTTTTCCAGGCAAAAATACTGGATTTGGTAGTCATTCCCTTCTCCAGGGATCTTCCTGATCCAGGGATCAAACCTGGGTCTCCAGCATTCCAAGCAGATTCTTTACCATCTGAGCCACCAGGGAAGCCCAAAATTGAACAGTAGCACCAAGTTCTCTTCCTTTTTTTTTTTTTTTTTTGGGCCACACTGCACACCCTGTGGGCTCTTAGTTCCCCAACCAGGGATTGAACCTGCACCCTCGGCAATGAAAGCACAAAATCCTAACCACTGGACTACCAGAGAATTCCCAGCACTAAGTTCTACTAACAGGGAAGTCCTCAGGCCAGGACTGTTTTCTAACACAGGCCTTACACCTATGGGACAAGTAACTGAAACGTCAGTGTTCAATTTTGTATCCAGACCAGGAGAGGATGACCCAGCACACCTCACTGACCTGTATTCAAATCCCTCACAGAGGAACTCAAGTCTTGGGCAGCTTCCCCCTCTCCTCCCAGAACAAACCACGATGGCACCTGCAGATCACAGACAGCTTCCCAGGAGGAGGGCACCAAGCTAAGCCAAGGGCTCCTGACCCCGCCCCACGGAGACTCCCTCAGGTCCAGCACCTCCTAGGCTGAGGGGTGCTGTCCTCAGGTCAGGGACTGGCTGCCTATTCAGCCACACGGTACACAGACACGGCGACCCAGGGCCATTTCCATTAGCCCATTACGCAGGTCTGGATGGCAGCAGAGAACCCCATTAGCTAGAAAGCCCCACAGACAGGGAAAGCGTGCAGAGCCAGCATCGCTTCCCAGGGCCCCGCATTCACCCCCCAGCTAGACGGGTAGAGTGCACATGGAAAGAACCTCTCACTCTGTGGAACCTGCCTCTTCATTCGATGTTCATGTGGTGATGGCTAACAAACTATGAGCCCATGTGAAGAATTAACCAAATTAAGAATTAACCAAATTCTTAGGAGCCTGTGGTCACGGCATACGGTTCCCCGTCAGCAAATACAGACATGAATATTAATGAGAAGAGACGCAGCAGCTAAGCGCTCGGGCTTCTAAGCCCTTCCTTTCTGTGTGACTCTGAGCAAGTCTCTTGCCTTTCCTGTGCCCGTGTTGGCTCAGTTGGAAAAGGCGTGTGCCTCAAGCAGCGATGGAACTGCAAAATGTCTATCAGGGGCTTAGCTCGGTAACCACTTGGTGACTGAGGGTTGTGTTAAGGTCTGATGAAGGGAGGAGAGTCTGTGTAATTTTTACCACTTAAAAATGGGTCTTCTCGGGAGTTCCCTGGTGGTCCAGTGGCTAAGACTCTGCGTTCCCAATGTGGGGGGCCTGGGTTCAATCCCTGGTCAGGGAACTAGATCCCATACTGCAAAACTAAGACCTGGCACAGCCAAATAAATAAATGGAAAAAAAAAAAAAAGGGTCTTCTCATCCCCTGGGCTGGCAAACACTTTCTCCTATCAGCACTGCCCTCTGGCATCTCCCCTGCTCCATACAGCTTTACCCCCCTCCTTTTCCTTTCATGAATGCTACCCTCCAAGAAAATTTACACTTAAAAAAATAGGGGGGGTTTGGTCTTTGTATATGAAAAACTAAGGAATATTTTTAGTCCAACTCAATTTACAAATAAAAATAAATAAATCCAGAAGGCTGGTTTGTACAACCAGTAAGTAACTAAGCATGAACAGAACTTAGGCTCTGGTGGCCTGGGCCAGGGCCATTCCCACAACCAAGGACTCCTCCCCTCCCCTCAGCCCCCATCCTTCTCTCTGCAGCTTCTAGAATAAATCCAGAATATCCCTCCCTGCGCCTTTTCTTTTAATTGTCAAGGCAGATAATTAACCATCTCCTCCATAAACATAACACACCGGAAACCAGAATAAAGTCCATGTGGAAGGAGGCCAGGTATGATTGATTAGCTTACAATACTGGGTTGCTGATAAAACTGCTCAGAGAGGACAATGCTCACCTCCAAGAGCATTCACGAGGTAAGGGACTGGGACTCAGTATAACACCCCAGCTCCACAGGAAAAGAAACCAACACAGAATCTCGTGGAGCTTGACTCCGGGTCTGAGAAGGCAATCCCGACAGGCAGGACAGAGTGGATGAGACCAGGAGGCACTCTGAAGGTGCAATCACTCGGTGGGCTGGTCCTCGGCCTCCTCCCTGGAGGGGGAAGGGTGTCAATCCTCTCCCCGAAAGCAGCAGCTCAACAAGGCCCTTCCCAGAGAGGCCCACGGGCCTCTTTCTCCTTTGCAGCCTCTGGGGGATGGCCATGTGGCTATCAACCAACGGCATCATCACCACCTCCCCAAGGCTCTCACAATAAACCCCTCAGGCCTAGTGTGTGCTTGGTCCCGACTCTTTGCGACCCTGTGGACTGTAGCCCGCTAGGCTCCTCTGTCCATGGGGATTCCCCAGGCAAGAATAATGGAGTGCGTAGCCATCCCCTTCTCCAGGGAGTCTCCCCAACCCAGGGATCGAACCCAGGTCTCCCACATTGCAGGAGGATTCTTTACCAGCTGAGCCACCAGGGAAGCCATGGTGGGGTACCTCAGGCCTGGTACCGCTCAGCTTTCATCTGGTTGCCCTGCAGATGACCAAAACACCCCTCACATCACTCCCTTCATGTTAAAGTTTCAAAACAAAACATCACAACTCAACCCAAGACAAACCATAATTTCTCCACTGCTTATATACAGGGGCTTCCCTGGTTTCTCAGACAGTAAAGAATCTGCCTGCAATGCAAACGACCTGAGTTTGATCCCTGTGTCAGGAAGATCTCCTGAAGAAGGGTATGGCAACCCACTCCAGTATTCTTGCCTGGAGAATTCCATGGAGAGAGGAGCCTGGCGGGCTACAGTCCACAGGGTTGTAAAGAGTCAGATACAACTGAGCAAAACACTTACACTTTTCATATATGTGTGTGTGTGTGTGTGTGTATAATTTTTATTATTTTTTGGTCACACTATGCAGCATGCAGGATCTTTGTTCCCCAACCAGGGATCAAACCTGTGCCCCTGCAGTGGAAGATTGGAGTCTTAACCACTGGACCACCAGGGAAGTCCCTCCATCTACTTTTTCAGATGCTGATGGACCTGTGGTCTGTGTAAGCCAACCCACCCTGTTAGACTAAGGTCCCCTCCAAGTTGAGAAATGCTCTACCAGCTGCAGATGATTCTCACAGACGTCTAGCTGCCAAGGCTGAGTCACTTACCCAATAGCAGGTAGTAGGGAGGGAATTAATACCCAACTCACCATGTCCCAGGGAAGGGGGAGCCTGGTGGGCTGCCATCTATGGGGTCGCACAGAGTTGGACATGACTGAAGCGACTTAGCAACAGCAGCAGCTACAAAGCCCCCAGCAAACAGGCTTCAAGATCTCTTCAGAAACTTAATTGCTTTGTTATTTTCTGAAGAAAAGGATACCTGAGCAGGGGTCTCACTAAACTCCTTAGAACCACTTGGATTTCAGCTCAGCTCCACACCACCACCCTCATCACCCTCCACAATCGTTGCAGAGCAGGAACCCCACCTCTTGTGTTTTATCCTTCCCCCAAATAAATTCTAACCTCTGAGGAACACAGGGTCTCAGAAGACAGAAGACCCTTGCAAAGTACCCCAAACCTGCAGAAGTTTCCCCTCTAGAACCCTGGGCTCTAGCCACAGCTCCGCCACTGAGGAGCTATGACCTTCGTCTCCCTTTCAGTTCCTGATCTGAAAACAAGGAGGTAACTGAAACAGTCCGTCTGCCCCCTTTCTGGTAGAAGGCCCTAACCTGGCACACTGCACACCCCACATCAGCCTGCTGGCTTCACACATGTTGAGTGCTGGTGCCCAGAGAGCACCACGCGGTGCAGCAGCCAGCTGAGGAAAGAGGTGGGCAGCCGCGGCCTGGCCTTGCTGGATAAGCATCACCGGTGAGTACTCCAGCCCCTGCCAAGGGCCTCACTGAGGTTTGGACTAGCTGCTTCCTGTGGCCGTCAACCCAACGCTCAGGAAGCCCAGGTCTTGGGTGATGGTTGACAATGAGGACAACCTTCTGGATCCTGGGGGGCGGGCGGGGGTGGGGGACGGGCAGGGGGAGCGGTGGGGCCAGGCTCTTACTCAGCTCTCTCCACTGACTGGCCAGGATCAGTATCCTAGGCACGTGGACCAGCACATTACCGGTTTTCTGGCTTTTAGGCAAAAACCAATTTAGCATCACCTTGGGTATCACTGAAGGCAGAGTTTTTTCCGGGTGCCCTAACAAATACCTTTGACAGGAAGCACAAATCATTTTGGTTACCATCTTCCCCCTCCCCAAGTATCTTTTTTTTCCAATGCACACGATTCTTTTTGTTAATTCCCTCCCTATAGGCAACAGAGATCTAAGAGCTCTAAAGTGGCATCAGGGCCCTAATCTAGGCTGTACTTCCTACTGACCTGCTCCTCACCCTATAAACCGGGAGGCTGTCCATGACCACCAAACTTGAGGGACAGTGATATAAGGTATAACAAAGATAATAAAGTCCTTAGCCACATGCAGGACACAGGTTTTTCAATAAATGTTAACCATTATTTATTGGGTCAGATTGTTCCATAACTGGAACAAATTTTTTGACCAGACTAATATTTATAAAGTATCAGAAAATGACATGGTAGTTAAATAAATGTTATTTTTTAAATCCCCTTAAACAACTGCCATCCCACTTCCAGTTTCCTAGTTCAATCTGATAATGCCTTTTATGTGGCACAAACTTTTTCTGTTCACGTATGCCCCAAAAGAGGTATACTACAAAAACTCCTGATTCTCATATTTTTTTAATAAACAATAAAGTGGGCTTATCTGTTGTTTAAAAAAAAAATGTTGACCATTATTATTTCTTCTTGAATATAATTTATTAAATAAAAGAAAAGGGTCTCAGCTCCCAGAGGCTCAAAGCTACATCCCCAGTCATTGGATACTTGAGGTAAAGACTCAATAACTCAGTTACTCAGGGTATTTCTGGAGCCCCCAGACAATGAGGAGAAAGCAATGAACTGACACTTCCTGTCCCCTCTGTGTGAACCTCCAGGTGGGGAAGGGACAACACAGGTAACGGAAGATGCCAGCCAGTGAGTGACCACTATACAGAGGGAAACCAAGGAGCAGTCCTAAGGAGGCGAGGACCCCTGGGAGGAAGCTTCAGAGAGGCAAATGCAGATCGAGTGACATTTACACCAATTTCACCTCGACACCCGGTAGTGGGAGGCTTAGGAGAAGATGACCTGATCCACAGAGCAGCCCAGGTGAAAGGTCCTCCTGGGGCGGTCCCTCCCTCTAAGCTCCCGGCATGTGGTGACATGCCCAAGGCCACCACAGTAAAACCCAGCACTGCCAGCAGCTCCCCATCCCTCCTCAGTCCCACCCCTGCAGGGGACAGGGGTGGTCGCCTGGTGCTCCGCCCCCAGGCTGAGACAGAAAGACCACCTCACAACAACCAAGTCCAGCCACGGTCAAGGAAGCAAGGACTCTCTCAGCAGTCCTCTCTATGGGTAATTATGTGCTTCAACTCAAAAATAATTACAGCCAAACTGTACAGAGGTTAAGAGATTCCCCTCCCCCATCCCAGCCACAGGTCACCTCTCACAAGTTCTTCCCATTTCCCTGCCCAAGTCCCAGGTTCCCATTTACACCCAAGGGCGTTGGGACCTTCCTAGACTCTTTCTACTCAGCACCAACAACTCCTTCTCTGCCTTTCCTTCTCACCCTTGGGAGAAAGGAGAGAAAGACGCAACACTGACTTGTGAAAACTCAGGTCAAAACTCCAGTAGCTAGAGATTCTGATTTAACTGATCTGGAGATGAAGCTTTTATTTTCTAGAAGCTTCCAGGTGACTGGATCACGCAGCTGGGGTCAAAAGCCCCCTGGGTTACAGGAGGGTAACTGATGGTATCCATCCAATTAAACCAATGCCTGGGGCGGGCGAGAGGCTGGGGCGGCACGGAATTTAACGTGACCTGTTTTTTTAAGAGGCAATCTTTATCTTGTCTCTGGCAAAGAGAAGTCACATATTGCCCAACACAACAGGGCACATCACAGAATCCAAAGTCTGAGAAATTTGGCTCTTCCTAAAAAAGTTAAACGTAGAGCTATTAATAGCATAAAATTCAGCAATTCCACTAATAGGTATATACCTAGGAGAAAGGAAAACATACATCCATACAAAAACCAATGAATGGATAAAGAAAATGTGGTGTATACCCATACAATGGAATATTATTTGGCCCCAAAAAGGGATGAAAAACTAATATATGCTAAAAGATGGAGGAACCCTGAAAATATGATGCTAAGCAAAAGAAGCAGGACACAAAAAGCTATATATCTTATGATTCTGTTTATATGTAATGTCAAGTATTGGGTAAATCCACAGGGGTCGCTAGGGGATGGGGAAATGAGGGCTGATTGTTAATGGGTATGAGGTTCCTTTCTGGGTGTGTGATAAAAACCTTCTGGGACAAGATAATGTAGATGGTTACATCACTCTGTAAATATACCCCACATCATCAAATTGTACACTTTCAGAGAATCATATGGACTGTAAATATACATATCTCAGGAGAGCTACTGGTCCAACTCAGGGCGGGGAGCAGGAGGCAGCCCACGGCAGAAAGCATCTTTACAAGCGTGTTACTCCTAAAGACACACTCCTAGGTCCTGCCTTCAGAGATTCTGATCAGTAAATGGGGTAGAAAGAGGACACACAAGAAATCTCAATTTTCAACAAGGTAAGAGTTCTCTGATCACAAAAGCCTGAAGCATAATGACCTAACACTTCATTCCAGAATCTCAGAGAAGGATCAATGCAGATTACTCCAGGAGAGGCCTGGGGGGTGGGGGAAGGGCAGAGCCTGGAGCCTTCCACAGGACGCTCTAACCACCTCCCATCCCGTGTCCCACGATTCCCTCTCCTCCAGGGCGCTCCAAGCCCTTGGTGAAGACAATGCAAGCGTAGCGCCCAGCAGCGTCTAGCTCAGGAGGCCTCCCTGGGCAGGCTGCACTTCTTTTTGATTCCAGAAATGTTAGCCCAGCGCCCAGGCGATTGGCAGTGAGCTGGAACTCAAACCCAGGAATCCCAACGCCCACGCATTCTCACCTCCAGTTCCCACAAAAGTCTCTTTGTTGGGGTTGGGTGTCTCCCGGAGGGCATGCCTCCCTCCCAGGGCTGGGTAGAGGAGGCGAGGGTGGTGTGTGGAATGGAATCTATGCCACCGACGTGCATTGTCTGCTCGCCAGGTTGCCCAATCCCACCACCCGAGGCGACGGATGGGAAGCGCTCTCCTGGGCTTGGCATGGGGCGTCCTGGAGGGAATCGGGGCCCGCCCCACCCCAGGCCAAGCTGCCCGCATCCCGCCAGTGCAGCAGGGCTTGAACGAACAACGGGGCTCTTGTTCAGACACGCACTTTAGCCAGTGAGGTTACCCTAGTCTAGAAATACTTCTAAATACATACATAGGCCAGTCCATCCTCAGGTCTACATGCTGCCCGGCTTTCGGCACAGTGCTGGCCCCCATGGCATTTCATCTCCCCGGTGGCCCCGGCAACCACCTCTGTCCTCCTTCCTGACCCAGGCGAGGTCTCTTGGGGAACCAGAGGCAGAAGCCACAGGCTCACTAGCCTGAGGCCAGGTGATCACAGTAAGCCAGAGTTCTCCTCCCAAAGCCCCTGCCGCCTTCCCCAGGGAGATCTCTGCCCAAGGTGCCAGGCAGTCCAGGCTGGCGAAGAGGACCATCCCGGCTGAGGGGTCACACCCTGAGCCCTCTGGGCAACAGGAGACACTCCCCCATGGCTTTTCCTAACCTGGAGGAGGGGAGCCCCTGTTTTCTGAACCCCTCAGGAACCTGAATGCAGGATGGGTACTCCACTAATAAGATCTCTGCCACACCCCCACTTCCCAGAGAGGGAAACTCAGGCCCCAAAGGTGCTCAGAGAAGCCACAGCTCTGGGCCCCTCTGCCTGGCCAGGAGAGATCCAGTACCTGAGGGTTCCTGAGGAAGGACACAGAAATGCCCACCTTGATGGGGCTTCCAAGAAGGCAAGAGGCAGCTTTGAGCTATAAAAATACAGGATTCAGACTGTGACCAAAAGACGCAGAACGGTCTCACATTTAAATGCCTGCCTAACATCACTTCCGGAAAAGGCAACGGCAAGCCACTCCAGTACTCTTGCCTGGAAAATCCCATGGACGGAGGAGCCTGGTGGGCTGCAGTCCATGGGGTCTCGAAGAGTTGGACACAACTGAGCGACTTCACTTTCACTTTTCACTTTCATGCATTGGAGAAGGAAATGGCAACCCACTCCAGTGTTCTTGCCTGGAGAATCCCAGGGACGGCGGAGCCTGGTGGGCTGCCGTCTATGGGGTCGCACGGAGTCGGACACGACTGACGCGACTTAGCAGCAGCAGCAGCAGCACTTCTTCCCAGAGGGCTTCAACCACACGTTGTCCCTTGTGGTGCTTTAAACTTCCCACTGGATGAGTGAGGAAGCACGACTCCTATTTTAAAGGTGAGAAGCACATTCGAAAATGTGAAAGAACTAGAAGCACCTGTCAAGTTAATTGTTAACATTCTTTCGGATCGTGAGATTGTGTGCCTGCTCCCAAATTTAAGGAATTAGGAAGTATGGCTGGGGGAGGGGAAATAAATTTTACCAACCTGAAGCTGCTCTGATATTTAATGGCCATAATTAAAAGGTGTCCTTCAAGCAACAGGGAAAAATAAAAAATAAATCTGTCTAATTTGAGTTGCCCTGGGGATCTGCAGGACAGACACTAATAAAACACTCCAGACCCCATTGCTGTGTGTCCGACTCCATGGAGAAATAACTATTTGTGGGCCACGTGCAGGAGTCCTGAGAGGCAGGCAATTGTCTTTATATTATTAACAGTAATGGAAACACACTACTCAGAATAATCATTCCTACATCATGCCAACCTGAACTTTCATTTCACTGTACGAGCTGCTGGGCATCAAAGCCAACAAATTTGCAGAAATGCTTGGGGAAGGAAGGAGGGGGAAAGAGAAGAAAGCCCAGCCCCCTACCTACCACCATCCCCTCACCCCATCCATTAGAAAACATATTTCTAAATAAATCATGAGAAAGCCCGATCTACAAAATATTCCATAGCGCTAGGTGAGCTGAAACCCCCAAAACATCATTTTCAAAAAAAAAAATGTTCAGACCTCAATCTCACTGATTCATCTACCCCCACCTCGGTCCAAATTAGATGAAATGCTATCATGCTGCTGTTTTAAAACAGTGTCCGAGAAGGTAGAAAAGGTTACCCACAGCAAGCAAGGACTGCCATCCTCACCATAGCAACGCGCCTATTTATAATATGGTCTACCTGCTTCAAAGGCTTGTACAAGACACTCAAGGCAAGTCTAGTGCTACATCCAAGCCGAAGATGAGCCGGAAACTCTCATGAGCATGTCAATGAAACACTTCCAATTACATTACATGCCACAATTATTAGCATTGACTATCAAATTTTTTTTTCCTTTCCTCTGAAAGCAAAAGCAAAGGGGAAAATGAATTAAGACAGATTCTAGGACATAGGAGAAACTCAGCATGTGACTTTCCAAAGTGCTCTGGCTATTCTTTCTTAATAGTTAACCCCAGAGGCAGAGACAGGAAAGAGGGGTTTCACAGGAGACCCACACCTGAGGCTGCTGATCATCACCAGGGTCAGGCACACGCAGACTCGGAAGGTACCCATGGGCCCACAAGCAAGGCCTCGACCATGCCCACCAAACGGAGAAATTCAGCCCAGACTCAGATCTACACTGGACCTTGAAGGGGAAAAGAGGTTTTTGTTTTAAAGGCAGATATGGGCAACCACATCCGATTACTCACTTGCAAAAGGATTCCAATTCACCCCCAAGGTACATGTTTCCAAAGAGGAACCCAGCCATATTCCCAGCAGCAGCCTTCCGTTCCCATGTCAAAGTAACAACTACACAGCATCCAACCAGGCCCAGATGCAAATCACAGTGTGGTCACTTACTAGCCATGTATTTGGGGGAAAGTCCCCTAACTTTCTTTAGTTTTCTCATCTGTAAAACGGGGATGATGCACAAAGTTGCCCTGAGCATTCAGTTTAAAATTATACGGCACGTTCTAGAAACTGATACACAGCTAATGTTCAACAAATAACATCTATTCTCTTCTCTTTTTGCTACTTTGCTACTCGTATTAAAGTTCTTCCTGCAGTGATGACTGCCGAGCGAACAAAGCCTCAGTTCCCATACACGAGAGAACCACAAGAACACCTCAAACGTGAGGTATTTACCCTACCCTTATCACACAGCCATCTCATTTCATAGATAGAAAAACTGAGGCAGGACTCACATATGTGCCAGTGATAAGGCAAACGTTCAAACATGGGGGATCAGGGGGAAGTTAAGAAAAACAGAAGGGTGAGTGACTTACAGGAACCGTGAGCAGACAGAAAGGCAGACAGAAAGAGACTCACACCGTTTCCATTCAGTCAAATGGAAGACAGACGAAAAGAAACCCTTGGACCAAAGTGAGTGGCACCGAAGGCAGGGAGTCACAGTTCCAGACACCCTACTCTGCTAAGCACTTTCTTCTCCCGAAAGACTGTGGAGCCCTACAGAGCAGGGGCTATGCCATTGCATCCAGGCATCCCTAGAGTAATGGACACACTGCAGACCCAAATAAAGAGTCTATTTCTGCTGAATGCATTCAGGGCTGTGGGCATGGGGGGAGCTTCAGCTTCATGATATTTCCCCTGAAGTGTTTCTTTACCAAAATAAAGACAAAAGCCACAATGTTATTTCATTCTGTTATCACCATAATCCTTGGAAGAATTTTTTTTTCCTTTTTTATTTTTTATTTTAATTGGAGGGAAGAATATTTTTTACTGTGTTTATTTTACAGGCAGGGAAACTGAGGTTTAGGAAGGTACCAGCTCAAGATCATACAAAGTCTCAAAACAGCAAAGCCAGAATTCAGAGGTGGGGCTGTTGGACTCTAGAGGCAAGCCTTTAACCACTTCGTTATTCTTCATCTTCCTCTTGATGTATCATGTAGAAGAGTTGTTAGTGACAAGCAGATGCCAATAAGTGTTTTCAAAATGGAAACAAAAGAAATGGGCAACTCTAGTCGTAACTCCCAGGGCTCACAAAACCCTAGATCAACCACAGCTGAGAGCGCTTCACCTCAGCCTTGCATACCCACTGCAGACATCTTCGAAAAAATAGAATTCAAAGCATACCTTCAACCACCCATCTCTGCAAGAGAAAGCCCAGAAGCAATACCAGTGACATCAAATGGACTGGATTTGTTCAGGTTGAGAGTCCCTTGGACTGCAAAGAGATCAAACCAGTCAATCCTAAAGGAAATCAACCCTGAACATTCAATGGAAGGAATGATGCTGAAGCCCAAGCTCCGTAACTTTGGCCACCTGATGCGAAGAGCCGACTCACTGGAAAAAAACCCTGATGCAGGGAAAGATTGAAGACAGGAGGAAAAGGGAATGACAGAGGATGAGATGGTGGGATGACATCACCGACTCAATGGACATGAGTTTGAGCAAGCTCCAGGAGTTGGTGATGGACAGGGAAGCCTGGCATGCTGCAGTCCATGGGGTCGCAAAGAGTCAGACACAACTGAGTGACTGAACAACAAAGGAATTCAATTATTCCAAACCAGGAATCGAGCATCACCAAAGAAAAGGGAGCAGGAGGTCAGGGCAGCACCCACCTGGGTGGAGTTCTCGAACTTGACACCTTCTCAAAATCTTCGTGGTGGGGGAGTGGAGGCCACGCGGAAGAGGGAGGGACATGGAAAAGGCCCTAACACATCCTCTGAACCACAGCCTGAGTACTTCTCCACCAGAGAGAAACATAAGTGCAACAGTGACTTCTAAGTGTGCAGGCCGATTATAGCTTTACTTTCAAAAGAGCTTTGATTGATCTTTTTTGATAGACCTGAAATAAATTAAACTAGATTGACTCACTTGAGAATGGACTCTAATCCCTTAGTCAGATCCCGGAGAACTCAAACCAAACCAGCTGTTAATTTAGGCTTTATAAGATAAAGCATGAGAAATCCAAGCTGATGTACCCCAGAGCAAAGCTTACATCATCTCTGTAAGCAATCAACTCACTGCTTCTTTTAGGAACTAATCAGTTCCTGGGTAAGTGGGTGCCAAGCCTGCACTCTCACAGTGAAACTGGCTCAGAGAAAGGAAGAAAGGCGAGAGAGGAAGAAATACCCTGAGAAACACTGGGCTGACTCACTCCTCCACGAGTTCAGAACCAGCCCAAGACATTTGCCTTTGGCTTTCGCCTAGTCATCCATCTCCGGCTTCAGAAACTGCAACGGCTTGATCGGAGGAGCCTCAGCACCAAGTGAGAGGAAGCCACTAACACTCTTAATATTTCTTTAAAAAAGGGAGGGGGTGCAGAATTACCCAGAAAATATTTCCCACTACTTTTTTATCCCCTCATCTTTGAAGATCATACTGTCCCCTTTATCTTGGCTTCTGGGTGCCTTTGATTTGAATATAGGAATCCCAAGGCTTTCAAGTGGCGGCTGCCCATGGCATTAATAGAGTTACCAAGCACACACACACACACACACACACACAACTGCAGGCTTCTTCCCAAGCTACGCTCTACTCACTGACAGGCAGCCCTCCCAATTTTTTTGGAAAGGGATTCATGCCTGCATCCCAAGTGAAGATGGAATTCACCTCTATGGGACCCCAACCACAGCATCACCCCAGAAGTCTCCAACACAGCCCCTTTCCTTCTGGAAAAAAAAAAAAGCAAGGCTGCCAGCCTCTTGCTCCTAAACAATGACGTTTCATAGAACACTCTGTTTACCGAACATAAGGGGATCAAGAATTGAAATCCAATTTAAGGAATTATAGTGCCTTCGGACTGTTTTTCTTCAACGATGAAAAAAGACAGGCATGTTATTTCTGGAATTAAGCCAGAAGAAACTGATCCTTGTAGTAATACAAGAAAAAAAAGAAAGAAATCAATGTATGTGTTTATGTATGTGGTTGGGGGGAGGGGAACAACGAAAACCTGAGTTAAAACCTGAGCAGCAAAATGAATTTGTCTCCTGCTATAGAATGATCCTGAAGCTGTAAGTCCTCTTTTTAATACCTATTTGACAAGGAGAATCCAGTTCATCTCTTGATACTTCTGAGAAGCAGAAACAATGTAACCAGAAAAGATGGCATGAAAATCAACCAAGATGCCTGTCCACTCACCTTCATTAGCAGCAAAATGAACTGGTACCTCAGCAAGAGTTAGAACCTGGTAGGCAGACAGACACCATCCCCTTTAAATAAAAGTAACCACTGCAGATCCATACTTAGCACTGGCCACTGTATGCATGTTTTCCTGTTTAATCTTCTGAGATCCCTTTTGTTCCTGTTTTATAGATAAAAGTGCTGTGGTTAGGGAGGTTCCAGAACTGGCCAAGACCCTGCATGCGCTAAATGGGTGTGATTTGAGATCTCAGCTGTGTCTAACTTGAGTGCCCGAGCCCTCATCCATCATCTAGAATGTCTTCTTTTTACAGCAAAAATTGTTGAACTCCTGTTAAAAAGGCACTTTCACAGTTTCCCACCACCGTGCACGTCCTATGGAGGCATTACACAGATGAGCAAACTGAGACCCAGAGAAGAAAGCTCTGCACAGCCAGACAATGCAGTGTCTTCAAACCTAGCTGTGTTCTGAGCTCCTGGACCCCTCACTCTAATTATGAAGCTGCATCCTCTGCCTTAATTAATTCTTCCCTACTGCCTTCCCAAAGACAAAGTCCTCCCTAGAGGAAAATGCCTTGCCTCACCAAGTGCTGCCTGGGGAAAGAGTTTTGCGATTGGTGTTAATTTGGGGGGAGGGGGGCAGAGAAAGGAGGCAAAACTATTAGATGAAGTAAATTAAGACATTTCTGAGAGGTATGGAATAAATCATCACTTAGGGGCACTGACCAATTAAAAAGGTCCAGCATTGCTCTGGATAAACGCTACAGCACCAGCCAGGATGCTACCAACGACAGAGGAAGGAGGCAGGAAAAATGCAAGCACCTCTGCAGCCCAAGGCCACTGACCAGCTACAAAGGTCTGGCCAACACCAACAAAAATTCCATACCTTTCTAATGAACAAATCTGCTCAATACAAGTCTTTTTTTTTTTTTTTCAAGGGAGGTGGAAGGGCCGGAGAGTGTAAACCCACTCATTCATTGTTTTACACCTCCCAAAGCCAAAAAAAAGTCCACTGACTGATTTCTGACTTCTTATATTTCACTGTCTCTTTTCATTTTGGCCTCTGAAAAAGCTCAAGAGAGAGAGCCATGATAACAGACCAGTCTCCCAGCCCTGTGTGTCAATTTGACCTCCTGCAAAACAGGGAGGTTTGAACTGGACCTTCCGGAACCAGGAGGTGTTAGAAACAATGGCTGCTGTCAAGCCAATTGGGAGAACCAATGTCATTTCTGAACCTCCACTGAGAATAAATCATCCGGACAAGCTCCTGGCTGTATCACTTTTGCCCAAGTGGAAGTGTGAACAGACCTGAGTTCGTCCACTAGCAGATTTTGTGCCCAGGAGAACCTCCCAGGAAAGTTCCAGCGAGGGGACCTGTGTTGTGGGCAGGGACTCAACTGCAGAGATGCTACCCGCTTCCCCCATGGGTGCTGGCACCCAGAGTCCCGGAGCAGCTGGCTTCCAATCACAGGCTTTTCAGGCCTCTTGCCCTCAGTAACCCATTAGGGTTGCTTGTCTCTGAGGCAAAGTGCAGGAGGAGGGGGCTGTTACACGCTTATTACAAATCCAGACAAACAACAGCCTGACCACAGCGGCCCTAGGAAACTCCCTTATAAAGAAAGAAAGAAGTAAGTGTTATTGGGTTCACAAGCCAGGAGCCAGCCCCTCTGCCTTTCAAGGCCCCAAAAAGATGCCTTTTAAAATCTATGTTCTTTAATGAAGTTCAAAGCAATAGAAATTTGCCCAAAGAAGAGAGCAGGCCCTAGGACTAAAAGGCCACAAATTCCTGTCTTGCTGTCACTAATTTCATGCCCATCAGAAGCTGAATAATTCGAAGTCCAGTCTCCCGATCGGTTTTTTGTCTGCCCTCCCCAGGGAGATAAATTATGTCACAAAACAGACTCTTCCACCCTAGGGCTCTTCAAAAGATATTCTGGCCTCCTGACTCGACCCACTCTCTTACAGGAGAAGTCACTCAGAGCCAGATTCTTTTGTCGGCAAGGGGGGAAGAAAAAGCAGAAAAAGGTGTGTGATACAGTACATCACCACTTGTCACCTCGGCAAGAGTGTTAACAGCAGTGTGGCCAGGGTGATCCACTATCCCCGTTTGCCTGGGGCCGATGGGTTTCCCAGGACACCCAATTGGTAACAGTAATGACACCACGTAACCTTTCTCATGGACCAAGCGCTGGACTAAATCTCCTTGCAGCATCTCACAAAAACCCACACAGTAGGCAAGCCTGCTTATGAAACCCATTTTCCACAGATGCGAAAATTGAGGCACGGAGCCACGAAGCCATCTGCCCAATTTAAAACTTTTCGGCTTTATGTAAAATAACAAAATCAAGAAACAGAAAGGGGTGGAAATCAAATGCTGGGATAAAGAAAAGTTCATACATGATGGGAAATTCTGACCTGGAAACTCGTTAATGAGGAAAAAAATACTTCCTGCCAAAGGAGACAAGAGGAGAGAGCGAGAGAATCGGAGGAAATTCAGAGAACAGGAAGATCAATCACAAGTTGGTCTAGATGTTTCCAAAATAGTCCTTAGAGGCCTTACATAACTAACACAGAAAGAAAGAGGAGAAGCCCCAGGTGGGGAGCCTGTGACCAGGACGGGAACAATGGCTCTGTAGCCACTTGACAGGGCACCGGGGCTCCAGGCAAGATCTTCAATCTCAATATTCCTGGAGAAAGCCATCCCCAGGCTCCCTGTCCTCAGACTCCCACAACCCAGAAACCCTGGTACCTCTGGTTCCCAAGCAGCCAAGTTGACAAGCCGTGATGGCAACTAGAAACCACAAACCATGAAGGGAACCAGAAGTCGGTCGAAAGATAAAAATCCACTCTCACGGAAAAAGCAACGATAACAGAACCACGGAGGTCGAAATCAAAACCATATCTGCTTTGCATGGGGCATGTGGTTTCGTGTGTGCACTTTCTACATGTCAGCTCATCCGTTCCCGTCACGTGCAAGTCACTGTCGGGGCTCCTTTAACTGCTATGCAAAACCAGGGACCCGGAGAGAAGCATTTGGGCCAAAAATTCCAATAAGAGCAGAAGAAGAAAACACTAGATAACTCTCGCTATTATTATTATTTTTTTAAAAAAGGAACCTCCCTGGTGGTCCAGTGGTTAGGACTCCACACACCCAATGCATGGGTCCTAGGTTCGATCCTTGGTCAGGGAACTAGACCCCACAGGCTGCAACAAAGACCCAGTGCAGCCAAATAATAAATAATTTTTTTCAAAAACAGTTGTGGACGCAGGACACCCAACTCAGCCTACAATGAGGATTTTGGTGCTTTTCCTACACTCTCCTAAAATGACAAAATCATAGCAGGAGTAGCATGCTTCTGGGGAAATGATAAGTATATTCAGATTTACTTTTTGATGAAGATAAACTGGCAAATGTAACCCAACTAAAAAGCCACCAGAGTGAAACACAGCTTTTTTTTTTTAGTTGCCTTTTTTGGTTGGGGGGCAGGGCAGGCAAGGGGACCCCCTCCAAGGAAAAAGGGTCTACCATGTGACTGAAGCCTTTTCCTCTAGAAACCCTGAGTGCCAATCCTTCAGACACAAATGGCCTCACACGTCAGGTTTTCTGTGGGGAGACATTTGTCATCTGTGTTCACTCACCAGTGTGAAAATGTGACAAGTGACAAGTTTTTTAAAACAACACAAAACAAAATCGGGAGCACAAACCACATTGGTGGTTTGCTAAACACATCCTTTTGAGCTTGGGATCATTTTAGAACATTCCTTTAAGTTCTCTTTCACACACACACACAAAAATTGCCTGCCTACGTTGGGTCAGTGAGGGTTTTTTTTTTTAATTAACAGGAAAATTCTTGGCTTCTGCAGCAATGAGTAAGAAATGCTTCTGGATTCCAAAATAAAAACTAAGTGACTGGAGACCAAGAGGAGAGAAGAAGGGAGGTTTGCTTTCGATTTTAAGGATAAAAACCAAACGAAGAACTCTCTAAATCCTGAAACATCTCCTGAATTGTCTTATAGATTGCATACATCAATTAATCTCTTATCGAGAACTTGATACCATAATTTTTTAATTCTACAGAAAATAATTTTAAGCTAAAAAGCTGATATTATCTCACTATTTCATTTTTGTACCATATTTTAAGTGTTTCTAGGTCTTTTACTATATCTTAGAATCTAATCAAAATCACAAAAATGCCCCTTTGCGCACATGACTGCCAGATTTCAGCTCCATTCTGTTCAGAAAGGGACAAGTTAGTCAAGAAAGCAAGCCTCCAGGATCCTGAAAAGACTTACCCCTAACACGAACAGGCCATTCTGCCCACTCGATAGACGCTTTTTTCTTTTCTTTAAGAGTCTATTTTCCAAAACCCCCTGATTCATTGCCTGCCCAGTGTACCTTGTCTATACCCTACCCTCAGGAGTATAAATCTTGAAAGCGCTTTCGAGCCAAAGCAGACAGAGCCCCCATAAAACTCATGGAATGCAAAGGATGCTCCTTCTTTGAGTGCGAAGAAACTTTGTTCAGATTCAGAAGCCCATCTTGATGTTTCTCCCAAATTCATTTAGCTGCATTACTTATTTTGAAATTACTAGGAGGTCTACCCACAGGCAGGTCAACCTGACGGCTTCACTGTGCTGGTGGGTTTTGGTGGAGATGACAGTTTAAATTATCTCAAAGTGTTCTGCCTAAATTCTACTGCTAAACTAGTTCAGAATATTCAGACTCAGTATCGGGTCATACTGGTAAAGTCTTAATTTTTTATCATCATCCTGAGATTGGTTCTTCAATGGAGTTGAAGAAAGGAAGCAAAATCGTAGTAAATTTGCCTCTGGGGAAAAAAGATTGCCTGGAATGGACACTCAGTGTATATACCACAACCATATACAATGAACTGTACCCCAGTTACAGGAAAAAAAAAAACCTCCTAGGACTTTAACCTTCATTTACACCAGCACTCCCAATGGTCAGATCTACGGGCTGGGGGCAGGAGTGCACAACCATGAATTTCTTGGTGGTTCACTGCTAAGCTCCTTACACACTCCAGTCTTTCAAATGCTCCTTTCAACAAGCCAAGAGTCCAAGTCCAGTCTACTCCACAAAAGAAAGAAAGAAGTAACCCAAAACCAAAAGAGAAAAACCAAACAATAACAGACTCAATGGGAGGCTTTACCAACTCCTCCCAAAACAAAAGGAAGCTAACTGGAGTCTTCTAAGAACGCCCTGGACCAAACCAACACTGGGGGTGGGGGCGGGGGCGGTAACATCAGGAATCTTTAGTTATAAATCATAAAATTCCTAGGAATGCAAACTACTGGGCAAATCCAGAAGACAAAGTCCTTATAGATCCTAATGAGTCTGAGTTGTGGGAACACCAGTCTTTAGCTCTAAATTCTACTTTTCTAAAGTCCAATGTTCAGTGAATACCTCACCAGTAGATACTGAGCATCCACAACACACAAAGCTGGGTTACCGCTCAATAACTATTTTAAAATAATAGAAAAGTCTAAATAGACAAGCCCTTTCAAACTCTCTTCCAGATATGCACCCTATATGCATTTCAGAATAATCATGCCCTGTTAACTGCTTTCCAGCAGAGAATCAAATGCCCCAAGATTATCAATTTAAACTTAGCTGTTCTTTTTCCTCTCTTTCTCTCTCGCTCTCTTTTCCTCTCTTAAATCATCATCCAAGAACTAGAAAGAGCATTTTCTAGGCTTCCTACTACAAGGCTTGGAAAAACCCACAAGGATATTGGGGAGCTGGAAACACAGAAGAGGAACCTCAAATTTCCTTTATATTTTGGACTGTCAGCAGCATTTAGGAAAAACACCTCCTCTCATTTCTGCTTCACATGTTTTCCTTATTGGTTCATTTACACAGCGCTGCTCTGCGGACGGCAGTTAGTACATCGTTTTGTCATTTCTGCCTTTCCTCGCCATTAGTGCAGGCTGCTGAGACGACACCCCAGCTGCCTCCCCAAGTGGCCAGCAGCATCCGCACATCCCTTCCCTCCAAGCGGTCCCCCCGTTGACTAATGCTCACCAACACTCATACATCATTCCCAAATTGGTCCAAATGAATTAAACACAGCTCTGCTTAACATTACGAGATTTAAATGGATTTTCTCTCTACAGGTCTGCCCCATAATTGGGTTTATCCATCTTGTTGAAGTACAGTTTACACTTGCTAACATCACGCCAATTCAAGCTACATTTTCTGCTCCAGTGGCAGGAGCAAGGCAGATTTGTCATCGGATCATAACAGGTAATTCAAACAACAATTAGTTTGATGACGGCCCGTATGTCAATGTCTGCTCCCAGCAGCTCGACGCACACTCTCAGCTCTCTGTTCCTCAAGACGAATTGTCTTCACAATTCTTCAATTTCAATCATCAGCAATGCTTACTGAATCAACTTAAAAACTATTGACACAAGACTATCTTCCCTACAGGGTAGCCTCACCAAAGCCCTAGTCACCTTCCTGCCGCCCCAAGAACGGGCTACTACCACACACACATTCATTTTCAAGCCTTGAACAATTTCTGACTGTCAACCAAAGTTCTTTATTATTCTAGTGTCACATCGAAACCTCAAAATTCAGGGAGGCACAAGGTTTGGGAATAGAAAGGAACAAATTTGCTCGCGCAAGCTCGTGTATCTACAAGAAGGAAAATGCTTGTTTAATGATTTTTTTTTTTTTTTTTTGGTAAGTCCCCGGCAAGAATCCATGACAACTGTCAAAGTCTGAAAAAATGTTATAATCCAGTGGATAACACTACTTGTCATTAAAAATAGTAATAATAAGTTAACTAAACTCCAAGCATCTTGAAAATTAGAAGACAATCACATACATATAAACCAGTCCAACTATGCTTATCCATTGTTTCAGCAATGCCACAGTCATTAAGACAGGGTACAAATTCATGTGCTGAAGGAGAACTGAAATCAAAACATGAGATACCTGGGAAAGAAAATCAAGTTTACATAGGGATTGAAGGCCTATCTCAAATTATTTGGATGAGTACTAAAAAATATACATACTGGCCTGTAATGCTGTGAAACAGGCTGTTTTGAAAAAAAATGCAAACTCGTATATTCTGTTCCCTTTCTGCCCACAGTATGCAGTATGTAAACACACTCCCCTGCCGTGTACCTACTACGCCCAGGCATTCCTGCACAGCGCTCTAAGGAGACAACGAGGAGTAAGACACAACCTCAGAAAAATGCTACAAGGACAAGGCAGGATTTTCAAATGACATAAGAGAAATGTAAACAGCAACCAACAGGAGTCATAAATCTCTGTTACCCAGCAAAGATAGTCCACGTTATCAAATTTATCATGTGTGATATTCTTGACAGGAAATAAAAAATATACAACGCATGCCGGAATAAGGCAGATTCGAAATCTATAAACGAGTACTTCACATAGTTCTCAGTTAAAAACAGCTGCTTGTATGTATCAGTCTGTGTGCCACTGCCCTGCCCACCTCATCACAGACCTGATGGTACTTCATCTCCCCACCACCTCTGAAAACAGGCACTATTATTAACAGCATCATTCCCATTTTGCAGATTAGGAAATGGAGGTCTGGCAGAAACTGGATCTGAACCCAGGTTATCTGACTCCAGAAGCATGAGCTGAACACACTTGTACCTGTCCCTTTAACATGCAAAGCTAATGCTCCCATAGCCTTAATAGAAGGGTACTCACTCTATGCTGATAAACTGAGCTCCATGGTTCTCAACCAGGTGCAATCTGGGCCCCCAGGGGACATTTGGCAAGATCTATAGACATTTTTGGCCATGGCGTTTTTGTTGGGTGCTAGTGGCATGCAGAGAGTAGAGGCCAGGGCCAGTGCTAAGCAAACATCCTGGCATGCACAGGACAGTCTCCTGTGCAACAAAGAATCATCCAGTCCAAAATGTCAATAGAGTGCTGTGGTGGAGAAGCCTGCACTAAGGCATCATATCTCATCCAGCCCACAAAGACATGCCAATATCCGGCCTGGGCCTCAATCAGTGTAGAAGCTGGTGCAACCAAGTGTCTTTCCGGCTGGCACCTCAAAACACTGTTTTGTGAAGATGGTTCAGAGAGTCCACAAATACTCAGTTCTCATGTTTCATTTTGTAACATGCCAAAGACAAATATATAGTACCTTTGCCTACTTTTAGGCTTTACACATTTTTAAAGTCTCAATGTATTACTCATTAAAATATTAACCTGCCAACCCCCCAAAGGTTTTGGCAGAACCTTCAGGAAGAATGGCCTTCCATTTCTGTTTAATAGAAGAGTATCCTGAGATTCCAAGGGAAATGATTCCAAAAAAAAAAAATTGCAGCCACTTATCAGTTTGACCAGGACGTGATACCACGCAACCAAACTCAACTCCAGAAACAAATTAAGTGCTAAGCTTGATAAGCCTGCAAATGTCAACCATAACCCACTTAGAAATGTCTGTGCTTAGCTAAACGGCCCCACGATTTTCAGGGACTTTATAAAGAGCAAATGCTATTATAAAGTGCAACTTATACAATGAAGTTACTAGGAATTCCCTGGCAGTCCAATGGTTAGGACTCAGGGCTTTCACTACTGGAGCCCCAAGTTCAATCCCTGTTCAGGGAACTAAGATCACACACACTGCTTGGGAGTTTGGGATTGACATGTACACACTGCTATATTCAAAAGAGACAACCAACAAGGTCCTGCTGTATAGCGCCAAGAACGCCACTCAATATTCTACAATAAGCTGAATGGAAAAAGAATTTGAAAAAGCATAGATACATGCACTTTGCTATACACCTGAGACTAATACAACATTGCTCATCAACTATGCTCTAATATAAAACTGTAAATAAATAAAGGGCTGCAAAAAATGTTAAACAAAATGAAGTTACTAAGACAATGCAACCAGCTGACTGCCACAGACCAGACCTTTACACCTACTGGCTGCGGTCCTAAAGAGGGACACACATGGCTGATGGAAGTTGTGTCCATCCTTTCTGGCTGCTCTAGTCAAAAACAAACAGACCTTCTCTCTGTATCCTCATCAGCCCTCTTAGAGGCCATGCAGGCTGGGCCCCAAATGCCTTAATATGGTGGAGAATGAACAGATACAAATATCTCAACTCGTACAAATACAGTGATGCAATTAGAACAGATAGAAGTTAAAAACCAGAAAGTAAAAACTGGACTGTTTTCTTTTATCTGGCCAATGTAATGCAACTGCTCTTGGCTCAGACAAGAGGATAACTTCTCCTTGAAAGATGGACATTAAACCCCATCGGACCCCTGGATTCCTGTTCTCAGCCCTGTTTCCACCAAGCGGTGGGACCTTGGGCAAACCAACTCGCCCCTTTGTGCCTCAGTTTCCTTGTCTTTCAAAGTAGACTCTACCTTTGTTCCCCTCCCAAGAGTGCTCTAGGGTCCAAGACCGTTAGTCCCTCTTGAAGTGTATCAGAAATGCAGAATCCCAGGCCCCACCCCAGAACGACTGATTCCACATCTGCCTTTTCACAGCAAGGGAAGTCTGAGCAGCACTTAAGACTGCCAGGCCCCTCAGCTTCAGGCTCCCACAGGCCCTCACACAGGAACAGCAGAGTCCCTCCTTCTCTCACTGGCACTGAACAACTCAAAGGACAATGACCATCACCAAGATTACTTGGTAAAGAAACTCTCAAAAGAGAAGACTCCCACCACTGAATGGACATCCTTTTAGAACTCTCAACCCAAACAGTCTCTTCTCCACCAGGGAAAGAGTCAAGCTAAAATAAGCCAACGAACAAACAAGAGATTTTACAGCAGTTGTTCTCATGTAACAACATGCATCAGAATCACCCAAAGAGTGGGCTGGGATACAGATTTCAGCATCCCCCTCAGCGGGGACACTGTCTTTAACGCTCCCCTGGGGACTGTGATGTGAAACCAGAGTTAGAAATGCTGCCCTTGCTCAGTGGGTCTCAAAGTGCTATCGTCACAGAAGGGACATCAATCTTACCTGAAAATCTGCTAAAGCTGCCAATGTCAGGACCTACCTAGACGTACAGAACCTGAAACTCTGGCGGGGCCACAATGTGGGTCTCAACAAACCCACCTGGCACTTCTCAGGTGATGCTTGCTCCAATATGTGAAACAGAGACCATTCGTGATGATTGAGGACCTCAAAGGGGTTGAACCCCAGGATTCTGTATATCGGAGCAGCTCCCAGATGGTTCCTCTGTATATAGCCCAGAGAGCCAGTTCGTCACCACCGCTTTAGGAACCCCAGGGCCTACTGAGCATTATATTCTGAGCAGAGAGAAGTCAGCACGAGGTTGTGTGGTACAGGCTCTCTCCAGTCTGACTGCCCAGATTTGAATCATAATTCCCTGACTCAGTTCAGTTCAGTCGCTCAGTGTGTCCAATTCTTTGTGACTCCATGAATCGCAGCACACCAGGCCTCCCTGTCCAACACCAACTCCCGGAGTTCACTCAAACTCATGTCCATCGAGTCGGTGATGCCATCCAGCCATCTCATCCTATCGTCCCCTTTTCCTCCTGCCCCCAATCCCTCCCAGCATCAGAGTCTTTTCCAATGAGTCAACTCTTCGCATGAGGTGGCCAAAGTACTGGAGTTTCAGCTTTAGCATCATTCCTTCCAAAGAAATCCCAGGGCTGATCTCCTTCAGAATGGACTGGTTGGATCTCCTTGCAGTCCAAGGGACTCTCAAGAGTCTTTTCCAACACCACAGTTCAAAAGCATCAATTCTTCGGCGCTCAGCTTTCTTCACAGTCCAACTCTCACATCCATACATGACCACAGGGAAAACCATAGCCTTGACTAGACGAACCTTTGCTGGCAAAGTAATGTCTCTGCTTTTGAATATGCTATCTAGGTTGGTCATACTTTCCTTCCAAGGAGTAAGCGTCTTTTAATTTCATGGCTGCAATCACCATCTGACTATCTATGGGCAAAACATCTCTGGTGTCTGAGTCTACATTTCCTGATTCACAAAACGGGGATAATGGTGGTAAAGAGTAGCTACACCATTTGGGTTTCCTTCTGTGTCATTATGAAGAATCAATAAATAATTTGCATCCAGCACTTAACACCAGACCAAACGCGTCAGGAGAATTCAATAAGCAGAAGCTGCTATTACTATCAGCTGTTGCTACTGCCTCTCATCCCTAAGACCAAGTACATCACTGGCCAAGCTACTCTACCACACACAAAGGAATGCCTCTTTGTGAGCCATGCAAAGGTATCTGGCTCTCCTTGAATAATCAGGGGGGAAAAAGGCCTCAAAAGCTCATCAGAACCCAAGGGCAGTCTAGTTTCTCAATCAAAACGAGAAAAAGTTACCCATCAAATACTTGGCCAGCCGTCAATTTTTACTTGGCAAGTGAAAATGACTGAGCAGCAGATAAGTGATCAATTGACTGATTCAGAAGCCTCTGGGGCAGCAATTCCAAATCTTTGGTAGGCGAAACTCAGAACCCTGATTAAAAATGTAAATCTTCGGACCAAGAGGGGTACTTATAAGTCAGTATCCAAATCATCACTAGAATTGAAGCTCCCTGATGAACTCCCTGGGGGCCTGGCACACACATAATTCACAATAAATATTTCTGAATGAATGAACAAGACTTCTGAGGTGTGGACTTCAATTAGACAATTAGGCTAAAATGCACCACTACAGCAAATGAGTGAATCTTTTGAATGAGTTAAACTGGTAGCCAGAGGCTTTGTCAAATTACTCTAGTGAAATGGCATCTAAGTCTGTCTCTCTCTCTTTCACATACATAAACACACACTAACTGCATTCCTTGTGGAAAGTGGACGTGAAGTCTCACAGCCAGTCTGGTGATGGGACTAAAGAACTGGACCAAGAACTGAAGCTGCTTCTCCGAGTTCTTCCTCTTAGCCCAGATTTGCTCCTCAGTGAAGAAGCAAATCCTCAAGAAACCTGAAAGGCCAGGCAACTTGTGGAGCAAGGGAGGGCCTCGAACACAAGAGACGACCGCTTGAAACATGAACTGGGGCAAGGCCAAGCCCTCTCAAACATCCCACCCAAACCCACTGGTACAGTTCACTGGCCATTTTCATTACAAACACCAAGGATCCAGTAATGGAGGAAAAAGATGGACTCTGAGCCACAGCACCTCAGGAATCTTAACAATGTTAAGACGCAGACAAGACTCCGTGTCAAGTTCACATTCAAGACTAAAGGACCAAAAGCGAACAAGGACACTCTCCAACTTGTATCCTTTTTCTCGCTGGCTCCACAAAGCACCCAGGCTCCGAAGGAGAGTCCTTGGGCCACACTGAATCATGGCAGATGAGTTCTATGACCAAGCAGAAGGGAATGGGCTGGTGGAACTCGGATGGAAGCCTGCAAGCCTGAGGATGAAAGGGAAAGCAACACCCACTGCAGAATTTCCACCGCTCAGCTGTGTAAACAAATAAAACGGTCCGTTTCTTCTGGATCCTCTCCTAGTTGTTTTTGTGCACGCACACAGACACACACACACACAAACCACTTCACATCCGAAAAGAAAAACCACCAAGAAAGGTCTACACAGTTTGTTTTTGCTGCGTGGGGAGTGTTTTTTTCCTAAATCACATCTGACTTGGTGTTAAAACATCAACCTTTGGCCAAAATACTCTTAAAACAAAGGCTTAATTGGTTCTGAAGTCGCCCTTTTGAAAAACAAGGGAAATGTCTTCTGTGGGTCCTGACCTTGATCTCAACACTGCTCGTGGAGTTGGAAGGAGTGTGGGAAGAGCTCTCTTTGGGGAGGCAGAGGAGATAGTGCCTAAACCATTATCCACGTCAACTGCAGGGTACGCCTGGGAGGCACGGAAAGGGGGACCCCGGGGTCCACCTCTGCGCTCAGCCTGCACCTTCTCTTCCGGGTTAACAGAGACGGTGGGAGGAGTTCCCAGGAGCTGGGGCCACTGGAGCTTGGGCAAACGGGCCTCTGACCCCACTTAGATCTTTTTACTGCTCCCCTTCCTATGTATCACTCATACCCAACCACCACTATGCTGGCGCATTTCAAATAGCATCACTTGAAATCCAGAGTTCAAGCCTCTCTTAAAAAGGCAATGCAAGCGAAGCACATATTACTCTCCCAGTCTACTCCTGAGTCTGAACAACAGAACCCAACACATACAGTCCTCCAAAAGATGCAGGTGAGAAAGTAACTAGGGCCTTACATTCGTAACAGCAAGATGCAGGAACAAATATCCATTAGGAACCCAAATATCCTAAAGCACAGAAAGGACACATGCATCATGGAATATTAAGTGACATTGAAAAAAAAAAGCAAACTATTCTACAGGAAATAACAGGGATGAAACACACACATAATGCTGAGTAGAGCCAGACATGAGACTGTATTCTACACAATCCCATTTCTAAGACGCTAAAAAAGCAGGCAAAACTAATCCATGGTGATAGATGAAACTAATCCATAGCAAGAAGTTTTGTCAGCAGTGGGGGAAAACTGAATAAGCAAGACTGCAGTTTTGCAGGGCCCAACAAACTACAGCCTATGGGTCGAGTCCAGCCACTGTTTTTATAAATAAAGCTTTATTGAGACCCACCTACACCTACACTTATTCCCTTAGGTATTGTTTTTGGCTGCTTTCACACACAATAGTAGAGTTGAGACACTGCCACAGAGATTGTTTGGCCTACAATGCCTAAAATATTTACTGTCTGGCCCTTTATGGAAAAAGCATTCCACCCCATTCTACCTATTGAGCTGGAGGGTGGTTTCATGATGACAGAAGAAGAAGTTCATCCACCTCTCCACTAAAACTCTGTGCAGTGTGCTGTACTTATATTGTATACTGTGCTGTACTTATACTTCATAAAACTCTCTACAAGTCCATAGAATTAAATATCCATGTCTTTTTTTTGAAGGCCCTTGAATTTGTATTTCAATTATATTTGTGTTAACCATTTAGGATGAATACGGCTTCTGTGCCGCTCTTGTCTTTTCAAAACTGAGAAGAGCTAGGAGATTCTCAAGAGTGGGGAAGCTTCCAACACATCAATTGATATTGTGTCCAAATCTCTTAGAATACAACGCCTTTATAGAATCACTCAGTTGTTGTTTGGTCACTAAGTCACGTCCGACTCTTTGCGACCCCACGGACTGCGGCGTGCCAGGCTCCTCTGTCCTCCACTATCTCCTGGAGTTTGCTCAAATTCATGTCCATTGCACAGAATCACTCAGAAACCATTCATATAAACGCTGCACTTGGCCAAGTCCTGAGATTACAGGAGGGACGGGAAGGGAAAGGAGTGGGAATCTCATGTGATACATGGTGTCATACTACTCGAGGTTATTTTAGGGTATAGCTTAGGAGAGCAACCAGCTCAGCTCAGATTGAAATACAGCATGTATTAAGGCTAAACAGTCTTATATTTCCCGAGAAGAAAATTCTGCCCCGACAAGCACGTCGCATGTAAGCCTTAGTGGAGAATGGGGGATAGGGAAGACATCCGCTCCGCTCTGCACCAAAGGAGGGCCATCCTCTCGTTCCACTGCGATGTGGCTACTTGGCTGTCATATGCCTGGGGGACAATTTTATTGTGTCTGAGGTTTCCTCTTTCTTTCCCTTTGCTTCTTTTGTTTTGGTTTGCCATTTATCCTTTGATGATCAAACTACAATCACAGCTAGATGCCTCTTGGCTTCCCCTTGTCCTGGTCTAGCAGAGATTGGGGGAGAATGAATACTCAAAGGCATGGCGGTGCTGGGTCTCTCATAAAATGTGTCTCTGTTTGCCCACATGGGCATCAGGCCCCGGCAAACAGAAGCAGGGAAGAACAATACTACCTGTTCATGGAGGAATAGTAATGGTTTCAGTCCTCCAAACAATGAGCTCTGTAATTTACTCCATTTTCCTCCTGAGAACGTGCTTCACATGGCCCGCACCGTGCCAGGTGGTTTGGAGAAAGATGAACTGCCTGGTCTAACAAGGGACGCTTCAGCAACGGGTGTAAAGACACAACAGCTGCTCTGGTCTCGGCTGGTCTCCCAGTGACATGGCCCCAGCCAGCCTTTCCACACCAAGATAAGGGCCATGATGCTATTCAACCTCGACAATTCCCACACCCCGGGCAGTAGGACTTCCCAGCACTCTACTGAGAAGTCGTGGGCCTCAGGACACTGTTCCTCATCCATTTACCATGGGTTAGGGTTTGGGTTTGTTCTCCATCCAAGCCCTGAGCCTGTACCCTTTTCCGGGAGCAAAATTTACTGTGCTGTTCATCAAAAGGAAGAAGGGTCCCCCAGGGAGAGGACCAGCAAGAACAGCAGCCTTGGAAACCTCTAGGGGTGGAGGGACACTATCAAAGAGCTGCACTTTCCCCTAAAATACACACATGGATCAGCAGCACAACTGCAGAAGGAATCAAAATATTTTTAAAATAAGTTACTGTCACCTTGAAATGAGTACAAAATATTAGGGCCCCAACCAAATAACCATGTCTGCCGAGTCCTACTTTTCACTGACAGAATAATTCACAATTGACCTGGGGCAAAGGGCTACTGGAAAGTCTTCTCCAGGCAGTTATAGATTTGAATTTGAAAAGCACAGCTACAAAGATGCAATGTGGCTGTGGACCACATACGCACACACAAGTTATCTATCTGCACACGCAAGGGAAGAATGGAAATGCTATCACCGAGCGACACCAACTTCCAAGGAGAGAGGACCCCAAAGCCAGACTTGAACACTCCCACGAGTTTCAAACACCTCCCCTCTAAGGGTTAACCCAGAAGCAGAAGGACTCAAGAAGTTTCGGCACCATCAGTTACACCATGAGGTCCATCCATCCTGGCCAGGGCCAGGCAGACAGACGAAAATCGTATTAGTCTGGTCTCCCTCCACTACTGCACTCTGTTGGCATCAGTTCAGCTCTGAGTCTATATTAGTCCGTGATTTGTTTAGCCTTTGGATTTAAGAGAATGGAAGTACTACGTGAGCAGGAAACAGGACACTCAGCAGAAGCTCCGTTGCCTTTCCCTCCCAGCACTTCCAGTGTCATATATCAACAAGTGTGAGAGAAATCAACATTTCAGAACAATCAGGTCAAAAGTGATATTCTTAGTGCCACTTAACATGATTTTGATCCACCGGAAACAACTCTCTGGCTGTCACACAGCCTCTTCTCCCATCTCATCCCCCTTAATTCTTCCCATTCACACTCTGTCACCTCATTTGACTCCCAATTTAAGACCCCTCCTGAAGCAAAAAACAGTAGCCAACTGGCGTCCGTGTGCCCATCATGCCTGATCAAGATGCTCTTGACAAAAAAACATACGTTTCTCCTGCTTTCTCTATCTTTAAATCATTTTAGCAGCTTTTCTTCTGCCCTTGTTTCTTCTTTGCTTCCCACCTCCCCCAAAGAATCAACCACCACCACCACCACCATCATCATCATCATCATCCCCACCATCATCATCATCACCACCATCATTATCATCACCTCGGTTGGGGAAAGGGTGGAGGATAAAAGACACAAGAGACCTACATATTAACAAATCAAACTTCAGGATCTCTTGCATATCCTACCTGAATTGCAATCTGGTGTTCAATCGTTTTGTACGCAGAGTAATGTGTGCTCCCGGACTGAAAATGGAGCTGTAGAAAGAAACCAAATCAAAGCGTTCTGCTTATGTCACAAACTACAAGAAAACATCTTAAGCAGTTTATGAATAGCAGACAAACCTTCCTAGATTGAACTGCAGCCTTGGCATTCAATCAAGACCTGTGTATTTTTATTTGTTGCTATAAATAAGATGCTCATAATAATCTAAGGTTTTTTTTTAAAAAAAGCACCTATTCAATAAGCAAAAGGGAGGGAGGTGGAGGGGGCCAGGAGTGAGGATCAATGACATGAAAAGGAAAGACGGACGCCCATTAAGACATAAAGGAAGCCAGTGTGCTGAGCAAGATGCTGCAGAAAAATTAACTGTGTGCTGCAAAAATCATCAGAATTGCGACACGTAGGCGAGAGGGAAAGACTGGGAGAGAGAGGATGTGAGAAGCCACAAGACTGCAAAGGTACAAGCCCCTCCCAAGTGCTCCCCGCCAGAGTTCGAGTAACTGGGCTCTCACCCTCAAACACAATTCTATTTTGGGGAAAACAAATGTGGCAGGCAGAGAATTCAGGGGCCACCCGATGCCTTATACATTCTTTCACAATGACTAAGCTATCAGTCCCAGGACAGCTCAGGACAGCTCTTGCAACCCGCACGCACTCTAGGAATCCACACTTCCCCAAAGAGGGAGCCAACCAGTGCCCAAGAGCCACTGAAAGTTCTGAAGACCACCTATTCAGGGGCCCAAGGGTGAAGGTATGCCCCGGGTTCACCCAGACACCCGCCCCCCCCCCACAGCAGAAGGCTAAAGTCTCTCCTGGGCCTTTCCCCTTGAAGACCTATAGACCCCCCAACAAAGAAGTGGGTAGCCCTAAATAAAAAGGAATACCAAGATGGCTCTCCAAATTTTTCTTTTCCCCAATAATACTTGTTAATCTTGGGCTCCTACCAATTGGGAAAACAAACACCATTTGCTGACTGATTTTATAAACAACACAATAATCACCAAAAGGTCTCAACAATATCTGAAGATGTATTTTAATTGACCATAAACGAACAAATGATGAGGAATCACACGGTCTCATGAAATTGCTGTCCATCCCCCTCACAGCAATAGGCAGATCGGCTGCATTTCCAAACACAGAACTGTATTACTAGAGCAAACTACCGCTATTACCACCACTGTACTGTCACTATTACCCGAACCTTCCCGTAAAGCAAAGCATGACCTAGCCTAAGTGAGTTTTAGACCCCATTATTTCATATCTTGCTCCCTGTAAGAAAAAGTATTCATTTTATATACGTTTTTATTGGGGGGGGGGTGGTGGAAATTCACATAAGAACTTCTGAACCAAATCAAACTAAACACAACCCAGCAGTAATGAAATTTTTAAAATAGCCTAAATCCACACTGCTCATGGGATAAGGCAGCACTGTTCCCAGTTGGGGATACAATGGGTTCTGAGACCATTATGTCTTTTCCAAATGAACAAATAAAAAAACACTGCTTGCATAGATGTATTAGGAGTCTGCCTGGTCTCAAAAGTAGTAGTAATCAAAGTTAAAAGGGAGCACAACAGAGGTGGGGGGGAATATATATATATACACACACACACACATATACATATTCCTTTACCTGTCAATGCAGAGTAATGAATCACACTCCCCAAAACAACAAAAGATAAAGGCTGAGCCACTGAGATAAGCCCCTCCCATGCAGAGAGCTGCCCCACCCCCCGCCCCCCAACACACACACTCAGGAGCTGTTCATCCAAAGTGAGTCCCTGCAGAAGACAGATGAACTTGCCCCCTCAGCACCGCCCCCCCACCAACGCCCCATCCTTTCTGTGAAAACTGCCAGTCAGTAAGCGGAGATCAGACTAATTACTGTGACAATTCTGCCTCGTGTTAAAACAACTTTTGTGCGCGGGACAGGTTCCTCTGCGAGTTTGGAATTCTTGGCTGAGAGCAGCTCTGGTCGAGCGGAGCGGGGGACTCTCCCGCTCAGGAGAGAAGGCAACACTGAAAGCTCGTCCCCCTTTTCAGCCGGTTTTATTCTTCCCTTTTCCAACTGCCTGATGCAGAGCTTAAAGGAAACTTGTCCAGGCTTTTCTTCCCACAAACCCTGCGGAGCCCTAAGGCGATCTTGCACTCAGGGTAACCACAGAAATCTTCTATCATCAATTAAAACTGAATGGACACCTGATAACTAAGTAGACATCGTGGAAACAAAATTTCATACGATCACGGCCTTCTGAACAAATTAGTGAAACTGTGACTAATCCAAATTCAATTTTCACTTGTCCGGTTCCATACTTAATCCTTGTGTTCAACACCAACCCAAACAACACAACTCCAAACAGAAAGCTACTAACACAATTAAGACAGTAAAAATGCAGCTGCAAGATCCTTAAGAATCTGACTGTTGTTGTTCAGCCGCTGAGTTGTATCCAACTCTTTGAGGACCCCACAGACTGTAGCCTGCCAGGCTCCCCTATCCATGCGATTCTCCAGGCAAGAATATTGGAGCAGGTTGCCATTTCCTCCTCCAGGGGATCTTCCCAACCCAGGGATCGAACCCAGGTCTCCTGCACTTGCAGGCAGATTCTTTACCACTGAGTCACCAGGAAAGCCCTAAGAATCTGGCAGGACAAAGCTAATTTCACCTTCACACACACCAATCTAACATTCCCAAGCAATGTAACTTCACTCCTCAGGTGTCCAGGCACACCGAATAATGTGACCAGCTCCTAAATCCATGTAGCACACGCTCCAATCAGATCTTCACTCCTAACCAGAACCGACTGTGTTGGAGAGATCCTGAGCTAAACTTGCCCCAGCAACAGCAACGAAGACTTAAAATTTTCTCATTTCTCCATTGCATTTCCACCCCCTCTTTTCCCAAATACTCTCTTCTAAAACACACTCTTTAAACAGCTTTTTCCCTCCCTGTAAAACACAGGGATGCCTTGTTCATTATAGTGTAGCTTTTTAAGACGAAGATAAAATACAAGGACCCAGTAAAAACTTGGCATTCTAAGAGGGAACAATAATTTATTTATATCTCCGTATAAAGCTAGAAGAAAGAACAAGAGAAGGTTGGCCCTCTGTGCTTTTGTTTGTTTGGGGAAGATATGGGGAGGCTGAGAGATCTTAAATGGCGAATTAAGGCTTATCTAAGAACCAGGTTCCCACATGCCTGGACTCTTGGGACTGCCCCTGCCCTGGTCACCTGCAGTGCAGCACTGTCCATCACTTCTGCATCCAGCTCTTATGTCCTGAGCGTGCAACATGCCCTAAAGTGGTGCCTACCCACCACCCCCAGCCCAGATCCCAGCCACCTCCTCAAGCAACACTAAAGGAGAACTCCAAGGTACTTCTCATGTTGCACCTTCCTGCGAAACTCGCAACAAAATACACCTTCCCTTCCTGTGTGTTTGTTCACAGTGGCCAAGCCCACCCACCATTCTAACACTCTCAGATGACCCAGCCATGTCTCCCCGAGAAAGAGCCATGGAGAAGCACTGGTGCTCTGCAGGCTGGCACACAGTCTCCAGCAAAGCAAAACCCAATATTTCACAATCCACCACCTCCCTTATCAAGAAATCCTATCTTGATTTCTCTTGTCTCATTTCTAAGTACTGCTGCTGCTAAGTCACTTTAGTTGTGTCCGACTCTGTGCGACTCATAGACGGCAGCCCACCAGGCTCCCGCGTCCCTGTGATTCTCCAGGCAAGAACACTGAAGTGGGTTGCCATTTCCTTCTCCAGTGCATGAAAGTGAAAAGGGAAAGTGAAGTCGCTCAGTCGTGCCCGACTCTTAGCGACCCCATGGACTGCAGCCCGCCAGGCTCCTCCATCCATGGGATTTTCCAGGCAAGAGTACTGGAGTGGGTTGCCATTGCCTTCTCAGTAGTACTGGCCCTAAATGCAATGTTTCCGATACAAGACATCAGAGATACCCAGAGATGGAAGAAAAGCAATGCAGCTTTTTCAGCCACAGAGATCTCATCCTCAAAGGCAACTCAAAAAACTTGAAACCTTCCATTGGGTTTTCCAACACTTAAGTGAACTTCCTGTAGGATGAAGATTAATTTCGTATGCCTACTCACTCCACTAAACTGAGAAGAGGGGGAGCATTTGCTTTATTTCCATTTTTATGAATCACCTAGCTTTCTATTAAAAAAAAGAAGAAGAAGAAATCCAGATTCATTTCCTAAAAGGTTCTGGTTGGGGGGAATTCTTGGTTCACCTTCCTCACCACTGTAGCTACCACCAAGAGGCACTTTAAGTTTAATTTACATGTCATTAGCATAAAAGACAAAATAGGGGCCCAAGTATATCTAAGACCTTTTCTTAGGTCACAAGTCATTTTTCAGGACAGTGACAGCACCCCCAAGCCCTATGTTGGGAGCCTCTTACATTTACTGGGAAATAAACTTCTGACCAGGCCTCTGGGTGTCTGTCTCCCTACCCCTTTAAAAAGTGCCAAGGGGGCTTCTAACTCCTACAGGGAAGGCAAAACCAGCACAGACTGGTAGGGACGGAGGCTTAAGCATTCCTGCCAAGATCCAGACACAGAGCATCTGTACCCTCCTAAAACAACAACTTAACAAAGGCAACCCCTTTTCCCTTCCTGGCTTTCTCCAGAAATTGTGCCACAACAAAACACACGCCTTTAGACACAGGAACAATCTCTCCTACTGTCTCGACGTTCCATCAAATGTCTATTTACCCTCATTAATTTTTTCTTTTCTTTTCCTCAACCTGAAACCATCAGCTATGAGTCAGAGAACGATCATTAACTTTTACAGCTTTCATACACATCCACCTACTCACATTGAGGGAAAGAAGTATTGACTTGCAACACTGCCTGAGACCAAAATTCTCTAAGGAAAAAAAAAAAGAGAAAATCACTTTGAGAAAGTTATATCTATAGGTCTATGGCGGGGGTGGGGGGAGCTACATTTTTTTTTTTTCCATTTTGTGGTGCAGTCACTGCAAAAAGTTACAGTTGAACTTGGTTATGGTGATGGGCTTTTCTGGATTTGTTTTTTGAGGGAAAATTAGATGATTTTCTTTAAACATCAAACCATAATTACAGTTCTTAAACTGTTTGGGAGAGAGAAGAATAAAGTGAAGCAAGTTTCCTGCTCTTGTCCAAAACACATTTCCAGCATATAAAAACACGTGGGCTAAAGTGCTGAGACATGTTCCTAACACAGCATTTTTCATTAAAAGTTGCTACACTAACACTCTTAAAATAATGCCCCATCATTACTCCACTTAGCAGTCACAGTGCTGCAACTCACAACGAATTAATTTGCATTAATGTGGGTTTCATGTGTCCTTCCCTGGGTATGCCATTGTGATTCAGGCTTAATAAAACTGACAGGGCAATAACATAGTGCCTTTTACTTCACTTTCCCAAATAAACCAACCCACCCAAAGACCCATACAAATCCTCTCAATTTTTTTAAGCATTTTGCTAATATACTTAGTACATCATAATTGGCCCAGCACGCAAGAACCTAGTTATCTTCTCAGTAAATATTTATAGCATCACTCTTTCCCATTCATTCTGCATTTTCTTAGAGAATCTCACTGTAGCCTACATCTGCAATTCATTGACTTTACAATTTACCACATGTTGGGATGGGAGAGGTCTTAGCTCCATTTGAATCACTACACAAATATGCAAGTGATTTATCGGTTTCAAACTAAAGACTGCAAGAGAAGGACTCCACTTTTCCTGAACATTACTTCTTCTGGCAGACCATGAACAATTACAGTTCGTACTAATTAAGCTCTGTAAATGTGCTGTGCCTTACTAATGCCTACCAGGCCTCAAATTTATTTTCATGATGCCAAACTTTAGCAAGCCATTTTAACTCCTTCAGAGCTGATCCCATTAACAGCCATCCCTTTTCCCTGCAGAAGGAGTTGTTGTGGGGCTACTTCATGACCAAAAAAAAAAGGATAAAATATAAGAGACCAAATTACCAGCCCCAAATCAGATATGCCTAAGGAAGAAAACAGCCTATCCTAGGAAAACCGAAGAACACCAGGGCTGATAACCCGTTCAGAGATCCCACAGCCCCATCTTTGTAATGAGCTGTTAAGGGATTCCTATCTGTCCCAGAGGGCTAGTAAGTTTCTGCATTCCATTGATTAGAAAATAAAACCGTTCAGCCTCGGTCTTTAAGTTTGGGTTGGATGGAGCGAAGGACCCGGCCAGAAATGACACAGCCATCAGCCCCGCCCCTCTTTGCCACAGTTTCCCACACACCTCGGAATCCCACTCCCCCTTTGCCATGTGGTCACACAAACACCAGGACAGCCCACTCCTTTTTTAAGAATAAATTACAATCCACAGGGTAACTGGCCATCTCTCTCACATCGGGGGTCTTCACCACAGATGCCCCTTCCCCAGACTCTTGCACGGTAACTCACATGAAATTATTATCTGCTGCACAGAGCTCTTTGGGTGAAAACTAGATTGGAACCAGTTTTTACTGAGCAAATCAATATGGTTGTTAATACCATCCCCCACCCCAGCCCCCAGTCATGGTATTTTCACCTCTCATCAGAAACTTCTAACTCCTAATTTCAATGAAGCCATTTTTGTCCAGCCCAAATCTCTGCCGCATCTTTTTATGCCTTTCTAACCTTTCTTAGCCAAGCATTTATTCTGCCTTCTCTGTTACATTTCTATGTCCTCCACCAAGACACCACTGCACATTTCCCAAATGAATGGCCTTCCCATTCCCAAAGCAAACTTGGCTTTTTTTTCCTCATCTATTAATTCTTTTAATCAATTCTCCTCACTCCACGTCACTTTTCTTTTAACCCTCACGTTAGCTAGCGCACTATGCAATGCGCACGTTTTCCCTTCCAGCTCAGTGAAACATCATGTAAATTGAAGGGCAGCCTCCCATATTAGGTTTCTTTAAGTATTCTGGGAAATAAGCACAATTTAGAAAACAGGGTCTCCAAAAAAAAAAAAAAAAAGTCAAGAAAGAAAGGAAAAAGGGATAAACCAGAAGAAAAGGAAAAAAGATGCAAACACCTAAAGCAACTTTGCCTTTGAAAAACATTCGTGCAGAGCCCCCACTGAATTTCCATTCCTGAAAGTGCTCTTTATAAATGTGTATAACAATAGCCTGGAGGAAAAGTACAAGTCAGCTGCCAGAGGAGGAGGGGGTGTCTGTCTCGGTTGGCTCAGATTGTAAGGGTGGGGGTCAGAGGCGGGGGAGAGGGCAGCTTTGGCGATGGGCTGTCCCCACCCCCCCCATCTCATTGCTTATAATTAGTGAGAGAAATTTGAGCTACTGCCAGTGTCTGCAGACCTTGAATATTATAAGGCCAACGTGGCGTCAAATATCTTAACATTCATAAGTGTTATGGGCTGTAAATAAAGCCTGTGGATTTATGACCCGGTGGTGCTTGCCAGCAAAGGACTAGGGCACATTTCTTTCAGCAGACCTGTCGAGGTGCGAGTTTGCCTTTGGTTGTAAAATTAACCATTTCCTTCACAAATGTGCTCAATTATAAGTCAGAGTTGAAGACTGACTTACACGGTTGCCAATATCCACTCCCAGAAGAAACTCAGACACCCACATCACACACCCCTTTCAAAAAGAAAAGCCTCAAGAATTTGATTCACCCCCCTCCTTCTCCAAACTTCTGAAATGTGTCACCTCGAAACAGTTATAAATGCGGTTAAAGATATTATCTAATTCCACTCACCAAGACTAAAAAGCTTACACCTACTTCCTTGGAAAGTGCTTATTTATTTGGCAACGCCACGGTTTAAAAAAAAAAACAAAAAAGGAGTAAATCACTCCTTGCCTGAAGTCCCTTCCCCCAATATAATGTCATCTACTTCCTGTGTAGGAGAGTCTTTGCTAAATCCAGGTTGTCTCAGACTTAACTGCCAATAAACCAACTTCCACAGAACTTCCAGACAGCTGGGGAAAAGGTCCCCGGAGTTTTAGTCATGGTCCAGAAACACGCGTCCGCACAAAAATTTGCAGCTGTCCTGTCTCTGCAGTGCATTTTTAATGTGATTCGGGGGCCCCTGTTGTGAAACATCTGACAAAATGTAAAATCCTCTTAGATACCTTCCAGTTTACCCACTGAGCCTGTGTAAGAGAAGTTGCACCAACATTTCTCCACCAAGAAGTCTGGGTGCTTTTCGTATGCACACAGGCACCTCGTGGCATGTGAGGAAACATTCAAAACCTGGAAAGACTTCTACTGTAATCTTTAAAAGCACAGCCTCTGGTGCAACTATTAAAATGCTGGTTTTCTAAAGCAAATATTTTTTTAATGGCGTGCAGAACTGCAGTTATCCTGAACTGCTAACAGAACAGCATTCTTGATCTGCCAGCCCCCGGAAACCTTCCTGTAACTTTTTCACAGCTTGCTAAGAAACAGAAAGCTGACCAGTTTCCAGCAGGGACTCTAAATGAAATCCGTATCAGTAAAATTAAAATCAAGGTGGAAAACTCCCAGCCAGAATGGGGGATTGTTTTTCTCCAAATCTTTTCTCAATCAGATAGGGGTGCATCAATGAAAGCTACTTTCCTTCAGCAGTCAAGTTTCCAAAAACACTTCTTCCAGATAAACACTCTAGGCTCCCGAATGCCTCATAGTTTTGTTTCTGGGGTTTTCAGAAGGCTTTCATTTCAACAAACTGTGGAAGCGCTGGCATATTAAATTTATAATCATTAAAATATGACTTATTGGGTGAATGTTGAGCCCATAATCCAAACTGCAGACATTAAACCCCAACCTAGAAAGATTAGCACGGAATTAATACTGCTGCCTTGAGATTGAAATCTAAACATGTTTGCCATAAATATTTCTCAAGGAGATGAAAAACAATTAGCATAAATACCAAAGAAGGGCAAGAACACCTGTTCTTTTTCAGGGCGATAAGCATTTTATTGTTCTCTATTTAAAATGTAATGACCTGTGTAATTACAGTAATATTACATTGTTATGTAGGGGCTTGGAATGTCACACTTTGAAAAGTGTTGTCAAAACAGTCAGGGGTGAAGCTGGGGGGTGGGAGGACAGCGGGGAAGGACCACCATTAACCCTTCACACTCCAAGGTCTAAATCTTTTGTATTAGAAAGGATTATGTTGTTTGAGCGAGGAGAAAACATCCATTTTTCACCAGGCAGAAAGAGAAGTTGCTGCCCAGCTAAATAAAACCCCAATGAATAGGCCCCTCTTGGTGTCCTTTAAATGCTGGATTCCAAGTTCTAAAATGAATTCAAGATGCTGCTTATTTATTTGTTCAACCTAGTAGCAAACAGTTTCAGCTGAAAAGCAAATAACTTTGGATCAAAGAAGATGCAAAAGCTCTAATAACCAAGTCCTTAATAAGAATTTCAAACCTAACTGGAGTTTCGGCCACCAAATCCCATATTCTCATTTGGCAGGAGGGAAAAAGAAATGTAAAACTAGTTTTTCCTATCAACTTTAATACAGAAACAGTATTCTTATCTTTAGTATATACAAATGTTACCACAATTCTAATATTTGCAGTTCTATCACCTCCCATCTGCTTAACCAGACCTCTCGCCTTAATGCTTTTCTGTATTTGAATCTTTTTAAAAGCCGTTTCTATTACTGTATCAAAGGCTAAATTAACATGATGTAGAAATCTTTGTCATTTTAAAATAAAATTATTACTATTAAGCTTTATGGCGTCTCCAGCAATTAAAGCATTATTCTTGAGATAATGTATTATTCATCATAAGCCCATTTAATGACACTCCTTAATTCTTTACGTTCTTAAATAGAAAAGCAGAAACCAGGAATCCAAAGAGCTTGCTTTTGAAAGGATGCAACTGCTTACAGGTACACTCATAAGTAACAAAATATAGAAAAAAAAAAAAAAACACCACCACCAAGGAGGGTCGGGAAAAGAATAGAGCCAATTTGTCTTTACACCTTGCCCTCAAAAAACACACTCTATGAAGCACTAAGAATTTCAGATGAGCATGAAAAGACCGCTATCTTGCCTATAGATTCCTTCGGCAGCTGTATCAAATCTGGAATTGCAAGCCGGCCTTCTGATTGAAGAGGTCAGGAGTGACATATAACAGCCTCTCAGCCTCATTTCCATGTCTCTGCTTACCGGCTTAAATAAATAACTTTAATTTTGGAGCACATCAGCTAACTCAGGTAACAGATAGGAGGGAGGAAGGGCCTGTGCACACAAAAGATGTCTGTTGGGTGTTTGACACGCAAATATTAAAACTGCCTCCTGAGTTCAGAAATGTCTTCTCAATCTGATGTCACAGCACCAGGCCACCCGCTATGTCCGCAATTAAAATCACAAGACGCCGAGTATTCCTACAATGTCCACAGAGGGGACGGGGTGGTTGGGAGCTTTCCTTTTCGCACCGGGAAATCATTTATTTGCCTTTAACAATTTCCCTGTTTCCTAATTACAGCACAACACAACTGTTGGAGTTTCGGGAAACAGTGGGGCAAGCTTGCCAGCGGTCACAGACAGGAGTTTGCAAGGAGCCCAGAAGGGCCAGCAAGCCCGCCATCAAAGCTCAGTATTCAGATGGCCTTTCAGATGGCAAAGGGAATTTTAAAATAATATCAGAGAGACTTCCATCGTAGGGGGGAGGGAAGGAGAGGAAGAAATTCTCAGGGTTACTTTGGAATGTCGCTTGGTCGGCTTGGTCATTACACAAACTCTCCGGTTCAAGATGCCCACGAGCTCCCAGGAAAAATACAACGTAGCTGGACTGTGTTTCGCCTCCAGCTGCAACCCCACAGATCGGCCCCTGCCTCCAGAAAGCGCTGGCCATGTAAGAAGAGGTAGAGCTGAAACGGTCTCCCAGCTTCCCAAGCCTGCAGAAGCCTGGGCGCAAGGGAGGGCGGGGGGAATAATTATTTCTTTCCTTGCCGTAAAAAATGACCGGTCTACCATGCCCTTGCCTTTTTTTTTTTTTTTTTTTTTGCCGGGGCCCCAAAAAACAAGTCAAACCTGATAGTTAATATTTTAATGCTTAAAAACACTTGTAGATCGGATCGACTCCTGTCCGGCAAGCCCTCGGCCATTAGCACCGAATCCACGGTTGCTGAACAGTGGGTGCACTATTTCAAATTGCTAGCTCGAGTTACCGAAAAAGAAAAAGACAAAAGTAGTGTGTGTGTAAATAAGAGGTAGGGGGACTGAGCCAGAGAAGGTGCAAAATAACAATCGAGAAGCCGGGCACAAACGTTTAGAGATCGCGTCTACAGATTCGGGATCCACGCTTTTAAGAGCAGGGTGGGATGGGGGGAAGGGGTTCAGGGCGAGGGCAGGGGGCAGAGGTCGGTCGGGGAAGGGGGTGAGCCCTATTAACAAATGTCAGGGGTGGGCTCGGGGCGCACGCTGAGGGAAGCGCCCCCCAGAGCCTGGCACCCCGCTCCGCCCTGAGGCCCTCAAAGTTGGGTGGCCTGCGATCAGCAGCCCACTCCCTAGAAGTACAGGCGCCCTGGGCCTCCCTCAGCCTCTCTACACCCTTGGGCCCCCGCACACCCTGGTCTCTGCCCCACTAGGGCCCGCTGAGGGCCTAAAGCTGGCGAACGCAGACCTCGCTATATAACCCCAAAGCACCAAATTCCCTAGAAATACATCAAGTCCATCCGGAGGACGCCATCCCGGCTGCACACAACCCAAGAACCGCGGCCACAGGGGCCTCTCCACCCCGCGCGGCCCAGGAGAGCCCGCAGCCAGGGCGCCACGCCGCCGAAGCAAGCCACGGCGCCCAGGGCGCTCGCGGCCCTGCGGGGTGGCCCCCAGAAAAGGAAGCCCGGAGCCCCCCAAAGGTTGCAGTGGAACCCGTCTAGGAAGCGTGACCTTCCAAGGGGAAAAGGGGAGGAGGGCTGAAAGCCAGCCATCGACACTAGAAAGCTAAACAAATCAGCGGCCGAGAGAGAAAGCCGAGGCGCTTCTCCAGGGCCCCGGGCTCCGCGCGCCCGCTAGTTCTCAAGTCCATACGCCCGGAGGGACAATCCGCTCTCTAACACCGCGCGTCGGGCGCAGCCCAGTCACTCCGGCCGCGGCAGCCAAGGGGTTAACCGGGGGAAGCCCAAGACGCCACAGAAGAGGGAAGGAAGAGAGAGGGAGAGGGAGAAAAGAAAGAGCCACACAGTCATCTTCCCAGGGTGAAGAAACAAACACCACCACCAAAGGGGGCGGGGGCAATCAGAGCGCAGGAGGAAAAAAAGAAAAAACTTCTTCTGATTTTTTTCCCCCCCTACCACCACCCTAGCAGAGCCCTGCTTGGAAAGCAAAGTCTCCCCAACATCACGAGGCAACAAACTGAAAGCAAGAACATGGCGAAGTGCAAACACATCCCAGTCCACAAAAGGCAGAAAAGTTTGGAGAGTTTCGGGCTGCTGGGCCACGAGCGGGGGAGGGGAGGCGGGGAGGGGAGGAGGCGGGGAGGGGGAGGGGGAGGGGGAGGGGGAGGAAGGGGGGGAGGAGGAGGGGGCAGGGCAGGGGCCGCATGCGGGGCCAGGCGGGCGGGCTGCGGGCGGGGGCCGGGCGCGGAGGCACTTACAGTTCGGGCGGTGGGCGAGAGCGATCCGTTGGGGAGGTAGGGGCTCGTCAGGTCGGGGATCATGATGAAGGGGTAGCCGGGATACGGTGGCCCCTTAAAGAGCCCTCCATCTTGCCTCTTGGCCGCTAACATGGCGGGCGGCGAGGGGACGGCGGCGGCGGCCGCGCGGAGCGGGAGAGAGCGAGGAGAAACTTTTTAGAAAAGTGCCCCAAGTGGCCGGGGGCGCCCGGGGCCGGACCGGCGCACGGCCGGGCCGAGCGGGGCTCGGGGCCCGGGCGCGCGGGGCGGCGGGCCCCGGAGTGGGGGGCCGGCGGGGTGGGGGGCAGCTCCGGGCGGCTGCGGGGCCGCGCGGGGCGTACTCACCTTCTTCCAAACTTTCCCGGGATTTATCTCGGAAACTTTCGGAGCGAGGCGGAGGCCGTCTTTCCGCCTTCCCGGAGGGGTGGAGGTGGGGAGGGCGAGGGGCAAACGCCACGCAGAGGTGGGGGGGAGAAGGGGGGGGAGAAAAAGGATCAGCGAGGTGGGGGGTTTGGGGTGAGGGGGAGAGAAAAAAAACAGGGTTACAAGTTTTTGCAATGGTGGCCCCACAAGCACACGCCGCTCGCCTGGCCCCGCGGCGCCCCGCCGCCGCCCCCAGCCCCGATTTCTCCCCTCTCAGCAACATTTGCCAAGCCCAGGAAATAGATTAAGAACCCCACCAGCCCGAGGGGCTTTTCCTACCTCGGAATCGGAGGAGCTGTTTTGATTCGTTTCTGATTCATTGACTAGAGACGATTTGACATCAGCTAAATCCCTCTCCGCCGAGGAGTTTTCGGAGCTCTTCTCCTCCTGCTCGCCCTCGTCTTTGAAGGAAATCAGTTCGTCGTTGGCGCCTAGGTCATCTCCTCCACCGCCGTTCAGCTGCGGCATTTTTTTTCACCCACCAGCAGCAATTTTGGAAGAAAAATGAAGTAGGAAGAAAAGCCAAAAAAAAAAAAAAAAACCAAAAAGTTTTGCCCCCCCCAAAAAAAAATTGCAAGAAAAAGACGAGTCCAAGGTGAACTTTTTTTCTGCTTTGGGGTCTTTTTCTCCTGGGGAGGGGAAAGAGGGAGGAGGGGAGGGGAAGGGGGGGGAGATCTTCTGCACGCGTGAGTTTGGGTTTCTTTTTTCTCTCGTTCCCAAGGATCCGATCAATGTGCAAAAAAATAATAAAAAAGGGGGGGGTAAAAAAAACACACCAACAACAACAAGAAGTCAGATATAAAGAGCAAAGGGGGGGGAAGCCGAAGATACAGGAGGAGCTCGTGCCGCTCGGATTTGAGTGAGTTGAAGTTAGACTGAGAGCTTTTCAGTTCAAAGGCGGCGCTGATTGACAGATAGAAAAAGGGGGATCGAAATCCGGAGGAACGGAGTAGTCTGGGAGCGGAGATTATTGACAGGGCGAGAGGAACACACTCGCTTAATGAGATGCCGGGGGGCGGGCCCGGCCCGGTGACGTATGCATAAATAAACAGCCGGGGTGGGCGGGGCGGGGGCGGCTAACAATGATCCTTTCGGGCGCCGGGAGAGGGAGGAGGGAGGGAAGAAGGAGGAGGAGGAGAGGGGCGGGGGAGGAGGGGGGAGAGACGCAGGGAGGAGTGTGCAGGGGGAGAGGCCTGCGCTGAGTGTGTGCGAGCCCGGGAGTCTGGGCGAGGGAACGGGGACTCGCTCCGGGTGGGGGGCAGCTTCAGAAAAGACAATGCGGAGTAGGGGAAGGGGGGTGGGGGGTGGCGATCGCGTCAGGAATCCGAGTCGAGGAAGGCGGAAGGAAAGCCCACTTGGGGGGTGGGGATGGGGAGAGGCCCAGAAAAAGTGCACTTTAGAAATATTAGAAATAAGTCTTAAGGAAGGAGAAAAGGAGGAGAGTATTGGGGAAAGGGTGGGAGGTAGGGGTTTAGTGGTTAAGCCAGCAATGAAATCAACCACCCTTGGGCGGGATGTAACAGAAGTGGTCAAAAAGAGAGATCAACCCTCCACTCTCAGAGAGCTTGGGGAAGTGGAGGGCTGGGCAAAGTTCCTGGTCATCTGCAGTGAAAGAAACTATTAACCCACGAGGTCTTCCCTCCCCTTTTTTGTTTATTAATAGTGAATCATTTCGTTAAATCGTAAGTCTCTACTAGAATAAATATGCCAAGATGACTTTTTATCCAAAAAACAATCAAATACTGTAGTGTTTGTCAGGGGCATGAAAAATATCCTTAAGGAAAAATACATGATTCTTGATTCTTTTCAGTGTAGAATGTTGTTCTTTTTTTTTTTTTTTTTTAACTGACCTTGGAGGTGGTAGGAAATCAGCTAGGATTCAAAGTCCTTTCTGACTTTGGAGGTGAAAAGTTTGGGCGTTAACACCACCAGGGAAAATAAAACTGAAAGTTCACCAGCCCCAGGGATCAGTGGTACTGGAGTCTTTCTGGAAGGAGATCTGAAATGAAATCCCCCAAAGACTGACCAAATAATCAAGATGTAGATGGGTCTGGCAGGAAATTGCTAACCCAGCTGATGCTAGAAGACCTCAGGGAGGAGATGGAAAACCTGAGGTTTGAGGCAGGTATTTGTTGATTTTTAGGCTGTCTCCTGGGGAGTAAATTGATTTGCTACAAAATGGGGAAGAAAATTATGTTAAAGGGGGAAAGGCCTGGGTCCCAAAACACAGTGTTTCTAGAAAATGGAGCAACAACACTCATTTTCTTGCAAATATCCAGTGAGAAGTGAACTGGAATCTGCAATAGGAAAGGGGACAAAAAAAAACAGGAAAAAAAAAAGAAACCAATAGGGAATTAGCAAATTTTCTTTTAGGAACAGTGTTGGTCTAGAGTCCAAGATGTACTAAACTATTTCACCCATGCCTTAAAAACACATCTCACCTGCTTTTCAGCTGGCCCATCAGCACCTAAGCTTTCCAAAAGAAAGCAAATTTACCATGTAATATTTAGAGAGTTTCGGTTTTCAGCAAACTGTTTTATAGGCTAAGGTCTCAGAAAGAAGACTACTAAAAATAATGATACCAAGATTGACAAGGCCAATGAATTCCCCTGCACTGGAAAAATTCATAACCACATTTGCACACTAAAGAGCAAGATGTGGGCAAAATAAAAATTTGGTGGAGGGGGGAGGCTATGGAGGAGAATCACAGTAACTCCCAACTTTAATATTAATCAGAAAATCACAAGTAGAGTGAGAAGGAGCCTGAAAAGAAGTAAAACAAATGTGTACATTTAATCAGACAGGATTGCATAGGATACAAAGCACAGGGCTAATTAGTCTCAGCAGGTAGGACTAACCTTCAGACTTCATAAATAAATAAGGCGGGCACAGTTTCTAAGAGGGTGAGTGGAGACAGAAAGGGGATTATTTTAAGACACCAAGTAAAAACATGAAGAATGAAATGCTTCACTGTTAAATCCATGTACAAATGGATTTAACAGTTTCCTTTTTTTAGGTCTTTTCACTTGGTTGCCTTTAGATTTACACATTTATTGAATGGTCATAGCTTTTCACACTTGCTAATTGTCACCTGTATACTTAGTGTGCCTGAGTCTGTCTGTACAGTGTAGACTTTCCTAAGGCCTGTTTTAAGGCCTTATTTACTTAAATGAGAACACATTTACAGTAACTCAATTTTATGGCAATTTCTCCTGTGCAATGGTTCTTTTATTTTACTCTAACCCTGATCTGAATTAAAATGGATGCTGAGGTCTTCTATGTCCTTTATAGGACTTACCTGGATAATAAAAGGTCATAAATATACTGAATTGAAATTTTAACGAAGGTACTTACTGTTTTTAATGTCCTGGCCTGCATTTTTATCATATGTAAATACTAAGGACTTTCTTTGGATGACTAGTAACCTCATCCATTTTGGCATATCCTTATGTTTCTCATTCAAAGGAAACTCTTTACATCTCTGATTTAGTTAATAAATTTAGAGTCATTCCATCATAGCACATTCACCACATTTAATCGTGTTGCTTTTTGCCATAGAAAGACTTGAGACCAGGAAGATCTCAGAGCATCAATTACCCCTGAGTCTCTGAAAGTGCTTTAGGTAATCTGGGGGGATAGGGGAGAAATGGGGGAGGGTGTGAAATTAAAATCAGCAAAAAGCAAGGTAATACAATATTTAAAAGAAAGGTCCAGTTGGCCTACAATGTAGATGTGTCGTTTGTAGATTTGCTGTGAAATTTTAAACAACTGCAGGCTGTGTCCAGGTGTTGAGGCTAGATACTGATGACTGACTTTTAGTTTAAAGGACAGAGAGTTCTGCCCAAATAGCAGGAGTTCTAAACATGGGGAGGAAACCAGACCAGTTCTGACTTTAGCCTGAGCCAAGGAGTTTTGCATGTAAGAAGCTGGGACTTCTTCCCTCAGAGCCCTTTCCCAGGGCCAGCCCAAGTCCTGAGCTGTAAGCAGACTGCCCCTCTGCCCTCGTTTCTTTCTCCTCCTCCGCATCCAGTCTCTTTTGGCTTCTTCACTTCTCTGTTTTCTTCTACCCTTCAACCATCCCTCTATTAAATCTCTGTGGACCTGTGTTGCTATTAGTCTGCATTTTAACCTCAAAAATTAAAATAGTTTACCTCTCCCCCAGGTACTTCTTTGTTCATCCCTATCGGAAAGTGTGAAAGAAGTTTCAGTTGATATATATCACTTTCCAGGCATCAGTTTTCTACTGGGGGTTATTATGGCAGAGTGGTAAGTGTCCTCTGAAATATGGGACTGCGCTTGAAGGGATATGGCGGAAACAGGCTGGCCATTGGCCTTGTTACCTATGACCCCTTTGTCCTGTCTCACCTGACCAGTGAAGTGGTTGGACTGGATATTTTCTTAGGTCCTTTCTAACATTCAGAAAGTCTATGATTTCATACTTTCAGCCTATACCCCCATTATGCTGAGAGGCTCACCTATATAGGCTCAGCCTATACCCTCATTATGCTGAGAGGCTCAAACTATATCAGAAGTTTGGCTTTAGAATTTAGGAAAAACAAGGATAGTCTGCTTAGATTCACCAGAAGTAGAGAATACACGTCACCAACCATACTCAGCTTCCCCAGTCAATTGGCAAGATTCTAGTAATTAAACTTTGATGGTGTTGCATACGTGTGTGTGTATGAGTGCTGTGTAATTTTTCTTTAAATATCAAGGTTCCAAGATGGATGATCTGTTACCCACTGTGTTGGACTTATCTATGCAGGGAGTGTGCTGACTGAGGGAAGCCAAAAAAAGAATCTGAAAACATAAGGAAGCTATAAAATGGGGAAATGTTTAGAAGCCAAAGTCCTGATTCCACTGTGATATTTTCTGTTTGCTTTTTGTTCTGTGCGGGTAATGGTTCCTTATTTGGATCTTGAGGAAAGCTACTCCTTTAGCCAACCTAGGAACACTAAAAATTGGACACCTGAGAGTTTGTAATTTTAGTGAGAGGAAGAGGTAGGCAAACAGGGCCCACTTCAGGCTTCCCTGGTGGCTCAGTGGTGAGGAGCCTGCCTGCCAGTGCAGGAGACACGAGTTCCATCCCTGGTCCCGGAAGATCCTGCATGCCACAGAGCAACTAAGCCCGTGCACCACAACTGTTGAGCCTGTGCTCTCGGACTCCCAGGAACCACAGCTACTGAAACCCACACATCCTAGAGCACGTGCTTGGCAACAAGAGAAGACATTGCAGTAAGAAGCCCGAGCACCGCAACTAGAGGGTAATCTCCACTCGTCGCAACTGGATAAAGGCCTGTGCAGCGGCAAAGACCCAGCACAGCCATAAATAAATAAATTAATTAATTTAAAATATTTTTTTAAAAGGGCCCACTTCACAGGCAACCTTTTATTTCCACACCCCCCCCCCAACCCCGCAATGATTCTATCAAGGGACTCAGAGAGGCACACACCCTCTTCTTGAAACCCTGAGTAACACTGTTCTGTTTTTGGCACTATTCTGAAGCGTTTGCCTTGATCACCTTGCTTCAGCTAATGACAGGTCCAGGTAATAAAGTGACAATAATGCCTGATGATCCAAGGGTTAATGGGAAGATGTACGCATTTGTACAGGGTTTCATCACCTGCCTTCATAAGCTGATCACTACCGCTATAGGCATTTGTGACAGGAGAAGCCTTTCGGAAGGCATCAGTCCTCCATAAATATACGTTTCTTATTGACACGATGTCTTTTAACCCTAATAGTAATGGAAGAAGGCCAATAAATGAAACATTTACTGCATTAGTTGCCTTTTTTTGGGGTGGTGTACTTTTCCTTTCTAGCCGTCTCTAGAAGATGTTTTCAGCCTAATTTGCTCCCTAGAAATTTCGCTTGCTACAGTTATACGTCTATGACGTTTTATTGCCTGGAGCCAAGTCTGCATAAGAACTTTCTTAAGATATACTTATCCTAATGCCAAGCTACAGGAACCGAGCTGCTTTATGCTGAATTATTTGTGCTACCCTGATATACAGGGCAGAGACTGCCTGGTAGTCATTGCCATAGGGTAGGTCTAAATGTTTCTGAGAAGGGAAAAAAAGGCAAGAAAGAGGTGAAAAAAGTTTCATCTAGATTGATGTGTAGAAGTCTTTAGAATTAATAATTGAGTGTGTATTTAACATATTAAAATGCCTGAGGTTTTCTTTTCTTTCCTTTCCTTTAAAAAAAAAAAAAAAAACTTCAGTGACCCCATCCTTTTTCAGGGAACATCCTTGCCCACTCGAACCCATTGTTCTGTTCAGAGATATCATGGATACCAAATCCCCTCCCCCAAAGACATAGGGACTTTAACTTGAGGCAAGGACTGTGTCCACCAGCATCGAACAATCTCATAAGGTGGTTTCCGTCTATTCAAGGGACAGAGCAGGTGAAATTTCAGGAGAGGACCATACCATTGTTCCCCTTGTAATGTATCTAGGTGTGGGCTAACACACCTGCTTCTGGCCAAAAGCATTGTGGGATGGAGGAGGATTCAAGGAGACACCCAGGACCAGGGTGTGAAGATTTCAGACCTGGGCCCCCAGGAATCTAGAACAGCTTTAAGCCCCAGCCTGTCCTTGAAAGAAAGTGAAAGTGTTAGTCACTCAGTTGTGTCCGACTCTGCAATCCCGTGGACTGTAGCCCGCCAGGCTCCTCTGTCCATGGAATTCTTCAGGCAAGAATACTGGAGTGGATTGCCATTTCCTTCTCCAGGGGACTTTCCCGACCCAGGGATCGAACCCAGGTCTCATGCATTGCAGGCAGATTCTTTACTTCTGAGCCACCAGGGAAGCACAGAGGAAAGTCTAAATCTACGTTGATTGTATCATTTGAGACTGGGTTAGAATCAGCTTTCCCCCGCCTTGCAAAAATGCCAATTGCTTCTGCGCATTCCAGTGATATTTGTGGATTATATTTCCTAATGAAACACTCATTTTGATAGGGAAAGGGAAAAAGGATGAATGATGAGTTCCGGGTCCAGAGCGTGGATTGCATACAGACAACAGCCTGCAGCACAGAGACAAAACGCAAGGCTTCCAGCGAGTCGTGGAGCACACTCTGCCTGTTGGTGGCCTGAGGGCACACTGTAAGTACCCAACGCAGGAGCGAAGGCATTAATCGTTATTTCTTAAAGGTTCCAAGATCCCGAGAGGGAGAGATTATAATGACCCCAAAACCCCATAAGAAGCACGGTACCCCTCCCAGAAATGCCTCTCTGAGCACGCGGTCTTTGTCTAGGCCTGCATTCTTAGACACATTGTCCCACGCCAAGAGATGCTGCAGGTTCCCAACAGTCTGTATGCAGGACAAGCAAGCACATTCCTCCCTCCCACCCAGCAAAGGGCTCTGTTCACATGAGTGCTAGTGTGTAAGGGCCTGTGAGACCCTCCTAATCCCACCAGGCTTTGCTGGCCACCCCCACCCCCCAGCAGCAAAAGCGATGACAATCTGGAAGCCAGATGAGGCATATCTGAGGGAAGGATCTGATACTGCTGTGTTATAGACTTTTCTTCTTTGAAGGAAACTCACATACCCCTCTTCACAAGAAGCATCTTTCTAATGTGATCTGGCTGTTCATGTTATTTTATTGCTGGCTACAAAACAGCATGTACTATAGAGTTCTTTTTAAAAAAAAAAAAAGTATAATTGTTCTTTAAAAATATTTGAAAGGATGTGCTCCAAAAGCTCCAAAATGTCAACAGCACTTTTTTTCCCCCTAAATGTTAGAATTAAGGGTAATTTTTAGTTATACTTTTATACCTTTCTATACTCTCTGGTATTGTTTGGTTTTAACAACTGGGCACGGGTTGCAAATATTTCTAATTATTTGCATCATTAGAAAGAGAGATAATGCTCTTCTTTCTATTTTAAGAAATAAATGCTTCAGACTTTCCTTCTCTTTTTCATTCCCATCCCTCCTTGCTTGAACTGGGAATATTTCAAGGTAGCTGTTGCTCACATTACATCTGATACATCTTTGTTGTACAGAGCAGGCCTGTGTGCTGCTGGGCACTGAGCAAAGTCCTTGATCTCTGCCCACGAGTTGACAGTGGAAACCCACTACCACGTCGTGGTGGGGAAAAAAAAAAATCTCCAGAAATTGCCATATGTCCCCTTTTGCAGGTTGAAGGGGAAACAAAATCATCCCCACTGGGCAACCCCTGTTTTACTGTGAACCTCCTCTCTGAAAGGAATATGATAAACTCATTTTAGTAAGTCAGTTCTCAAACTGCTGACAGGGGATGCCATCCCCTCTTCCACCAGCTAATCAGGACCTGTATCAGAATGGCCTGGGGTGTTTCTTCAAACTGCACCACCTCCACTCCCTGGTGAGACCCTGTGCCTTGCATAAGGGGGCATCTTGGTCTCACCAGAAGTATTCAAATTTTGGCTCTGTCACATATGAATATGTGACCTAGGACAACTGCATAAACCATTCTTACATTATTTACTCATCTATGAAATGGGGGCATAATATCTACATCTAAGTGGTGAGGATTCAATGAAATAGCATGTACAGTTACCTTGATCACAGAAGCTTTCAATTGAGCAGATTTCCTTTCTTGCCCCCCTTCTTCAGATGGAGATGGATTGCCAGGATTTAGCCCAGTCCTGGCACCATGAGAGTTGTTCAGTCATTAAATTGTATACCACTCTTTGTGACCCCCATGGACTATAGCACACCAGGCTTCCCTATCCTTCACTATCTCCCAGAGTTTGCCCAAACTCATGTCCATTGAATTGGTGATGCCATCTAGGCATCTCATTCTCTATTGCCTCCTTCTCCTCCTGCCCTCAATCTTTCCTGGCCTCAGGGTTATTTCCAATGAGTTGGCTCTTCATATCAGGTGGCCAGAGTATCCGATCTTCAGCATCAGTCCTTCCAATGAATATTCAGGGTTGATTTCCTTTAGGATTGACTGGTTTGATCTCCTTGCTATCCAAGGGACTCTCAAGAGTCCTCTCCAGCACCATAATTCAAAAGCATCAATTCTTCAGTGCTCAACCTTCTTTCTGGTCTGATTCTCATATCTGCACATGACTACTGCAAAAACCATAGCTTTGACTAGATGGACCTTTGTCAGCAAAGCGATATCTCTGCTAATTTAATATGCTGTCTAGGTTTGTCATAGCTTTTCTTTCAAGGAGCAAGCATCTTTTACTTTCATGGCTGCAGTCACCATCCACAGTGATTTTGGAGCCCAGGAAAATAAAATTTGTCACTGTTTCACTTTTTCCCCATCTATTTGCCATGAAGTGATGGGACCAGATGCCATGATCTTAGTTTTTTGAATGTTGAGATTTAAGCCAGCTTTTTCATTCTCCTCTCTCACCCTCCATAGGAGGGGTCAGTACATTTTAGCTCTTATCACTGTTTTTCTGCCTCTCCTAGTTACTCTTTTTGAGAGTTGCTGCATTATAAAACGGAAAGATTCCTAAACTCAAAACAAACACATCTGGAATGGTGGCTTTCAGGCACCAAAGACAAGCCAAGCAGTCGCAGGCAACTCTTTAGGGTCTCTTTGTGGTGCTGCCCACCGAGAAGGGGCAGCTCCACCACAAGACAGTTCCCAACCAACCTCTTTTCCCTGTCCCTCCAGGCAAGTCCCTCCAACCCATTTCGGGAGAGCGGCAGGACAGATTTTGAAAGCCCTCAAGGCTTCCTCTCAATCATCTAGTAATTTAATAATACACAGCCCTTTGCACGTACTAATTAAACAAGAGTGAGCTCCCTGGTGAGGGAGGCCAGCTACCCTTCCACCTTGGGCCCCAGGAGAAGTGGTTTGCCTGGAGGTAAGAAAAAAGAAAGGAAGAAGCTAGGTCAAAAGGGAAGGGAAGAATTCCAGCTCTGAGGACTTCAGCGGTTCGGTTCAGTCAAGGTGACCAGCAGCCACTCTGGGTCAGAGCATCTCCGGTAGGCGAGGGGCCCTCCTAGCTCTTTTACTTCTTAGGGGAGGATGTCAGAGACCACTTTGCCCGTCCGAAGCTAGGTTTAGTCTCTCTCCAAAATGCACTCACACTTATGTATTTTACAAATTCTCTCTAAACTTTCGATTTAAAATTCCCTGTCCAACAACCTAGAGGGGCAGGATGGAGTGGGAGGTGGGAGGGAGGTTCAGGAGGGAGGGGACATAAGTATACCCATGGCTGATTCTTACTGATGTGTGGCAGAAACCAGCAGAATATTATAAAACAATTATCTTCTAACTACAAATAAATAAATTTTAAAAATTTCCTGTCCAAAATAATCATAAGTAGGGGAGAAGAATAAATCAGGAGTTTGCGATGAACACACACACTACTATGATGCAGAAGATAGATCACCAGCAAGGACCTACTCTACAGCACAGGGAAATCTAGTCAATATTCTGTGACAAACCTAGGTGAGAAAAGAATCTAAAAAGAATGAATATATGTGTATGTATAACTGAATCACTTTGCTGTACACTGAAAGTATCACGATATTGTAAATCAACTATACTCCAATAAAATCAAACATAAACATTATTAAAATTTTAAAAATCATCATAATTACAGTCTTATATTGGTTGAGTTTTACATTGCAGAAGCTCTTTCCAATAGGCATGTGGTAGGGTGTAGTTCTAGAATGATGGCCTTGAACCCGTCAGTGTCACTCACCAGCTGGGTTGCCTCCAACACAGTATTTCACTTCCCTACGCTCTTGTTTCCTTTTACATAAAATAAAATTAGTAGAAGTAGCTCTTGTCAAAATTATTTACATTTTAAAGATGAAAAAAACTGAGACTGGGAAACACTAGAGTCAATGGCTCGGATTGGAACCCAGAACTCCTGACTCTTCATAATCGCTCTGCCTTTCTTTTAAAACCATTAAAACTTTTTGTTGAGGTATAATATTCATATAGCAAAGTATAAAAATCTTAAACATTCACCCTGATAAATGGTTAGATGTGGACACATCCTGGTAACTCCCATCTACATCAAGATAATAGATGCTTTTGAACTGTGGTGTTGGAGAAGACTCTTGAGAGTCCCTTGGACTGCAAGGAGATCCAACCAGTCCATCCTAAAGGAATCAGTCCTGAATATTCATTGGAAGGACTGATGCCGAAGCTGAAACTCCAATCCTTTGGCCGCCTGATGCGAAAAACTGACTCATTGGAAAAGACCCTGATGCTAGGAAAGATCAAAGGTGGGAGGAGAAGGGGACGACAGAGGATGAGATGGTTGAATGGCATCACCAACTCCATGGACATGAGTTTGAGCAAGCTCCAGGAGTTGGTGATGGACAGGGAAGCCTGGTGTGCTGCAGTCCATCGGGTCACAAAGAGTCGGACACGACTGATCAACTGAACTGAACTGATTACTGAAACAACAGAAGCAATCTTTGTGTGCCCTCCAAGTCAAGATCCTGACTCCCTAAAGCAGGACTACCAGATTTAGTAAATAAAAAATACTGCTTAGGACATACTTATAATAAAAAATTGGCTGCTAATCTGATATTCAAATTTAACTAAGTGGCCTGTATTTTATCTAGCAATCCTATCCCAAAAGCAGCCATTGACCTGATTTCTATGACACTAGATAAGTTTTGCCTATTCTTGTCAGAGAAGTGGAACCATATCTTATTGTACTCTTTTTTTTTTTTTAATTGTCCTCTTTTGATTCAGGATTCTTTTGCTTAACATCACACCCAAGAGATTCAGTGATGTTAGCAGTGGTTCATTTTCATTGCTGTATAGTATACCACTGTATACAATGGAATATACATTTGTAATATACAATGAGTACAAGTTAAGTCATCATATATTATAAATATATACATATACAATGAATATGAATTTATTTATCCACTCTACTATAGATGAACCTTGCTTTTAGCCAAGACAAACAGAGCTACTATAAACTTTATTCTTGTATATGCCTTTCTGTTAGTTTCTGCATGCATCCCTATAGGGTATGTTACTAGATGGAAATTTCCTATGACATCAGGGTATATATATGTTCAACATTAGTAGATAAAACCAAATCTCTCCAAAACTGTTGAACCAGTTTATTCCAGAATGTGCAAAGAATTTCTGTTGCTTCACCTGCTGTGTCGGTTTCCCCCATTTTATGATGAATATATAGGGAAATTCACATTTTCCTGATGGCTAATGCTATTGAGCATCTTCACATGCTTATTGATTACTTAGATGTTCTCTTTAGGAAAGTGCCTGTTTAAGTCTTTTGCCCATTAAAAAAATGAGTTGTCTATCTTTTTCCAACTGATTTATAAGAATTCTTTACATGTTCTAGGTATAAATTCTTTGTCAGACATAGGTTTTGCAGATAGCTTCTCCCTCTCTGTGGCTTGCCTTTTCATGCTCATAATGGTACATTTTGATGAACAGAACTTTTTAACCTTTATGGTTATTTCTTTTGTGTATGTTAAGAAATCTTGAATTACTCCAAGGTCACAGTAATATCCTCCTGTGTTGCCTTTTAGAAGGGTTTTCATTTATTTTTTAACATCTAGAGCTACTGGCCTTGTTTCTTTGTCTATGGTATGTATGACATATTTCTTTTCTCTCTCTTTCTTTTTTTTGGGTCACACCCCACAGCTTGCAAGATTTTAATTTCCCAAGCAGAGATTGAACCCATGCTCTTGGCAGTGAAAACATAGAGTCCTAACCAGTGGACCGCCAAAGAATTCCCTGTACATTCTATTAAATTTTAAATTATTTCTCAACTTCATAATCCTACAGAATCTACATTAATGATTGTTAATATCATCATGAGATAGCTTTGTTCACTCCAGTCATTATAAGCATCTTTCTATGTGCTGAGGAACTGTGCATCCTAAGAATTTAAAACTTGAACTCAGCATGATGGTCATCTTCTTCTAGTTTACAGTGTAGCGTCTTGCTCCAAGTGGTCTGCCTCGGTCCACATATAGCCCACAGTGGAGACACCCACCGTGGAGACAGATAAGTTCCTTTTAGGGGCAAAGTCCACTTAGATTTGCGCCTATGGCTGGGGTTTCCTGCCTGTCCTTCAGAGTCTGTGCAGGGAGCTGGCGAGCATGCTCTTCCTTTGGGGCAGCTCTGATTGGAAGTTCAAAGACAGAGACTGAAACCTGGATCATTTGTCTGTTGCAGGTCCCTGCGCCAAGTAAGAACCTACATTCCAGCCAAGTCAGTGGTAGGAAAGATGGATTGTCCAGTCACTTGGAGTGGCTCAAAAAAGCCTGGGGCAGCTGACATGTTAATAACAGGACAAGTAATAAATTATGAATGATGTTTGTGGTACCTGATTGTATCATAACTGTTTATTTTGCTGGACTCACTAGCTCTTCCCATCAGCCATCAGTTACATAGCTAACACCCAGCTAACACCAACTCCTGAGGCAGGAGAAGGTGGCGTGGATCCATAAAGGAACAGCAGCATCAACCTCAGTCCCAGTGTCCTTCTGAGACTTAATGTTGGTCCAGAATGTAGACCTTAAAATAAGGCCTAGCCCACTACCCTTGTACCCTGGGCTCTTGGAGACTGTTCTACCTTATTCCCAAGAATCATCCAGAATGCCCTCCTGGTTCCTGGTCCCTCCTGTTGGCCCAGGCAAGCCCCCTTTCTTGGGAAGCCTCAAATAATTTTGATTTCCCACTAGGCCCATGACCCTCTTGGGACATTAGGGCTCATTATCTGGTTCTTCATGCCTTTGACTAACTAGAACACCCCACCTTCCCCAGGGAGCTTCAGCCTCCAATATTGACCTCCAACAACATGAACTATTGTCCCACCCAGGCCCATCACAACTTCTGTGAGAGCTGGAGTCTAGACACTGTAGAAGAAGGGAATTTACTCCCTAATTTTCCTGATAGAGTCTCCCTCCAGTTTTCTGCACCAGTCACTCCCTCCAGGGGAGAACCTGAGGTACTCAAATGATGCCGTCCTACCTAGAACCCCTTCCTACCTAATACTTCCTTAGCCAAAGGAACTGTCCCTCGGTGGTAAACTGTTCTTATCTAACTAGATGGGGGATTCCAAGTGTGTGGGGGGCTGGTCAGAGCCACAGAATTGAAATGTAAATGCGGGTCCTTAATGTATTTTATTTTTTAATTAAGTTTTATTGGAGTAGAGTTGATGTACAATGTTGTGTTAGTTTCTGCTGTAGAGCAAAGTGAGTCCGTTATATATATACATACATCCACTCTTTTTTTTTTTTTTTAGGGACTTACCTGTAGCTCAGATGGGAATCTGCGTGCAATGCAGAAGACCTGAATTTGATCCCTGGGTTGGGAAAGGAGAAGGGAATCCACTCCAGTATTCTTGCCTGGAGAATCCCATGGACAGAGGAGCCTGGCAGACTACAGTCTACGGGGTCACAAAGAGTTGGACACAACTGAGAGACTAACACTACTACTCTTTTTTAGGTTCTATTCCTATAGAGGTCATTATAGAATTGAGCTGAGTTCCCTTTGCTATACAGTAGGTTCTTATTAGTTATCTGTTTCACCTTAATGTATTTTAAAGGAGTGAGGAAAGGCTGAGAAATCTTCCTGAGAACACTTTAAACTTGAAAATTTATCAAGAATCTCTGACAACATTGCTATTTATTTCTGCCTTAATAATGAGGCAGAGCGGTAATCTTCTATGATAACCAAGTGAAAAGCAGAAAGGAACCTCTACTGGACCTTGTAAGGAGAGAAGCCAAGGGGTACTAGGCCCAAGGGTGTTCTTAGAGCAAGCAAAGCAGCCTGGATGAAGCCTGGATGAAGACCAGAGACAGGTGGGAGGCAGGCAGGCCTCCAGGACAGACTGACCAGGACAGTTCAATCCCTGTTGCAGGCCAAACACAAGAATTTAGAAGGAATCAGGGCTCCTGAGGGCAGTGTTGGGGAAAGAAGACTGAGTTAATTGCGTTCTGTGCTCCAAAGCTAGCAGGTCCCACCGGGAAATCTACAGGGAAGACCTTCGGAGACAACGGACTCAGGGGCGCCAGCACCTATGATCACAGCTAACTTTAATAAAAGGTGCTGGAACCAAAGCAGATTGGTAGATTCTCTTTACTTGAGCCCAAGGGCCTCTAGCAAGTCCAAGTTGTATTTAACTCTGTTCTATTTAATTTCCACAAGATAAAGGCCCGCCCCCCACTGCACACTCAAGTTTGCTTTCCCTGGAAGCAGCTGGAGGTGGCCTTTACAATGGAAATGCTTCCCTGGTGGCTCAGACAGTAAAGAAAACGCCTTCGATGCAGGAGACACCCGAGGTTCAATCCCTAGGTCGGGAAGATCCCCTAGAGAAGGGAACGGCAATCCACTCCAGTATTCTTGCCTGGAGAATTAACAGGGACAGTGGTGGGCTGTATATAGTCCATGGGGTTGCCAAGAGTCAGACACAACTGAGGGACTAACACTTTTTCACTTTCCTCTCAGACATAGGGAGGACTCTGCAGAGGGAACCAAAGGCTTGAGATCTGTACTGGAGAGTAAGTTAGGGGGTAGAGTGCACACAGCCCCTTCATCTCTCTGAGGAAGCATACTACTACTGTTGTTACTGTCATTGCTATTATAAGTCAATTCCATTGAGGAAAGGAAGGGAAAGCAGGTGAATGCTATTTCTAAGAAATAACTTTGCACACTGGACTGAGCGTGTTACCCCGGATTGATCCCAAAGGCTTTCTAGAGCAACTTGATATGAACATAATTCAGAGGATTAAGAATTTTGAGAAAAAAAATTACATTTTTATCTTTACTGAACTCTCATTGAAATTTAGCATTTTCTTTTATTTTAAATGTGGGCAATAGACTGTAGACTGTTAGCAGTCACTGAGACCCTTTTTAAAAAACAGTTAACTTTATATTTAAACTTCCTTTTAAAAAAAAATAAAAAAGCTTTATCACTAAGCTTACCGGATCTTACTTCCCCAATCAGGGATTGAACCCAGGCCACAACAGTGAAAGCACCAAGTCCTAAAAACTAGACTGCCAGGGAATTCCCTATTTAAATATCCTTAATTATTTCATGTATTGCAACCGGCATATATTCCTTGTGTAGTAGAAATAATTTATAATAAAGTATAATTAAAAAACAAAATCTATAATTCTCCAGCTAACTACTAGGCCCAAATGAATTACCCATGTTAGGTAAATTAGACTTCCAGAATAGAGGAAAAGTTGAAGAGCCACCTAACCCAACTTTATGAGGCTAATCTTAATTCCCAAACCAAAACTAGACAATGACAAGGCATAGAAATAAAACTTCAGATCAACAGGGTCTGATGATATGACTAAAACTAACATTCTCTATTTCTTGGCTTTGCTATGTGGTGTTGGCAACTGTGGCTTTAATGCTACTAGAAATCATACATATTTTCATGTCACAATATAATGGTTATGGACACTTTAAAATAGCATTTATACTCATCATTAATTATAAATCACACACTTTCCTTAATAAAATAGCATGTAGGTAGTTATACCACAAATTTGTTTTTAAAAAATAGTTTAAGAAATTTCCATTACTGTTCCCCATAATGGCTGTACCAACTTACATTCTCACTAACAGTGTAGAGGGTTCCTTTTCTCTACAGCCTCTCCAGAATTTTTTATTTGCAGACTTTTTCATGATGGCCATTCTGACTGGTATGAGGTGATACCTCAGTGTAGTTCTGATATTCTCTAACAATTAGTGATGTTGAGCATCTTTTCATGTGCTTATTGGCCATCTGTATTCATCTTTGGAGAAATGTCTATTTAGGTCTTCTGTCCACTTTTAAAAATCTGCTTTCTTTTAATCAGCATAATTATTTTGAAATTCATCTATACTGCTAAGTGTATCAATAGTTTGTTCTTGGTATTTTTATTTTTCCTGAGTGGTATTATATTGTGTGGGAAAACACCCAATTGTTTATCCATTCACTGGCTGATGGACTTGTGTTTCCAGTTCCTGGTTATTAGAAATAAAGCTCTGTTGAACATTAGTGTATAAGTCTCTGTGTGAACACGGGCTTTCATATCTCTTGGGTAATTACCCTGAGAATGGAATGGTATGCATTTAGATGCTTAAGAAACTGCCAAATTTTTTTCCAAAGTCATTGTAGCACTGACATTTCCACCAGGGGTGTAGGAAAGTTCCAGTTGCTCCACCTCCTCATCAGCAGTTGGTACGGTTAGTCTTCTTCGTTTTAGACATTCTAGATATGAGATCTCACTGTGGTTTTAGTTTGCATATCCCTCACTGAGTAGATAAAATTTCCTTGTTCCTCAAGGGCTTCCTTTAACTTTTCCTGTAACATGCTGGTGATGAATTCTTCCAACATTTGTATGTCTAAGAAAAGGTCTTTATTTCCCTTTTGTTTCTGAAATATATTTTTGCTGAGAATAGAATTCTGAGTTACCAGCTTAGAATTAACTAGTAACTAAGTTACCAGTGGAGAATAATTTTGTTATTTTTGTTTTCTAGTCTCCATACTTTTAAAGATTTGGTTCCACTGTCTTCTGCCTTGAATTGTTCTCGACAAGAATTCTGCGGTCATCTTGGTCTTTGTTTCTATTGCATAGTGTGTCTTTTATCTCTGGCTGCTTTAAAAGTTTTCTTTTTATCACTGATTTTAATCAATTTTATTAAGATATGCCTTGGTAGTGTAATATTGTTCATGTTTCTTGTGCTTGGGATTTGTTGCCCTTCTTGGATCTTTGGGTTTGTATTTTTTAATCAAATTTGAAATGTTTTTGATCATATTTCTTCAAATATGCTATCCTTTGGGGATCCCAATTACATATTTTTTGGCTGTTTGAAGTCCCATAACTCAATGATGCTTTGTCTATTTTTTTTTTTAAAGATATTTTTTCTCTTTGTGTTTTATTTTGGGTAGTTTCTATTACTATGTTGGCAAGTCCACTAATCATTCTTCTGCAGTGTGTAATCTGCTACTAATCCCATCCACTGTATTTTTCATCTTAGATATTATGGTTTTCATCTCCAGAATTTCTAATAGGGCCTTTAAAAATATCTATCTTTGATGTCCCTACTCAATACATTCAATCGTTCCTATAGCTTTTTGAATATAACATTTTCTTGTTTTAATGTCCATGTCTGTTAACTTTACCATTGATGTCATTTCTGAATCAGCTTTGATTAATTGGTTTGCATACTCATTATGAGCTGTCTTTTCCTGCTCCTTTGCATGCCTGGCAACTTATCACATGCTAGACACTGAATCTTACTTTTTTGGATGCTGGATTTTTTAGGGAGAGGGGACCACGCCACTTGTCTTGCAGGATCCTAGTTCCTTGACCAGGGATTGAACCTGGGCCCTTGGCAGTGAGAGCATGGAGTCCTAACCACTGGACCTCCATGGAACTCCTGAGGTGCTGAATATTTTTTAATTCTTTTCTATTCTTATAAATATTTTAAATAATCTTCAGCTTTCTTCTGGGACATGATTAAGTTAGTTGAAATCAGTCTGATTTTCTTCTATCTTGTTTTTAAGCCTTGTTGGGTAAGATCAGACCACTTTGTTTTAGAGCTAAATTTTCTCAGCTACTGAGACAAAGGTCTTCTGAGTAGCTTACTTAGTGCCATGTGGATTATGAGGTTTCCTACCCTGGTTGATGAGAAGAAGAACTAGTCTTGATGCCACGTGAACTCTGACTTGTCCCCACCAGCCCTTTCAGGCGGCTCTTTTCCGGGTCTTGTGTTGTTTCCTCTTCTGGGTCTTGTACAGTTTCCTCACAGGCACATGCTGATCAGTACTCAGCTGAAGGCTCAAGGAAGACTGCTCTAGGTCTCTAGTGTTCTCCCTTTGAGCAGCTTGCTCTTCTTTGACATTCTGCTTTGCAGATCCCAGTCACTTCGGCTTCCCTTTCTCCCAGCTTCTTGTCCTCAACCCAAGGAGACCACCAGCTATGTCCTTGCACATAGCTTGAAAATTCTCCAGGAAGTCAGCAGGGCAAGACTACAAAGCTCGCCTGGTTTGTTTCCTATTTCTCAAGGGTCACTGCCTTCTGTTGCCTGATAGTCAATGTTGTGAAAACTATTGTTTCGTATACTTTGACTTTTTAGTCATTTCAGGCAGGAGGGCAAATCTGATCCCTATTACACTCTTGGTCAAGAGTAGAAGTCTGCAATCAATCTGATATCTTTTATTTAAGACATTAAAAAAAAATTAGGATTCTAAGAAGCTGCCACCCAATGGCCAGAGGGGATGAGCATGCAAAAGGAAGTGAAGAACTGCTACTCAGTGCCTCTGGTATTAGTTGACATGTGACGGATGGGATGAGGCCTGTACCATTAGACTCCCAGAACCTGGAGTCTAAATATGGATGAGAACCTGACATGGTGTTTGGAAGGCCTGGGTTTCCAGGTTTACCCCTGGAGTAGGTAGGATGAACCTGGTCGCCACTCTGTGCCACGCGTGTGCTGCACCATGCATGTGCTGCACCTCGCGTGTGCTGCACCCCGCGTGTGCTGCACCCCGCGTGCGCTGCACCTCGCACGTGATGCACCTCGCAGGCATGTGTTGGTGTCCCTCTCGTTTCTTGCAGAGATTTGTAAATCTTCTGCCTGCTGTGGACAAATGTGTCCTAGAGGTTTAATATCACAACAAAACTGGTTATTAAGGGTTTTTTCCCTTCATGTCCCTCCTGGAAACCTTTCCCATCTCCACAGCAGACTCTGTCCCATATTCCCCGCACCCCCCTCCATAATTAGGGCTTAAGCTTCCTGAACCTTAAATCTTTGCCCGGTGAAGAATCTACATGCACCCTAGCAAACCATGTGTTGTTAATCCTGGTACAGAATCAGAACAGGTTGGAAGTCTCTCCTGCCTCTGACTGACAAAGGAGCCGGAGGAGGGGCTGGCTCCCACCTGGAGACTATTCATTAGTCCTGTATTTTGCCCAGTATTCCAAGTGTCCCATGATCCCCTTTGGAAGACAGGAATTACCTAGGCTGCTCTGTGGAGACAAATGAAATGACCTCATTAGCATTTGTAAGCAGGTCTGGGGGAGCGACACAGGAGGGACTCATTCTTTAGAGATTAACACCGGACTTGGCCCCCAAAGTTGAGCTAAGCTGCTACTTGAGCATCAAGCTCAGAAGCATCTTTTTCTGAATCTCTTCTCTTGCATGGTTGATGTTCCAAGGGTAACAAGGTCATCAGAAAATCACAGACCAGCACAAAGGATTCCAAAATCCAGCCGTGGCTTTATGTGTTTTTTTCATTCAAATAAATTTATGAGCACCTATTGTATCCCAGTCCCTATACTAGGCACTGAACATAGAGCGATGAGCAAAACCAAAAAAACTTCTGCAGTTCTTCTTCATGTGAGGCTGAATGAGAGACAGACATTGGCATGTGTCTGTCTATCCACACATACGTGTACGTACATACGAATGTACATGTCTCTCTCTATATATATACATATATATACACACACATGTTTATAGGTACACAGGTATATAATTGTATGCATGTATTTATACATACATATGGAAAATATGGCTTCCCTTGGGATTCAGATGGTGAAGAATCTGCCTGCAATGCGGGAGACACAGGTTTGATCCCTGGGTCAGGAGGATCCCCTGGAGAACAAAACAGCAACCCACTCCAGTATTCTTGCCTGGAGAATTCCATGGACAGAAGAGCCTGGCAGGCTATACAGTCCTTGGGGTCACAAAGAGTGAGACACGACAGAGTGACTAACACTTCCACTTTCATGTAAAATATAACTGTGATAAGAATTACAAAGTGTTAGCCCTGTATTTTGCCTAGTATTCCAAGTCTCCTATGATTCCCTTAGGAAGGCAGGAACTACCTAGGCTGCTCTGTGGAGACAAATGGAATGAACTCATTAACATTTGTAAGCAAGTCTGGCGGAATATAACTGTGACAAGAATCAGAAATCCTAAACCAAGGGAGCTCAGGAAGGTTTCCCTGAAGAAATGCTGACTCTGTTGAGACAGGAGGGATGAGCTGGCTTTAACCAGGGGAGGAAGGTAAGGAATGTTGCAGGTGGGAGAAGCAGAATGTTCCCTGTGGGCTGAAGGGAGGCAGGTGTGTGTGTCAGGTGGTGTTTCCCCATGATGGCTGCGTGCCTGTGGGATGCCACACAGCTCTTACAATGTGATCCTGACCCTCACCCATCATGAGGTGGGGTCTGTGTGTCTTCCTTTCAAATCTCGGTGGGCCTCTGACTACAGCAGGGTGATGCCATATGACTTCCAAGTCTAAATTTTCCACCTAGTCCTCTCAGGACCTAGGCTCCATGATGTGAGGCGGCCATGCAGCCTCATGAAAAGTTCGAACTGAAGTCTCAGCTGGCAAAGGGCATCATGCACCAGACACAGGAATGAATGAATCTTTGGGTGGTTCCAGCTTTGGGCTTTGAGCTGCTGCAACTGATGCCAGAGATGAACGGTGGAGTAGAGATGAACTGCCCCCAAACACCCTGTCCAGATTGCATATTTGTGAGCAAAATAAATATTGTCATCATTTTAAACCACTAAGTATTGGGGAGCTGCTGTCTATAGATTCCGGGTCTATGTCCAAGGAGGAAATGATGCCGGCAAAGTCAGGCTTCCTGTTCTTCAATATTTCTCTCCTATGGAGGTGGAGATAATTTCTCCCACTTATGGGCTCAGCATACTAATTCCAGTCCTGGCCTAATCCAGGCTAGTTAAAGGATGACTAAAAGTGAAGGTCACCCTAAAATCTCATCCCTTTGCCTTTTTAAGAGCTCCATTCTAGTGGCTTGATGTTGACCCAATACCTCGATGACCCAATAGATTTAGATTTCTGCTCTTACCTTCACATCTCCCCTTCATTCTCTGTTCCCTATCACCTGATTGCCAAGAGAATGGCCTTCAGTGCCCACCAAGAACATGGTCAAGCAGTGGGCCATGACCAGTGTGGTGAAGCTATGTACAGAGCAAAGGATATGATGGATAAACCATGGGGTGGACTGCGGAAGGCACTTTAGTCACGGTGCCACTCTCTCCCATCTTTCTGGCTAAGAGTATCCTGACCTTTGTTCACCTTACTCAGATATCACAGCCTTCCAGGAGGCTTGGACTCCTCCCCACTGCTGCCTCCCTCCACCCCTCAACTCCTATCCTTTCCTGGGCTGCTCTGTTATCTCCCAAGCTTGCTCCCTGGTGGAAGTGAGTGCTGTGCTCTTCATTTAAACCACCCACTCTTAGTGGGTGTGTGCTCAGTTCCAGATACTTAAAATGCAAACACAGCATTCCACATCAAACAGGCAATCTTACATTTGGTTTGTTAACAGAGACAACCAGGTAGAAACATCTAGGTGGACACTGTGTCTCTTCAGAGGCATTTGACTCCACAGTTGTGCCATACTACGACTGCTACTCCCTAAAAAACGCATCAAGTGTCTTGGGATTCTTTTGTGGGTTTAAATATATATATAATAGAGAGAGAGAAAGGCAAAGGCATTTCTCACTTCTGTTCCCAGTGTGGTTCACCAGACTTAGCTCTGAAAGCAAAACTCAGTCCACATTGAAGAATCTCAAAAGATGCAGCACTGATGTTCAGGACAAGCTTTGCCTTCTTCTTGGTTTTCATAGGTTAACTCAGTGTTTCCTCTTTTGTCCTTGTCTTTTCTTTTGTCCACATCACTCACTGCCTGTGCTGACCCTACTGGGATCTTGAGTTTTGGGGTCTTTGGGGCTGAGAACTAGCTGGTCTTTGGGTGGCCTCAAGATGCTGGCCAAAGAATCCTCAAGCTCATATTTCATTTATGCCTCCTTTCACCAGTGAGTAACTGAAATTTTAGAGATCCTCCAGGATAAAGAAAGTCTAATCAAACCAGAGGGACCGTTTATACCACACCAAAAACTCCCAGAGAGTCTGAGCTGTGTCAGATGCTTTAAGTAGAAAGGAGTATATTTAAAAGTCCCCAACCAGAGAAACAGGGAAAGAGGATAAACAGACACTGGCCCAGCTCTATCACCTACAAGCTATATGCCTTCGGACAAGATTCTTAACATTCTTTTTTCAACCACACTGAGCAGCATGTGGGATCTTAGTTGCCTGGTCAGGGATGGAACCCACGCCCCTAGCATCGGAAGCATGGAGTCTTAGCCACTGGACCACCAGGTGGGTCCTAGTTCTCAACTTTTTTGACTCTCAGTTTCCATATCTACAAAATGCAGATAATAATTGTATCTACCTCAGATGTGAGGATTCAGTGAGATCGTATATATAAAGCCTATAGCATAGTACCTGCCACATGGGAACAGCTCAAGGGAGTTACTTACCATCATTACTTCTTGGGTAGAGAATCTGCCTACAGTGTAGGAGACCAGGATTTGATCCCTGGGTCAGGGAGATCCCCTGGAAAAGGGAATGGCAACCCACTCCGGTATTCTTGTCTGGAGAATCCCATGGGCAGAGGACCCTGGTGGGCTACAGTCCATGGGGTCTCAAAGAGTCGGACACGACTGAGTGACTTTCACTCTCATCATCATTACCAACATCATTGTTTTCAAGTTCATGTAATATGTCATCTCAGCACCTTGAAGGTCTTACATCCTAAACTTGAGAACAAAAGGGTTAACTCCCTGGAAGGCACCCTTCTAGTTCCTGGTAGAATACAGTTCTGAGAGCTGGATCAAATGACCCCAGGGTTTTCCTTTCCAAGCCAGTGGTTAGGGGCTCTGACTGCCTGCCCCGCCTGCCCCACCTGCCCCACCTGCCCCAAAAGGGGTGGGAATTCATTCAAGGAGGAGCCAGGTGGAACTGGATTTTCTCCCCCTGTTGCTTTAGCAGGTTTGTCTTATAGTCTTTATTCTCCCAAACAAAGCGAGAGGAAACCTTCCCCAGTTTGTAAATACTATGGCTACAAACCCAGGTTGTGCCAGTGTGTGAGCAACCTTCATAGAGCATCCTCCCACACCCCCTTGAACAAATGAATGAAATGGATGGCCGAGAGGATAAGCAGAATGAATGTGAGGCTCTTTTTAGTCCAGGTAATCATTTCATCTCCAAAGAGTCTACTCCAAGGACCCCCTCGCCTCTTCGCGCTCTCTTCCTTTCCCACCAGCCTTTCCTCATTCCCTCCCAGGGTTGGGTAGGCACTTTCAAGACTTCTGGCATCAGTGTTATTTCTCCTAGGTCTGGAAAACAGATCTATCCAAAGCGAAAAGTTGGACAGGCACCTGTAGGATTATGCCAGAGAAGTGGTGCTGCAGAGATCTCGGGTGACTAAAAATGAACTGTTGTAGAGAGGACTATCTCATGCATTACGCAGTCTCCAACAATCTCCTTGTAAACTTGCAAAAATGTCAAGGAATGCCGGCTGAGAAGACAGTCTCCTTTTCTTAGACTGAAGCCTGAGATGGAAAATTGAAGGCAGATAATAGAGGGCTCTCAATATATCAATTAAATTTTAGACAATCTTTCCTCCTCATTTGAAGACTCATGTCTGGGGCCTGAGAGATTAGAATATTAGGAAAGATCTTTCACAGAATGCATCAAGCTGGCTTGTTCTACTGTTAGATATTTATTTGCCAGAAACAGGAAAAAAAAAAAAGTCTCAGCAGGCAAGCAGTCGAAGATAGTGGACATTGCTTTGATCTGAGAAATCTCTGGCTTATACAGCTTCCTGGATGTAGATAACATAATAGGCTTTGGGAAACACACTCATTTGAGCCCCCCAACCCCACCCTCAGTCGCTCTAGGCGTGAATTACACAATTCTGGATTGATATGTTAAAGTCTCTAGTGATCCCTGCCTATTTTTTTTTTTTTTTTTCAATATCTGAAACATCATATTTAGGCTTAGGGTGAGATGAGAGTCCCTTGAGAGTCCCTTGGACTGCAAGAAGATCGATCAAACCAGTCAATCCTAAAGGAAGTCAGTCCTGAATATTTACTGGAAGGACTCATGCTGAAGCTGAAACCCCAATACTTGGGCCGCCTGATGTGAAGAATTGACTCACTGGAAAAGACCCTGATACTGGGAAAGATTGAAGGCAGGATAAGGGGATGACAGAGGATGAGGTGATTGGATGGCATCACCAACTCGATGGACATGAGTTTGAGCAAGCTCCGGGAGTTGGTGATGGACAGGGAGGCCTGGTCCCTGTCCATGGGATCGCGGAGAGTCAGACATGACTTAGCGACTGAACTGAACTGAGGATGTAAGGAAATATCCTCCTGCTTGTCAATAAAAGCAACAACAAAAAATTTTTTTAGTCTGATGAGCATTTGGCCAGGAAAATCATTAGCTGGGTATCTTGAACTGCAGATCCTTCACATATAAAATAACCGCACTAATAGAACTTTGTATTTTTAGTTTCCAAAGCCCATTTCCTTATTCGGTCTTTAAGGTACGGAGGGTAGGAATTATCATTCATTTTTAAATTATGAAACTTATTAGTGTTACCTATGGAAAAGAAAACAGAAGTCAAAAAAGCCAATGGGACTTCTCTGTGGGAATTAGCAAAGGAGCAGGAGCAGAGATGGTGACTTCAGGGACTTCCCTGGTGGTCCAGTGGTTAAGACTCTGAGCTTCCACTGCAGGGGGCGCAGGTTCCATCCCTGGTCATAGAAGATCCCACATGCTGCTCGGCCAAAAATAAATAAAAAATTAAGAGAAAGAATCTCATGCTCTTAACCTGTACAGTCCTTTTCTGAGTGTGAAAGCAGAAATAGAATTCTATTTGTGGCAAAATAAAGGTGTACTAAAATGAACTTTTCACTTCTTACAAGGCAGTTGTAACTACAAACATCGTTAGCAAGCTTTGGCCCTCATCCCCAGAAATTCAGATTCCGTAAGGCTGGGATGATGCCCAGAAATCTGCATGTTTGCTCAGCTCCCCCAGGTGGTTCTGAGGCAGGTGTCTAGAATCACATTTGGAGCAGGTTAGATATTAGGCGTATTCTTTCTGGATTGGTTCAGGCCAGATCACAAATAGTTTTTCCTTCTATCTCCAGAACAACATGGACACTTCTGAAGCTCAAAGCTTACTCATTCCTGAGACTTTTCCAGCAGTTTGTAGGTAGTGACTTCCACCAAGCTCTAGGCAAATCCAGACATTAGCCATGTTGTACTGTACTGTCGTCCAAGGAGGGAGGGAATGAGAGGCAAAGAGCCAGCCGGGAACATTTACAAACATACCCTTAAGAATTTCACCCTGAACAACTAAAATTTCAGGCTGGAGGTTGAAATATTGAGACTTTTCACATGCAAATGCCTGCCCCGAATTCTTCTGTACTAGCTACACTGGAAATTCAACTGCCAGATGGCTATTTTCAGCAAGCAATCGTGAACTCTAGAAAGTTTAAGCTGCTGTATGGTATGAGTTACTAATTTACTAGATCAATTACCAAAGGGTTATGGTGGTCAGTCAAGAGAAATATGACAGCTAAATTCCACTCTGACTCAAGCCAGACATTTTTACAGACATCATTTCTAAGAGCCTGAGAAATTCTGCAGCTCCACTCTCACTGACCCCTAAGTTGCTTCACAATTACCCAGGAAGGATGGTTACTGACCATCAGCACACTGTTCCAACTCTGTTTAATAGTTACTTTAAATCATGGTTACTAAGTTCTCAGTTGTGGTTTTCAGGTACTTAACCGTGGCAGCTACATGCATGAAAATAGGCAGCATTTCACAACCATGGCAAATATTAGAATCACCTATAGAGCTTTTAGAAAAAACCAGATGCTGGAGACCCACCCAGACACAGTGACTCAGAATCTCTGGGATGAAGCCTGGGTGTGTTTGTTTATTTGTCCTTACTTTTTTTTTTAAGCTTCCCAGGGAGTTTTCCCCCACCGCCACCTCCACCCTTAAGAACCTTGATATGTTTTTGTGCTTTTCATAGTAATAGAATCTATCATTTGTGAAGGCCTCTCGTGCGTTGGGAGTTTTGCCTAAAACACATCTAACCATCCCAACAATACTGTAGGCTAGGAATTATTATCTTGCTCTTATTAAAAATGAGGCAATCCAGGCCAAGCAGAGTTTAAGCAATTTGTCCTAAGACACTGATGTCTATTTGTCTCCAAATCCGTGTTCTTTCTACATGAAAATCCATCATGATTTAAGAGGCTCAGGATTTAGCAAGGCAAACTTCTTTGCCCACTAGAGTAACAGGTACCCAGAGTTTTTGTTTTGGATTGTTTCATTTTCTGAGAAATATCCCACTTCCCTTCCTCCTTCTTCTTACCCTTTAGGTCTTAGCTTGCATAGCATTTCCATAGTGGACTTTCTCTTAGTCCCTCTGGCCAGGATTCCCCATCCTGCACTCTCAATAAGCTCTGCATTGGCCCTGACGCTGTATGCTGCTGCTGCTGCTGCTGCTAAGTCGCTTCAGTCGTGTCCGACTCTGTGCAACCCCAGAGACGGCAGCCCACCAGGCTCCCCCGTCCCTGGGATTCTCCAGGCAAGAACACTGGAGTGGGTTGCCATTTCCTTCTCCAATGCATGAATGTGAAAAGTGGAAGTGAAGTCGCTCAGTCGTATCCGACTTCCAGCGACCCCATGGACTGCAGCCCACCAGGCTCCTCCGTCCATGGGATTTTCCAGGCAAGAGTACTGGAGTGGGGTGCCATTGCCTTCTCCGCTGATGCTGGATAGTAATTGTTTATTTCTTTGTTTATATCACTCACAAGACTGTATCCTCCCAGAGTGCAGATGTCTACACTCACCACTGTATCCCTAGGTCATCACCTAGCTGAATACCTAGCTCATACTCAGTGCTCAATAAATAGTTGTTGAATAAATGAGTGAATGGACAGATGGATGGACAAAGGGGTAGATGGATAGACAGATGGATGGATGAATGGTTGGATGATGGATGGATGGATGGATGTGCAGATGAATGGATGGATAACTGACCATGGACAGAATTATTTGCAAATGGCAGCAAGGGAGCAAAAATGAGGACTGACTCATAAGTACAACTAACAAACCTCGGAATTCATTGAATAGGAGAATCACTTCTTTTAAAATCTCTGGAATCCTGTTAGTAAAATGGATAAAGACTCCAAGCAAATAATTTTTGGTATAAAAATAAATAAGACTTCTCATGTTCCCAAGGGAATGTTTAGGTTACAAATGAATGAATGATTTAACTCAAATGCTGTTTTCAAATGCCGTTTCTGGTCAATAGTAACAACAATGCCACCTTGGTTTCTAGACGATCTTTCTTTTCCACCAAAGAGGTTAAATCACTCAGGAAAGGACAGAGTTTGTCACTTCCCATTTCAAAGAACTTCTTCAATGACCTAGTTATTCCAAGTGTCTGAAAAGAAAGGAGGAAGGGAGAATAAAGACCATCTGTATGGCAAAGTAGGAAGCTCCCTCACCCTATTGCTCCATAATGGATCACATAAAGAAAAAAGGTTTTGAAATAATGGCAGGTCTTCAAGAGTAACAAAGAGCATCTTAGAAAGCAAAGCAAAAACAATAACAGCATAATAGAGCCAGGAAGGCAGCATCAATGCAGAGGAAGGAACAGAAAGAGCTCTGGATGTTGGAGAAGGAAGCTTCTTGCTCAAGGATTTGGGTAATCTGCATTAAAAAAAAAAATCCTCATGATATTGCAGGCAGGTCTTCAAGCACAGTAAGGTAGACTAAGAAGCAAAATTCGAAGCAGTGCGTGTACACACACACACACACCTACCACAATACAATCTTCATTTCTCTTCCCTTCTTCTTTCTTAATATTGTATAGCAAGGAGTCCAATATAAGATTAAACCTATGTTGATGTATGGCAAAACCAATACAATGTTGTAAAGTAAAAAAAAAAAAAAAGATTAAACCTACTTTGAACAGTACAGTGAATGTCAGAACCCCTCAAGCCTCAAGCCAGAACCTTTTTTTCCTCATTATCACCTCATTAAGATGCCCCTAAGGCCCTCACTTTTTATATGACGATATCAGGTGAGGAACAGGTCCCGTATGCCTGCGATGAAGCATGACTGATATTTAAGACCAACAACTCAAGAGCATTTGATCGCTTTTGTGTTTATTCAGAATGGCACTTTTATGCGAGGCCATAAAGTGGCGAATTTCCTATCGAGCTGAGAGTGTGTGAGTTGGGGCAGGTGGTGTGTTGAAGGCTGGGGTAGCAAAGGGGCGCCCCGAGACTTCTCTCCCAGTGTGGCCACCGCAGCCAAACAAGAGACTCTGTACAACTTCCCTGTAAATTGCTGTGTTCAGGCTGCCAAACCCCAGAGCCACCTCTGAGAAATGGAGAGAAGGAAGTGATGTCAACCAGGAAAAGCAGATAGATAAAAGCAAATTTTCCTTGACAAATATGAATCATAGACCTTTTAACCAGCTAGTTCTGAGAAAGAGAAACCTTTGTTACTTGCATTTAACCTCTGAGATCCCAAACACCTAGGAGACAGGACTTTACATGGCAATGGAAAGACTGTCACCCAACATAGATACAGCATTTACATGGTTTCCCCAGTTTGGGCCATAACCTCATACTCAGCTGTCATTTTGGCCTTCGGAAGGGAGGGTGAACAGTCCTGGCTCCAAGTGAGTGTACAACCCAATCTCCATTGGGGCATGTGGGTTGTTGGTATGTAAATGCAGTTTCAACCTTCTATTCGACCCGGTTGTAGATCTTACCTTTTCTTTTTTAATTTTTACTGAAGAATAGTGGATTTATGATGTTGTGTTAATTTCTTCTGTACCTCAACGTGACTCATTGATGCCCATATATGTACTTTTTCATATTCTTTTCTATCATGGTTTGTCGCAGGATGCTGAATATAGTTCCCTGTGCTGTACTGTCGGAGTTTGTTGTTTATCCTGTGTAACAGTTTGCCTCTGCTAATCCCAGACTCTCATTTCTACCCTCTGTCCCCGCTTTGGCAACCGCAAGCGTGCTCTCTATGTCTGTGTGTCTGTTTTTGTTTCATAGATATGTTGATTTGGATTATATTTTAGAGTCCATATGGCATATGTGTCATATGGCATTTGTCTTTCTTTTTCTGACTGACTTCACTTAGTATGAGAATCTCTAGGTCCATCCATTTCCCTTTTCTTTTTTTTCCCCTTTTTAAAAAACAACTTTGCTGAAATATACAACTCCCTCATTTCAAGTGTACAACTCAATGGTTTGGGGTGCCTTACATTGTTAGTTTTTCAAATTGTTCCTTTAGTTTCTTCTTAGAAATTTTAGTACGGCCACCGAGGAAGGAAAGAAAACGGAATATATAGAAGAAGACAGTAGAAACACTGGATGGAAAGAGAAAATGAGTCAGGGACAGAAAGAAAGGATACAAGACGCTTCCAAAGAAGAGAGGCCAACTGCTGCTGAATTTCTCAATCTTGAACCAGGATTCGAAATTCAACCAGAGAAGGCAATGGCACCCCACTCCATTACTCTTGCCTGAAAACTCCCATGGACAGAGGAGCCTGGTGGGCTGCAGTCCATGGGGTTGCTAAGAGTCGGACACAACTGAGCGACTTCACTTTCACTTGTCACTTTCATGCATTGGAGAAGGAAATGGCAACCTACTCCAGTGTTCTTGCCTGGAGAATCCCAGGGATGGCGGAGCCTGGTGGGCTGCCGTCTACAGAATCGCACAGAGTCGGACATGACTGAAGCGACTTAGCAGCAGCAGCAGCAGCAGCAGAATTCACCATGGCGGCACACTTGCCAAAGGTAGGGGAAGGAGGTAACAGTGCAGCTGTGGAGGCTTATGCAGGAAGCGACCAGAGTGGGCATTGTGGGTTGGAACCCAGAGAGGCAAAGGTCTCTTAGTTGCCACAGGGAATCTTGAACCCTGCCCAGTTACTGTCCTGTCCCTCTCCTGAGCCCTCCCCTGCAGGAGAACCAGGCGCACCAGACATCAAGTAACAGCTCAGTGGCTTGAACCAGCTGCCACTTTTCAACTCAGTCCTTTTCTTGATTCTCAAATTGCAGCATTTAATGAGGTAAAACATCAGATTACAGAGAACTTTTGTTTTTTAATGAGGATTCGGGGAAGTTTCTGGGTTAGTTGAGAAGTATGAAAGTATTTAACCTCCGTTCAGCGAACTGCCCTTTATTAACATTTTCCCTTCTACTATTGCTCGGAAAACTGCACTTTCTCAAACAAGTTCACCATTTGGTGTTTGGATCTGGCTAGAGCCAGACGATGCATATCAGCATTACAGCATGCAAATCAGCTCGGAGCTTGATTTAAGGACCAGAGGGCTCTTCCGGGTAAATGCTATAGGGAAGGAGATGAGCAGAATACTGCTCTCTGAGTGAAAATGTGGCTTCTCAGATGGCAGTGGACGCTGACACCGTGCACCCCTCCCGTGTGTAATGATCGCAGTGGCAGCTGCGGCCATGGAGACTCACTCTTTGCAAAGGATGACCCAGAATGTCTTCCATAGATCCCACTGCAGTGTGGCTTTTTGACTTTTCACAAAGTCAACTCTCTGTTTTCCTCTCCTCCCGAGGGGACACGTGACGTAATAAAATGGGTGAAATAAGAAGCAGCTGCTGCTGCTGCTGCTAAGTCGCTTCAGTCGTGTCCGACTCTGTGCGACCCCATAGACAGCAGCCCACCAGGCTCCCCTGTCCCTGGGATTCTCCAGGCAAGAACACTGGAGTGGGTTGCCATTTCCTTCTCCAATGCATGAAAGTGACAAGTGAAAGTGAAGTTACTCAGTCGTGTCCGACTCCTAGCAACCCCATGGACTGCAGCCCACCAGGCGCCTCCATCCATGGGATTTTCCAGGCAAGAGTACTGGAGTGGGTTGCCATTGCGTTCTCCGGAAATAAGAAGCAAAAAGGAGCCCAAAGAGAACACTACCCTCTCCTTCACGTACCCTTCTTTGTAAGCTACTGAAGGACAGAAAGCAGAAAAGTTCATTTCCTAAAATCATAGACTTTTAGAACTGGAAGTTCCCTGAGAGTCATCTGGAGTATGGGCTTCCCAGGTGGCGCTAATGGTAAAGAACCCGCCTGACAATACAGAAGATGTAAGAGACATGGGTTTGATCCCTGGGTCTGGAAGGTCTCCTGGAGGAGGAAATGGCAACCCACTCCAGTATTCTTGCCTGGAGAATCCCATGGACAGAGGAGCCTGGTGGGTATTAGAACTGAAAGTCACCTGAGAGCCATCTGGAGGGCACAGCTGCTATTCATGCCTCCCCAGAATCCCTACTCCCTTCGTTTGCTTACAGCACCCTGACTTCCCTTTGGAAATAACACTCTGGCACCCTCAGACCTTTGGATCTACCCTTGACTCCAAGGTCTGGACATATCATCCAGGTCTGGCCAATGGGCATATTCTAGAATCCCTCCAATTCTAATGATTCATTTAGGATGCACAAGTGACTCACACTAGTTCAATGAGATTTTTTTTTTTTCCACTATCGGGATAAAGAAGTTCTATTTCTGATGGAATTATTGCCTTTAAGGATAATTTCAGACTGGAGCTCCTGGAGTTACCAGAGTGTGCATGACTGAATATGAAACTGAAAGGAAAAAACAAAATCACAGGATTTTTGTTTGAACCCCTGGATCCAGCTTTACCTGAAGCCAAATTAATCTCTGAACTTTTCAGTTACGTGAATCAATAAATCCAGATTTTGGCTTAAACCTGTTTGAGTTGGTTGTTTCCATTTGCAACCAAGAGAGCCATGGCTAATATACCACCCAGTTCTTTCATTCTACAAACCTAAAATCAAGGAATGGATTACCCAAGTTTTCAGAACCAGGGCAGAACTGGACTAGCATCTAAGCCCCCTGAGGTCCCGTCTAGGACTCTTTCTGAAAGCCTTTCACAGTTAATCTTCCTGTTTGAGGCAGCATCGCATAGTTATACTAGACTTGTTGAAATGACAATAACATGTACTAACGATGTTTTATGAGACTTTGGTGGCGAGGACCTCTTATGACTGGCGCCTGTATATCTGACTGTTCAATTGCAGTAGTTATAATTCCCATACTATTCCAGAGTTTACAGGGGACTCAACCAAACGTGGCTCAAACACACCATCCCCCAGTCCTTCTCTTTTTTTACTGGGTGGAGACAGATTGTTAGGTGAACACCCTGATAAATGGGTCTGAGGTTCACCAACACATATGGATATGACTGTGCTGGCTGTTAAAATATTGAACTATATCTGTCCTATTTAGCATACTGCCCTCAGCTCCCCAAAGATCCCCTGCTGCCCCTGCCCTTTACCCAGGACCCCACTCTCCTAGCCCTCCTGAATATCTTGTCATTTCAGGGTTAGTGCCTAGTTTATGGGAAGGGTGTCTTCAGAACCTTGATCCACCAGTGGGTCAGGGTCCATTCTGATGGATTGAACCCAATAGATTGCTTCTTATTTGGGGTTTTAGCTTCATAGACACAAGTACACACAGTCCGTTCCCAAGAGGGAAATGTGAGACAAAAGTATAAAAACCTGGTTCTCCTCACTAAGGGCTGGGGACTCCTACAATAGATTTTTAAATCTTTTGGATAACTTCTTCTCTGGCCCCATAAAGATGTTGGCTTATGGATTTACAGGGAAATGAGTACTAGACCAGGAAACAGTGCACTGGGGTTCTGATCCCAATCTCTGGGGACTTAAACCAACGACTTTTCTGTGCCTCAGGCATAAGGAATCTGAGGGCAAGGCCTACCTAGTCTCCCTCCCTGGGGTGCTGTGAGGACTCTGACAAAAGGACCAAGGGAGGAGTCATCAATATCTTGATCTAAAGGGGCAGTTTCAATTAACACCTCAGAGCACTTACCATGGGCGAGCACTGATTGAAGTCCTTGACTTAGTGTAGGAAATTCTCCAATTCTCACCTCTCTGAGGCAGACACTGCTATGATGACTATTTTCAGATGGGGAAACTGAGGCAGAGGGAGGTTCAGTAACTGCAGGCTGGCCTCAGAGAGTTCAGACTTAGTCAGGACACAACTCTTCATCCAGCACGGTTGGTGTAGTTTGGGCACTGGACTCAGACCTGGTGGCTTAAATGGTAAATAATCTGCCTGCAATGCAGGAGACCTGGATTTGATCCCTGGGTCCGGAAGACCCCTGGAGAAGGGAATGGCTACCCTCTCCAGTATTCTTGCTGGACAGAGGAGCCTGGCAGGCCACAGTCCATGGGGTCGAAAAGAGTCAGACACAACTGAGCAACTAACACACAACACATACTCGCTCTTCCATGCCAGCCCTGCGTTGGTACCTTGACACTGTGGTTTGTAAGCTTTGTACTCAGCTTCTTCTTCTGTAAAGTGAGACTGTTAATTATAACTGTTGGGTACAGTTATTGTGAGGATTAATAGAAATAAGATTAATCAACAAACTCTAGGATTGCTAGAGTTTGTACACACAAAAAAATCAGTATACCAGAGACTTCCCTGGTGGTCCAGTGGTTAAGACTCCCTGCTTCTAATGCAGGGGGCACAGGTTCGATTACTGGTTGGGGAACTAAGACCCCACATGGCACACAGCCAAAAAGAAAAAAAAAAGTCAATATACCAGTTAAATTTGAATTTCAGATAAACAATGAATGGATTAAAAAAAAAAAGTGTAAATATGTCCCAAGCAATATTTGGGACATACTTATACTGAAAAATGATTCATTATTTATGTTCTGGATTTTACCAGGCAGCTACACAGGCAGTGCTTGGCATGGGACCAGGCCCGAAAGGGATGTGGAGAAATGAAAGGCATTCCTGTTGGGAACCGGGTTCTGCATGAAGATTTGGAGGGGCCAGGGAGGGGAGATGGAAGGAGGATTGGGTTAGATACTCCAAAGGGACCAGGACTGGCCATAGACCCCAACAGCCAAGGGGAGGTACGGTGAGGACAGGCTGGGGGAGAAACAAGAGCCCTCAGCCTCCATCTTAGTTCTGTTGCACCCCCGGTGTCTCGTGTGTCCCCAGAGCCTCTGGACCTGCCCCAAGGGACTGGGCCCACCTGGCGTCCCCACCAGCTCCCCTTAATCCTTCAGAGGCCAGTGCTGCCGCCACGTCAGTGGACAAGACCCAGGCCTTGGAGCACACTGGGGGCTCTCTGACTGCATGTTCCAGGAGCCTCCGACCACAGTCAGATAGTCCAGGAGAGAAACAGAAAAGACAAAACCTCAGGACTAGCCCGGACTCGTGAAGATGAACAAGAGGGAAGGAAGAAAGATCAGAAGCAGAGGCCCACCGTGTCACACTGGGTGTAAGAGCCAGGCTAATGGAAAGGACAAAGAGGCCGGAGGAGCCACACTAGTGGCCGGGGCACACCTGAGCACCCCGAGGCTGTGATGCCATTCCTTCCGGGCCTCCCTTCCCGCTCCCTGCGGCTTGCCACGGGTCACACTAACACCCAGGACCTTCCTGGTGGGGACAGGCTGCTTGCCACTATGCAGGCAGGTCACCTTCACCACCTGCGCCCTTGGTTTCTGGGAAAATGCCATAGGACCACTTACTCAGGAAACTCACCACTTCCCCTCCATTTTGCTAAATATTGTGATAGTATGGGCTGGTGAGACAGACAAGTTTGAGCTCTGGCTTTGCCGCTTAACTTGGTGCTTTGGGGCGAGTTTGTTACTCTCCCTACGCCTCCGTTGGAAGAACCTACCTCCACCTCCCTTCTCAAGGGGTCCTTGTAGGAACCGGCCAGCAACCTCAGGTCGGCTGCCTTCTGAGTCCCCTGGAGAGGGGCTGCCCCTCTAGAGCTAAGTGTGGTCTCAGCCCTGGTGGGTCCGCACTTGGCGGAGGCTCTTAGGATGTACTGAGCACTCCCAGGTCACCACCAAGCTCCGGAGAAACAGATGCCATTGATGGTGTTCCATGCTCTGGAGGGCTTCACCATTTGGTGGGAAGGACAGACTATTAAATCATTAGAGAAAAAGACATGAGTACTTTCCTATCATTAAGCCACAGACTGTGTGGTTCCAAAGGTAAAGGCTACGGCCCAGGACTCCCATGGAAGGGAAAAGGGTGTATGGATCAACTTGGTGCCGGGGCTCTGGGGGGTGGGGCAAGCCACTGCTCGGCCAGTGGCCCAAGGAGAAATTCCCAGTCTGTAAAGTAAGTCATTTCTGCTTTGCTCTTTAGACCAGTCTTTCTTTGGAGACTCCAAGCAAAGCCACGTGCTCCTCCTAATCATTCTTTCTCATCCATCAGAGACATTCCATGTAATCATTCAGAGAGCTGACAGATCTCCCAGCCTCCCCACAGCAGATCGGAAGCACAGAACTTTCTCTGCCTCCAGCCCTGGGCCCAGCTCTTGTGGGTGTCCCCACCCCAAGCCCAGTGCTTGCCTCATCTGTTTAGCTGTACTCTGAGGAGTGCTGAGAAGCAGCAGACACGGGTGTGCTGCCAGGCTCCTTCTAGTCCAGCCAGGGGAGATAAAACCTGATTAGAGTTCATCTTGGTTTCCAGTTGATTATCAGGCTGGCCCTGTGTGGGGCTAAATTACCTCTTGTTGAGACTCAAGAGAACAGCCCCACAATCTCCAGATGTGTCTCTGATGATTTGAACAGCCCTGTATAGATGGCAACTCGGCTTTGTTTGTATGCATCATTTCCTGTGAGTCACTCAACAACCCAGTGAGAAAGGAAAGGAGATATTACTGGGATCCCCAGTTAGCAGACAGGAAACTGAGGCTGGAGGAGAAGAGTGACCTGGAAACTGAAATTTATCTCTGGAATATAAGTCATCATCAGGCCTGCTATGTAGCGCCTTGAAGGCAGGGCCTGTTTCTAGACAAATCTATCCCCCTCATGTTACTTGCATTTTATACAACGGTGCCCTGGTAAATATTTAACCACTAGCTCTCTAGGAAAAAGAAAATCCCGGATTTGCAGTATTTGCCAATTTCTGAAGTGTAAATACTCTTCACCACAGCCCATTTCGGGCTACCAATGGGATATCAACGACCTGCAAAATTTCTGAAAATTTAACCATTGTCTCTTACTAGACAGTACAATTGGCCTCAGCATACCCAGATAATCACGATGGTGTGATCACTGACCTGCAGCCAGACATCCTGGAATGTGAAGTCAAGTGGGCCTTAGAAAGCATCACTACGAACAAAGCTAGTGGAGGTGATGGAATTCCAGTTGAGCTATTCCAAATCCTGAAAGATGATGCTGTGAAAGTGCTGCATTCAATATGCCAGCAAATTTGGAAAACTCAGGAGTGGCCACAGGACTGGAAAAGGTCAGTTTTCATTCCAATCCCTAAGAAAGGCAATGCCAAAGAATGCTCAAACTACCACACAATTGCACTCATCTCACACACTAGTAAAGTAATGCTCAAAATTCTCCAAGCCAGGCTTCAGAAATATGTGAACCGTGAACTTCCTGATGTTCAAACTGGTTTTAGAAAAGGCAGAGGAACCAGAGATCAAATTGCCAACATCTGCTGGATCATGGAAAAAGCAAGAGAGTTCCAGAAAAACATCTATTTCTGCTTTATTGACTATGCCAAAGCCTTTGACTGTGTGGATCACAATAAACTATGGAAAATTCTGAAAGAGATGGGAATACCAGACCACCTGATCTGCCTCTTGAGAAATTTGTATGCAGGTCAGGAAGCAACAGTTAGAACTGGACATGGGACAACAGACTGGTTTCAAATAGGAAAAGGAGTACGTCAAGGTTGTATATTGTCACCCTGCTTATTTAACTTCTATGCAGAGTACATCATGAGAAACGCTGGACTGGAAGAAACACAAGCTGGAGTCAAGATTGCAGGGAGAAATATCAGTAATCTCAGATATGCAGATGACACCACCCTTATGGCAGAAAGTGAAGAGGAACTAAAAAGCCTCTTGATGAAAGTGAAAGAGGAGAGTGAAAAAGTTGGCTTAAAGCTCAACATTCAGAAAACGAAGATCATGGCATCCGGTCCCACCACTTCATGGGAAATAGATGGGGAAACAGTGGAAACAGTGTCAGACTTTATTTTTCTGGGCTCCAAAATCACTGCAGATGGTGACTGCAGCCATGAAATTAAAAGACGCTTACTCCTTGGAAGGAAAGTTATGACCAACCTAGATAGCATATTCAAAAGCAGAGACATTACTTTGCCAACAAAGGTTCGTCTAGTCAAGGCTATGGTTTTCCCTGTGGTCATGTATGGATGTGAGAGTTGGACTGTGAAGAAGGCTGAGTGCCGAAGAATTGATGCTTTTGAACTAGAATTGATGCTTTTGAACTGTGGTGTTGGAGAAGACTCTTGAGAGTCCCTTGGACTGCGAGGAGATCCAACCAGTCCATTCTGAAGGAGATCAGCCCTGGGATTTCTTTGGAAGGAATGATGCTAAAGCTGAAAGTCCAGTACTTTGGCCACCTCATGCAAAGAGTTGACTCATTGGAAAAGACTCTGATGCTGGGAGGGATTGGGGGCAGGAGGAGAAGGGGACGACAGAGGATGAGATGGCTGGATGGCATCACTGACTCGATGGACGTGAGTGAGTGAACTCTGGGAGTTGGTGTTGGACAGGGAGGCCTGGCGTGCTGCGATTCATGGGGTTGCAAAGAGTCGGACACGACTGAGCGACTGATCTGATAACCACTGTTTTTACAGAGTACCTTCCATATAAAATGAAACTAAAAGATATTTGATGAATTCAAAGGTTGTAATGCTCCTTCATTCATTCAAATCCAAATACCCTCGGGGTGGATAAAGCCTGCCCCCAGCTAACACTGATGGGATCTATAAGGTTTAGGATCTCCTGGATTTGTAATTTCCTGGATGTGTGTGTTGGTTGCTCAGTCATGTCCGACTCTTTGCGACCCCATAGACTGTAGCCTGCCAGGCTCCTCTGTCTGTGGGATTCTCTAGGCAAAAATATTGGAGTGGGTTGCCATTTTCTTCTCCAGGGGATTTTCCCGACCCAGGGATCGAACCTGGGTTTCCAGCATTGCAGGCAAACTCTTTACCATCTGAGCCACCAGAAAAGCTCTGGGTTCCTGAAGGACAAGTGATATTACTGGTTAGAGGCCTCTGATTCCTGCAGGGAAGGCAGATTTAGAGATAAAGGAAAGAAGGAATGTGAGTGAGAAGAAGAGAAAAGGATGGCAAGGACAGAAGCAAGAAAGGAAGAAAGAGGGAAGGGAGGGAGCAAAGGAAGCGAGAGAGGAAGACAGCAGATTCATAAGACAAGTGGTAAAGGAGGGGGGACTCTCTTTGGTTCGCTCTAGAGGCACGGTCTGGTGCCGTGTGCACAGCAGAAGCTCAGTCAACATTGCGTCCCAGGCTCTGGTCCGCCCAGCTCCTCCCCACTTCCTCCCCCCCAACTCTGCTACTCCACTGTCCCATCTCACCTCCCAATGAAATTCCAAGATCTTTGACAGCAGACACTCCCTTATTCATTTCTGCATCCATGATAGACTAGACTCTGGTCTACGAATGTCCAGGTATTATTTATAATCCTCACTATAATTCCACTATGACACTCAGGGAGATCAAGTAAATTGTTCAACTTTTGCAGCCACCAAATGAAAGGCCAGGATTCAAACTCTCTCTACTCTTTCATGCTGCTTCTGAAAGGATCGGAAATCTTTCTGACAAATGAATAGTGAATTCCTCTTCTCACCTGAGACCTCCATATCCCTTCTTTTCTGCAGTAGCCAGTTTTCATTTGTCACAGGGCCCCAGTGAGAGTTTCAGCACAAGTGTGTAACATGGATTCTCTAAACTCTAGAGCGTGTGCACTGGAAATGAACCCATGATGATGAGGAAACAGTGAAGCTTCATAAAATACCACCTCGGTTCTACAGAGCCTGCAGCAGACTTGCAGGGAGAAAGCTGAAGCTTGTGGATTTTGCCGTTGTAAGGTTGAAAGTCACTCAGTCGTGTGTGACTCTTTGCGACCGCATGGACTATACAGTCCATGGAATTCTCCAGGCCAGAATACTGGAGTGGATAGCCGTTCCCTTCTCCAGGGGATTTTCCCACACCCAGGTCTCCTGCATTGCAGGCAGTTTCTTTACCAGCTGAGCCACTAGGAAGCCCAAGAATACTGGAGTGGGTATGCTATCCCTTCTCCAGCGGATCTTCCTGAACCAAGAATTGAACCAGGGTCTCCTGCCCAGATTCTTTACCAGTTGAGCTACAGGAACCCCCTTGGTAAGGATGACCACACATTATTGCTTATTGACAACCCTATAAGGGGACTGTTGCCACCCCATTTAACACTAGGGAAAACGGGCCTCCTGGGGCTTAAATAAGCTGCTGTAGAACTTTGGATCTCACTCTCCAAAGCAGATCCCAAGACAAGGACTTGAGGGCAGATAGTTTATTTGGGATGTGATCCCAGGAAACATTGGTGAGAAAGTGGGTAAGAGGTGTTACAGGCATTGCTATGGACAACTGGGGTTTAATCCTGCTGGGGATTTTGTACCCAGTATCAACCCATCCCCCACAAAGGCACAAGGGAACTGAGATGTTTATCTACGAGCCATGGTCCCTCTTTGGGGGGGTGCTTTCTCTGGAGGGGTTAAAGGCAGAGCACTCTGGTTGTCTGGCTCCAGGGCTGGACAAAATCCCTTGGTACCAGGGAAAGCCCTCCGGTCACCAAGCAGAGAGAGAGAGCCCTTGAGTGGGGAGACAGTCGGCAGGGGAAGTGGATGGTGAGCCAGGGCAGTGTGGGGCATGCTTGCCCAAGGTCAGAAGGCAAACAGGGCTATGAGCTCAGGCCTGTTCCCAAGTGCTCAACTCATTTTCCTCTGCGCCACCAAACACGTAAGACCAGTCAAGGAGACAGGCTCCTCAGACCTCGGAGGTGGCCTGGCTGAGCTAGTGAGGAAAAGTGGGGTTCAAAGGTGAGTCCCAGGCGGGTCTGACTTGGTGGACGGGGCTCAGCCATTGGCTGAGAAAGAGGATGCGGTTCCCCAGGGCTACGGAAGCTAGCTGCTTGCAGGTCTAACATAGCTCTTCAGAGCACCTTCCTTCTGGCCTCATTTGTTTCCTTTTACAAATTCAATCTCTTTATTTTACAGCCCAGATCTCTCGGTAAGAACAATAAAGCCAACCCAAGAAGCAGGTTCACAAAAGCCTAACGGGAGGGGAATGAGCTAAGAATACAGGCCTTCCCAGGGCCACCCAAGTCTCTTTTGAAGCATGCAAAATATCCAAATCCAAAACACAATATCCAAGGATAACACAATATCCAAAACAAAACAAAATGAAACACACACACACACACACACAACTCAACAAAAGTCGGGGATTCTGTTTCTCAGGGCTCCTTAGCCAGTGATGGTGCTCGTCCCCTCTCAAAGGGTGCTGTTTGTTTAAGGGACAAGCAGGTGCTGTCCTCTGGCATTCACACCAGAAATAAAGCCCAGTCTTGGCCTAGGCCATCAGAGAGGACCCTTAGCAGCACGAGAGTGGAGGGAAAGGAAGGCTGGGCCAACCTTTCAATGTTGAAAGGTTTCGTTTTGTTTCCTTTTTTTAAAGTAATTTCTTGTTGGCATAGCCAGAGGATGAAATCTGACTAGACTTTTTCTTAAAAAAAAAAATAAAATAAAATAGGGAGATGTGAAATCTGAGGGCAGCCAAGGGGCAGCTGTGGTATATCCGGTGGCCTCCTTGGCCATCCCAGGAGGCCCGTCTCTCATCTGTCCTCCCAGGTTGGCACTTGGAGCTCTGGGCCCGGGGAGCCCATCTTAAATTCTAGAAATGATCTCAGAGATCACCCTACCCTAGGGATCACTCCCCTTGTCTTGTTCAAATGAGCACAAAATAGGCCCAAAGAGTCTGGCATTTCCTGAATTCTCAGAAGGAAAGGGACCAGTCAAGAAAACCACTTTGGGCCCCCAGATCCTGATCCCTACCACCAAAGTGGTCTTTTTAGGACAGCTGGATGACGGCCTGTCTACATGGACCTGAAGATGTTATGACTGGCCCTAGACAGAGCCAGCCTGCAATACCTGCTCAGCTCTTTCCTAACTATGTGAGTCTATTTCCTCATCTGTAAACTAGAGATGCTAGTTCCCACCTCACAGGATTGTTGTGAGGGATTAAAAAAAAAGATGAACCTAGTACAGTGGGTCTCAAATCTTGTGATCTCAGGACACCTTTACACTCTTACAAATTATTTAGATACCCAAAGGACCCATCTTAGAGCACAGGGAATAATACTCACTATTTTGTAATAACCTAAGGGAAAAAATCTGAAAATATATATACATACACACACAGTATATAAGGACTTCCCTGGTGATCCTGTTGTTAAGAATCTGCCTGCCAGTGCAAAGGACACAGGTTTGAGCCCAGGTTCAGGAAGATTCCACAGGCCTCAGAGCAACTAAGCCCCTGAGCCACAAGTACTCAGCCCACGCTCTAGAATCAACATGCCGCAACAAGGGAAGCCATGGCAATGAGAAAAGACCAGGCACTACAATTAGAGAAAGCCTACACAGCAACGAAGACCCAGTGAAGCCAAAAAATCAATAATAAATAATTAAAACTTAAAAAGGAAGGCCTACAAAACCTAGAACTATGAAGACCCACAAGACCTTCTAGAACTAACACCCCAAAAAGATGTCCTTTTCATTATAGGGGACTGGAATGCAAAAGTAGGAAGTCAAGAAACACCTGGAGTAACAGGCGAGTTTGGCCTTGGAGTACAAAATGAAGCAGGGCAAAGGCTAATAAAGTTTTGCCAAGAGAACGCATTGGTCATGGTAAACACCCTCTTCCAGTAACACTGTACACATGGATATCACCAGATGGTCAATACCGAAATCAGATTGATTATGTTCTTTGCAGCCAAAGATGGAGAAGCTCTATACAGTCAGCAAAAACAAGACTGGGAGCTGACTGTGGCTCAGATCATGAGCTCCTTATTGCCAAATTCAGACTGAAATTGAAGAAAGTAGGGAAAACCACTAGACCATTCAGGTATGACCTAAATCAAATCCTTTACGATCATACACTAGAAGTGACAAATAGATTCAAGGGATTAGATCTGATAGACAGAGTGCCTGAAGAACTATGGATGGAGGTTCGTAACATTGTACAGGAGGCAGAGATCAAGACCATCCCCAAGAAAAAGAAATACAAAAAGGCAAAATGGTTGTATGAGGAGGGCTTGCAAATAGCTGTGAGAAGAAGAGAAGCAAAAGGCAAAGGAGAAAAGGAAAGATACATCCATTTGAATGCAGAGTTCCAAAGAATAGCAAGGAGACAGAAGAAAGCCTTCCTCAGCGATCAATGCAAAGAAATAGAGGGAAACAATAGAATGGGAAAGACTAGAGATCTCGTCAAGAAAATTAGAGATACCAAGGGAACATTTCAGGCAAAGATGGGCTCAATAAAGGACAGAAATGGTAGGGACCTGACAGAAGCAGAAGGTATTAAAAAGAGGTGGCAAGAACACACAGAAGAACTGTACAAAAAAGATCTTCACGACCCAGATAATCCTGATGGTGTGATCACTCACCTAGAGCTAGACATCCTGGAATGTGAAGTCAAGTGGGCCTTAGGAAGCATCACTATGAACAAAGCTAATGGAGGTGATAGAATTCCAGTTGAGCTATTTCAAATCCTGGAAGATGATGTTGTGAAAGTGCTTCACTCAATATGCCAGCAAATTTGGAAAACTCAGCAGTGGCCACAGGACTGGAAAAGGTCAGTTTTCATTCCAATCCCTAAGAAAGGCAATGCCAAAGAATGCTCAAACTACTGCACAATTGCACTCATCTCACACACTAGTAAAGTAATGCTCAAAATTCTCCAAGCCAGGCTTCAACAGTACATGCACCATGAACTTCCAAGTGTTAAAGCTAGAATTAGAAAAGGCAGAAGAACCATAGATCAAATTGCCAGCATCTGCTGGATCATGGAAAAAGCAAGAGAGTTCCAGAAAAACATCTATTTCTGCTTTATTAACTATGCCAAAGCCTTGGACTGTGTGGATCACAAAAAACTACGGAAAATTCTTCCAGAGATGGGAATGCCAGACTACCTGACCTGCCTCTTGAGAATCTGTATGCAGGTCAGGAAGCAACAGTTAGAACTGGTCATGGAACAACAGACTGGTTCCAAATTGGGAAAGGAGTACGTCAAGGCTGCACATTGTCACCCTGTTTATTTAACTTCTAAGCAGAGTACATCATGGGAAATGCCAGGCTAGATGAAGCACAAGCTGGAATCAAGATTGCCAGGAGAAATATCAATAACCTCAGATATGCAGATGATACCACCCTTATGGTAGAAATTGAAGAGGAACTAAAGAGCCTCTTGATGAAAGTGAAAGAGGAGAGTGAAAAAGTTGGCTTAAAACTCAACATTCAGAAAACTAAGATCATGGCATCTGGTCCCATCACTTCATGGAAAATAGATGGGAAGCACTGGAAACAGTGACAGACTTTATGTTTTTGGGCTCCAAAATCACTGCAGATGGTGACTGCAGCCATGAAATTAAAAGACGCTTGATCCTTGGAAGAAAAGTTATGACAAACCTAGATAGCATATTAAAAAGCAGAGACATTACTTTGCCAAGCATGGTCCGTCTAGTGAAAGCTTTGGTTTTTCCAGTTGTCATGTATGGATGTAAGAGTTGGACTATAAAGAAAGCTGAGTGCTGAAGAATTGATGTTTTTAAAGTGTAGTATTGGAGAAGACTCTTGAGAGTCCCTTGGACTGCAAGGAGAGCCAACCAGTCCATCCTAAAGGAAATCAGTCCTGAATATTCTTTGGAAGGATTGATGCTGAAGCTGAAACTCCAATCCTTTGGCCACCTGATGTGAAGAACTGACTCATTTGAAAAGACCCTGATGCTGGGAAAGATTGAAGGCAGGAGGAGAAGGGGACAACAGAGGATGAGATGGCTGGATGGCATCACTAACTCAATGGGCCTGAGTTTGAGTAAACTCTGGGAGTTGGTGATGGACAAGAAAGCCTGGCATGCTGCAGTCCAGGGGGTTGCAAAGAGTTGAACACAACTGAGTGACTGAACTGAACTGAACTGATGAGAAAGGCACGGCAACCCACTTCTATACACTTGCCTGAAGAATCACATGGACTGAGGGGCCTGGTGGGCTGCAGTCCATAGGGTCACACAGAGTCTGACACAATTGAAGGGACTAAGCAGCAGCAGCATATATATATATATGTATATATAAATTTAAAATTACAATTAAAAAATTATTGACCACTCCAATGCCTCACTTTAGAAAATTCTAGAAAACACATCACATTGTCCAACAGATGATGACACCATCGCACATCATGGAGCTTCTTGGAAAATTTTGTTGTATACTTAAGAGAGAATGGGAGTAAAAAACCAAATACCTTAGTAATTTTACAAAGATATTGTGAAATAGTTTTGACCTTGTAGACATCCTGCAAAGGTCTGGGGACTTTGAGAACTGCTGTATTTATGTGTATAAAGTCCTTAACTGAATGCTTGAAACACAGTGGGTGCTTGACACTTGGTGCCAAGGCCAGTGTTTAGGGTCCATGGATTTGGCACGTGCAGCTAGTATAATTTGGTGGGCACATGGACCATGAAATTAAAAGACTCTTGGTCCTTGGAAAGAAAGCTATACCTAGACAGCATATTAAAAAACAGAGAAATCACTTTGCTGACAAAGGTCCTTATTGTCAGAGATATGGTTTTTCCAGTAGTCATGTATGTATGTGAGAATTGGTCCATAAAGAAGGTGGAGCACCGAAGGATTGATGCTTTTGAACTGTGATCCTGGAGAAGGCTCTTGAGAGTGCCTTGGACAGCAAGGAGATCAAACCAGTCAATCCTAAAGCAAATCAACACTGAATATTCATTGGAAGGACTGAAGCTCCAATACTCTGGCCACCTGATGTGAAGAGCTGACCCACTGGAAAAGAACCTGATGCTGGAAAGATTGAAGGCAATAGGAGAAGGGGGCAACAGAGGATGAAATGGTTGGATGGCATCATCATTGACTCAATGGACATGAGTTTGAGCAGACTCCGGGAGATGGTGAAGGACAGGGAAGCCTGGAGTGCTGCACGCAGTCCGTGGGGTCACAAAGGGTCAGACACGACTCAGCGACTGAACAATAATGGTCCTTGTGAACTTGAAGCTGGTGCGTCAACCCCTGGTGCTCCTGGCAGGAGGCTCTCTCTGGGCTCTTTGCAGTTCTTCCAGGCAGGGCCTGTAGGGCAAGGCCAGCAGGAGGTCAAACAGCCCAGGAGCCGCTGGAGGTATTTGTGGGCAGGGCTGGAGAGGCTCCTTTTCAAGTTACTGCTCTGGGAGAGTGATTCATGCTACCCAGGCCAGCGCACAGACGTCACATAAAATGAGCTGAAAGGAAGAAAGGCAGCGGACAGGCCTTTGAGGGCTTCCGCCCAGTCCTGTTGCTCAGTCCTGGAGGGCAGAGATTTCATCTCTGCTCACGAGCCTTAGTTTCCTTGGGTGTAAAATAGAGTCAACACTGACCGGCAGAGGTGCCCGGGGAATTGAATGAGATGCACGTGGTGAGAAGGGCAAATTGTGCCCGGGGAAGGAGGTCTTGCCAGCCAAGCGACGCTTGCAGACCGGGGCTCTGGGTTGGCCAAATTCAACCCTTAGTTGACTGCGTGCGGATCGGCTGAACTCCCTCACTGGGTGCTCAGTTCTAGAGTGGGAGTGAAGTGAACGGCGCTGGCCCTGAAATTGTCCTGCTCCTTCTGTGGGGAGGATCTTACTGTCCTGCAGTAAGCAGCTCAGCCTGCTGGGCTCCAGCTGTCGTCTAGAAGAGGGGCTCACTTCCTTCTGTTCCTCATCCCCAGACAGACACCGGAGTGTTCAGGATGGAGATCCTGCATCCACGGGTCTGCCTTCTGGACCTCTTCTTCTCCCACCTGCTTCTCTCCTCCCTTTGGAATTTCTTCTTCCTGGGCTCCAGGGTAGCCCTCAGTCAAGTGACTTGATGGCCCCCTCCTGGTCCTCTCAGGGGTGAGGGGTGCTGTCCTTAGCACCTGCTGTGCATCCAGGAGCATCAGGAAAGCACCCCACCCCCCATCCCCAGGGTCATTACCAGCACATAGCTCGTGTGCAGATATGGGGCTTTGAGTGGGAAATGAGGTCCAGTCTTCCAAAAATGAAAGCCAAAGCCCCAGATGGCTCAGGGTGTCATTAATGAAATTCATCACCGCCTCTGGCACTTGTTCAACTTCTATAAGAACCAGGTATATCCTTTACCTATCCTAGAGGTTGACAACAGTTCTCTGTGAAAGGCTAGAGAGTAAATATTTTAGGCGTTCAGGGCCATACAGTCTCTGCTGCAATTTCTCAGTTCTGCTGTTGTAGCACAAAAGCAGCCATTGACAATAAGGAATCATATGGATATGACAAAACTTTATGAAAAAAAACAAACAGGCAGCAGTTAGCTATAGGCTGTAGCTTGCCCACCTCTGACATAACCTGTGTCCAGTCCTGGCATTCACTCTATAAAAGCAGTTGATTCCCTCCTGTAACTCAGTGAGCTGGCTCAGAGAAGCTCAGTGACTCGTGCAAGGTTACAGAGCAGGGAATGACCAACCCAGCATGAAAACCCAGTTTTGACTCCAAAATGGATGCTTCTGCTGTCTTGACTTGAGACCAACCCGATAACACTCTTGGTGGTTTTGTGAAGTCCTGTGTAGGGTCAGCACCCAAGATGAGAGGCGTTGGAGTCCTGCCGTCCTGCATCCTGCCCGGGACTTCACCCGCCGCCGCCACCAGCCACCACTGCCTTCCCAGGAGGGACATGGCTGGGGTGAGAGCTCATGCATGGCCAGCATGACTCGGCCAAAATCCAGTCTTGGCATCAGCGCCCTGGCGCCCAGTTAAACTTTTGACTTTCCAAATTAGAGAACTTGAAAGTTCTGCTGGGCAATTTTTTTTTTTTTTTTTTTTTTTGAGAATGAGACATTTTTGTTGTTGTAGTTAATAATTTACCAGAATGGGATCTCTCTCTTTCTCTCTCGCTCTCTCCCTTCCTCCCTCCTTGAATGGTCTTCCCTTCAATCCTGGCCCCCTCCACTCCACTCCATGATTTAACACTGTGTTAACAGGATTCTGGGTCTCCTCATCCCAGACAAAGGCAGGGTGAAGTATGATGAGGGAGGGAACCAAGGACTCCTGAAAGCCTTTCTCTGGAGAAGTTGCTTCCTATTGGCGCAGGCCGGCCGCCCCCCACCCCTGCATCTGATGTATAATTTAGCAGTCCGTTTCCTCCCACCCAGCCCCATCTGTTATCTACTTGTGTTTATCGTTTCTTTCACCCAAGAAACTGCCTGGGATATTGGCGGGGAAGGCTTGCAATCCTATTGTCTGAGAGGTTAAACATTAAAGTTAGGCTCAAAGTTTGCTCCCTATCCCCACCCCCCCTTAAATTCTGCCCTGAAATTCCCTTTTGGCCACACCTCCTCACCAAGGCACGAGGTGCTAATGACCTGATTTACATCTGTGTAAATCCAAGCTGCGGACACTAATGAGGCCTGAAATGAATGGAAATGCCGCGGAGGCTGGCTGACCCGGCCAGGGTGTGGAGACACCGTGGAGCGGAAATCCAGCTGTTGCTTGCCCAACACACACCCTGGCAGACACGCAGGACAGAACTCAGGCCCAGACTCTCGTCGCCAGGGAGGAGGCAGCAGGAAAAGGGTTAAGCAAGAGGCAAGTGACCCCCCGGTGCTGCTGCTCCCACTCTCCCATCGCCTTTCTCTCCTCAATTCCCAGGGTACTGGGCTTAGCTCAGCGCCATGTATAATTGATAACATCAGCCAGGCGCCTTCCCCCAAGCTGGAGACAACGGTGCATATTCACCCCGTCACAGCCAAGGGCAGAGCACCTTAGTCTGGGTCACCGAGCATCCAACTTGGTGCAGCGTCTTGGGGACAAAGGTTAGCACCGCAGGAGCTGAGGGTGAAGGAGGTGAAATCATTCCCAGTGCAGAGATGCCCAAGCTGGCTTCAAGGCACACTGATGGGCACTTGAGTTCACTTGAGGAGTGACCTTGAGAAAGTCACTGTACCTTCCTGAGCTTTATCTGCAAGGTGAAGGTGAGACCACGTCTACCTCTGTCCTAGAGTGCTAGAAAGCTAAGACAGGCAGAGTGCGTTATAGAACACAAAATGCATAAGAACAGTATTCATTTATTTCTACGTGGTTGGTTCTGAAGGCAAATAAGGATGGAGGGATGGCAGGGGAAGGACATGGATTTGGAAGAAAAGGGACCCTTCAGGCACATGCCATGCAGAGCTGCCATCGTTAGCTGTTTGATGTGGGGCACATCCTAGGTTTAACCTTGCTGAGGTCAGTTTTCTCATCTGTGAAATGGGAGCATTGGGGTTACTTGCTCTTATAGGTTCAAGGTAAGGTAAAGAGTGTGAAAGAGCTTTGGAACCCATAATCTCTTTACAAAAGCCAGGAAGTATTAAGGACATTGATCACCATGTGTTCCTGATAATAATAATGGTGCTGCTTCTGGTAACAGCACAAAGGACATATTCTCCAAGGTCAAGGGTGACACCTCCTGTGACACCTCAACCTTTTCCCCAGGGCAAGTACGCGTGAGGAGCGCAGGATGGACACATACATTTGGATCAGTTCTGTGGGTGGATCAGCACCACGTATAGGGCTGTTTCATAAGCCACGCAAAGCAGGGGCTGACCTGCACTCCTCTCCCAGGGGGACTCTTCCTATGACCAGCCGAGGGCCTGGAGGTTTGTGGGTGCTCAGTACATGTTGGATGAATGAATGGACTAAGGTATATTTGCTGCTACCACTGAGTGCCCCCACAAGAATCCTCTGTTACGCATCTTCATAGAATTATGCTCCTTTCCTCTATAGAAGAATTATTCATTCATTTTTGTCATTGTGATGGTTTTTAAAATAACCACCAATATTTTGGTACTCCTTCCATGGGGAGATGGGGTTCTCTGTTCTGCCTTGTGGATCTGGGCTGAGTAATGACCACTTTGGCCAGAAGCCCAGGCCTTACACGGAGGCCACATGCAGTTTCCGGTCCACACAGTCCCAGCTTGCCAGAGCTGTGAGTAACCAAGCTCCAGATGCTTTCTTGCTCTGCCTGTTCTAGCCATTCCTAAATTGCAAATCTTCAGGCTGAATCTCCAAATGCTGTGGAACAGAGACAAAGCATCTCCTCCGTGCCTGTCCGAACCCTTGACCAGAGACCGATAGCGTAATAAAATGGCATGGTTTAACAGTACGACTATGGTTGGGGTGGTTTGCAATAGTAACTGGGATATTGGTCACTTGTCTATCTTCTCTAGGCTGTAAGCTCTCTGAGGACAGAATTCGCCTCTAGTTTTGCTCACTACTCTCAGCTCTGGGACTAGGATGAAGGAAAACATTTCCCTAAGACACCTAATTTGAGAAGGAATCACATGTCAGGGTCCTGGATGGCGGGATGAGCACTTTAGAGTAAGTGCTCCTTTATTTCTTTTTGGCTGTGCCCTGAGGCATGCAGGATCTTAGTTCCCCAACCAGGGATTGAACCCCCAACCCCCGCAGTGGAGCCACAAAATTTTAACCACTAGACTGCCAGGAAATCCCCCCCCCCCTTTTTTTTTTTAAATTTAGAGCCTTAGGTGCCCTTCTGGGATCACCCAGACCTGGTCCTCCTCCTTAGAGACCAGCAGATAGCCTGGTCCATAGGAAGCACCCAATAAATATGGACAGGATGGATGGATGAATGAATGAAGGAATGGATCAAAGAGACCATGAAATGGTGTCCCCTTAGGGAGGTGATCCCGTGGAGGGAAGAGCCTGATAGGCTACAGTCCATGGGGTCACAAAGAGTCGGACAGGACTGAGTGACTTTCCTTTCCTTAGGGAGGTGATGGACAGACAAGCACTAGACTTGGAATCCGGCAGCCTTGGGTTTGAACCCCAGTTTTGCCACCTGTTAGCCGTGGAATCTTGAGCAAGCAGCTTAGTTTCTCTGAGCCCCTGGATAACAATGCCTCCCCAGGGGGTTATTGCGAAGAGTAAATGAGATAACACTTATGCAAAGTGCCTGGCATACCTGCCTTTGCCCTCTGATTTCCTTTTCCCCCAAGTGTGGTCTCTCAGTTCCGTCTGACTCTCTGCGACCCCATGGACTCTAGCCCGCTGCACTCCTCTGTCCGTGGAATTCTCCAGGCAAGAATACTGAAGTGAGTTGCCACTTCCTCCTCCAGGGATCTTTCTCACCCAGGAATCGAACCCAGGTCTCCTACACTGCAGTCAGATTCTTTACTGTCTGAGCCACCAGGGAAGCCCAAATAGGAGAAAACTCTATCATTTCACAAAACTACTCCCTGGGTAGATCAGCATCCCAGAGCCAAGAGAGGGGGCATGCTGTGGAAAACACTGATTTTACACCAGCTGGAGGTTTGTTTCCATTTGTTTGTATTTGTCTTACTTAGCCTAGAGACAATATAGCATATTAGAATCATAGGACATGGGGAGAGCCAGGTTTGAGTTAAAATCCTAGTCCCAATTTTTATGCAACTTGCCTAAAATCACTTAATCTGAACTTCAGTTTTCCCAGGTAATAGCTGCAAGTTAGGAACCCTAAAATCTCAATGGTTTAACAGAATAGACATTTATTTAATAATCTATACAATCTAGAATAGGAGTATCATTGGCCCTCTGTATTCCTGGGTTCCACATCTGCAGATTCAGCCAACTGTGGATCAAAAAGATTCCCCCCCTAAAGTATTCCAGAAAGTACCCAAAGCAACACTTGAATTTGCCATGCACCGGCAGCTAACGGCAACCCAGTCCTCTCGCCGGGAAAATCCCACGGACGGAGGAGCCTGGTGGGCTGCAGTCCATGAGATCGCTAAGAGTTGGACACGACTGAGCGACTTCACTTTCACTTTTCCTTTCATGCATTGGAGAAGGAAATGGCAACCCACTCCAGTGTTCTTGCCTGGAGAATCCCAGGAGTGGTGGAGCCTGGTGGGCTGCCGTCTATGGGGTCGCACAGAGTCAGACATGACTGATGTGACTTAGCAGCAGCAGCAGCAGCAGCAACTATTTACACAGCATTTGCATTGGATTAGGTATGACAGGTAATCCAGGGATGATTTAAAGAGGCTAGGTTATATCCACATACTGCTGTTGTTCAGTCACCAAATCGTGTCTGACTCTTTGCGCCTCCATTGACTGTATCATGCCAGGTTTTCTGGTCCTTCACTATCTCCTGGAGTTTGCTCAAATTCATGTCCATTGAGTCAGTGATGCCATTCAATCATCTAATTCTCTGCAGCCCCCTTCTCCTTTTGCCTTCAATCTTTCCCAACATCAGGGTCTTTTCCAAAGAGTCAGCCCTTTTTTATCAGATGGCCAAAGTATTGGAGCTTCAGCTTCAGCATCAGTCCTTCCAGTGAAGGACTTTCGATCCTCTAGGATTGATTGGTTTGATCTCCTTATAGTTCCAAGGGACTCTCAAGAGTCTTCTCCAGCACCACAATTCGAAAGCATCAATTCTTTGGCGCTCAGCATTCTTTAGGGTCCAGCTCTCACATCTGTACATGGCCATAGCTTTGACTATATGGACCTTTGTTGGCAAAGTGATGTCTCTGTTTTTTAACATGCTGTCTAGATTTGTCATAGCTTTCCTTCCAAGGAACAAGCGTCTTTTAATTTCATGGCTGCAGTCACTGTCCACAGTGATTTTGGAGTTCAAGAAAATATGTTTGAATATACATATAGATATGTATATACAAATACTAGTTTATATACAAATACTACACCATTTTATAAAGGGATTTTGGTCTCCTTGGGAAACCAAACCAAGGGACAACTGTATTGAGCAGATAGACTTTAACGTGGAGCAGGGTTTATACACTTAAGCTGTTTTTGCTTTGTGCCTCTAGCATCCTTTAGGCTTCAAAGTCATCAGCTGGGTTCTCAGACAATTCTATCTATTGTCAGAAGAGAAGAGGGAGCTTTGCAGGGGAGGCTTTTATGGGCCTGGCCTGGAAGGACACACGGAATACCACCTCTTGTATTCCCTGTTCTAGAACACAGATATTTGGTTGCACCTGACTGTCAGGGAACCTGGGAAATGCAGCCATACTGGGCACCCAGGAGGAAAGGGTCTCATGGTTAAACGTCTCATGGTTAAACGAGGCCAGTGTTAGGGAGGCTGTTAGGAGAGTCCGAGAAGACAATACATGCAGGGTGCTTGGTGCAGATGCTGCCCTGGGATTAAGTGCTCCACACACAGCAGCTATTTGGGTCTTTATTTATGGCTGTGTCACCACCACCCTTTACCAACTGTGGAGTAAAATCACTCCAGCCTCCTGGAGCTGGGATAAGGTATCTCCTTTCCTTATCAATAAATAGCAAGCATATATGGGCTTCCCTGGTGGCTCAGATGGTAAAGAATCTGCCTGCCATGCAGGAGACCTGGGTTCGATCCCTGGGTCTGAAAGGTCCCCTGGAGGAGGAAATGGCAACCCACTCTAGTATTTTTGCCTGGAGAATCCCCATGGACAGAGGACCCCAGGCTACAGTCCATGGGGTAGCAAAGAGTCCGACACAACTGAGCACGTGTGCACAAGAGCAAGATAAGACAGGTATCGTATTCACATTTTACAGAAGAAAAAAAGTGGGACCAAAAACTGTCTAGTCCGATATCACAGTCAGTAAATGATTTCATCTGTAAAACCAGAAGTGGTATTAGTAAGGTTTTTACTCAGGAGTGCTGCATAACAAATAGCTCTTAAGTCTCGGTGGCCTATAACAACAAATGCATGTATTTCTAGCTCATGGTGATATGAACTGGCCAAGGCAGCTCCGCTTTAGGCTGTAGGTTGACTGGGTTTGGCTCCAGGTAGTGAGTTAGATTTAGGTTTGCCCCATGCGGCCTTTATCCTCCTTGGACCAGTGACTTGATAGGGCAGGTTCTTTTCATGGCATGTGGCAAGCCAAATGTGCAAGCACATTTATATCTTATTCGTGTTGTGCCCGCATTGGCCAAATCAATGACTCAGCCCAATGTTTAGGGACGGAGAAATAGTGTGTTCCCTGTAAAGCTGTAGGAAAGTGAAAGTGAAGTCGCTCAGTCGTGTCTGACTCTTTGCGACCCATGGACTGTAGCCCACCAAGCTCCTCTGTCCATGGGATTCTCCAGGCAAGAATACCGGAGTGGGTTGCCATTTCCTTCAGGGGATTATAATTCTATAGATAGGAGGGAGGGAAGAATTGGGCATGATAATCTTATTGACCAACACTCCCATTGTTAATGATTCTAGGTGAGAGGGCCCATCATTCCACCACGCAACTCAGGAGTTGGTGGATATAACAAAGAACAGAACTGCTTTACATAAGTGGGTATGCGGGGGCTTCCAGTTTTATCAGTGTTCAAATGATAAGGCCTGAGCAACACAGAGTGAGAGAGAGAGCCACTTACATGGTGCCAAGGACTGCATTTCCCTGGGTGAGCCTGCGCTACCTTGGTCAGAGGCTGCCCGTAGAGTGAGTGTCTCACCACACGGAGGGTGGGAGCCTGGATTCTGTGCAACACGTCCCTTATGTGCAAGCTCAGCTGAAGACACAGCAGCTGTCCCCTCTGGAAGAAGGGAGGAAAAACAGATTGTGCTGGATTTATTGAAATCTAGCACTACTGCATCCTTTCAGGATGATTTTAAGGATTCTCAGGGTGGTGAAGACCCCTATCGAAGCCTTGCTGGGTGGTGGGATCTGGGCAGAAGTTGGCAGTTAATCACAAAAAAGATCTGCTAAAATGGGGAATCTTCATACATGAGAGACTTAAAAAATTAAACCCGATAAATGTACATTTTCTTTGGCTTTTCTTGGAGTTTGAGTCTGTGCTTTACAGTCCCCGCTTCTCTTTCTTGGCTAAGCCCACTGCACATCACTGACAGTTTTCAGTTGTGGCTTTCTTAAAATGAAGTGAGGTCCGAAGGGCATTCACAGAACAATCAGAATGCAGACTCTGAGGATTTTTATGCTTTATGTCTCCCAATTTTTATTTTATTTCACCTGCATCTATTATTTTTCTGATCAATTTTATGGAGGGATAATTTGCATATAACAAATTGAATCTATTACAGTGTATAATTTAATAAGTTTTCACAGTTGCATACAGTTCAATATAGCTGTATAAAACCCTGCATTTCCATCACCTTTAGAAGGTTTCCTAATTAAAAACATTTTTTTGGCTGCGCTGCGAGGTATGTGGGATCTTAGTTCCCCGACCCGGAATCAAAAGAGTGCCCTCTGCATTGGAAGCTTGGCGTCTTAACCACTGGACTACAAGGGAAATCCAAGATTTCCTAATTTTAAGAACTTTTTCTTTTTTAGCAATTTGCCTTTATCTTTCCAAAACACTCATTAGCTTTCATAGAAACCGCAATGCTTTACTTTTATTTCATCAGTTACCATACTTTTTAATTAAGTCAAATGGTTGCAATGTCGTGGCGTACATAAATCTGACTGCAAACCTAGTGGACTTATAAGCATTAAACTCAGGGGAGCAGGAGTGGGTGGACACACTGGAGAGGTGCCTGCTGACCCTGAGCGTAAGAGGCCCACGGGCACACATGCCCTGGGATGTTTGGCAGAGGCAGGAGCGCAGCCAGTGGATCAGAGTCAGTTAGAGGACGTTGACTGGGGAGTCTTCAGTGGGGATGCCACGTACTCTCTTCAGTTTGTGCACTGCACAAGGTGTTAGTGATTGGGGCAACTGAGGGCTAAAGTCCCACTTAAGCTTCGTGTTCCAAGCCTTGGGCTCTGCTGCAGATTCTTCTGTGCAGTGAAGGCATCCTTTTGTAATTTTTCTACCCAAAGTAGGTGCCTGTTTCTAACTTGTTTTAATTTCCCAGTTAAAAGTGATGCAATGGACACGAGGAGATTCTGCGAGATTTAGTAGCAAAGTTTCCTCATTGCAAAACCGTCGTCTTGATAAACCCGCTGCACCCTATTTTTTTGTGGTTCATCCTTATTTCCAGCTCCCGAACCCAAATGTCATCTAACTTTCTCACCTGCATTGTGGAGATGAAAAAAAGAAAAGCCAACCATCTTGCCTTAATCTCTCCTGTTAGCTACAATTTCTTCAGTTAAGTGATAAAAACCCAACCCATGTTGCCTTAAGCAGAAAAGAGAATTCATGACCGTCTCAGGTAATTGGGAGCCCAAGCATAGTACAGCTGGATCCAGGGGTTCAAGTGATGTCAGCAAGACCCCGTTCTCTGGCTTAATTGTACTGTCCTCTGGACTGCTTATTCTCAGACAGGCTGTTTCTACCTCATGAGAGAGTGACCACCAGCAGTAACAGGCTTGTACCTTTCCTGCTCAAAACCCTAGGGGGAAATTGTGCTGTCTTTTCCAATGGCTCTGAAAAATAAATCGTAAGAAGGGCTCTGGTTGGTGAATCTGGGTCATGTGCCTGCCTCTGGGGCAAGGGTCGCATCAGCCCCATCTGAACCCCATGGACGGAATGGATTATAGTGTGGGGGAAGGGTTATCCCTAAAAGGGATGCTGTGTGAGAGAGAAAATATAGCCACTGCCCTTAGAATACATATGAGTACATTACACACACACATACACTCATGCACTCTACTTGATCAAGAGATTTTAAGCTCCTAAACCTATCCCCATTGTATTTACTGCAACCAAATGTTTCAGCCTGTTCCAGACCAGCGCCCACAGGAAAGACCAGCTCCATCATTTGAAACAGCCAACTGTTACCTTTTTTCAGAAATCAAAAGGCGAATTACCTTCCTTTTATTAATCATCTCTTTTCTTACAAGATTTCACCTTTTGTTTTCCCGCACTTTACAAGAAGAAGGTATGTTTTTATGCTGTGTGTGGATCTCGGCGGTTAATGGAACCCTTTGATTTTCAAGTAAGAGTGAGTCTTGCGTGTGCAGAGGAGGCTCCAATAGGCTGGGGACGGTACCTTTAGGTTCAGGCCTTCCCCCAGCGCTGGATCCGAAGGGTTGGACTGAAACTTTAAACATTTTGAGCAATACCTAGAATATGTATAATTTATAAGCCACACACCGTTGGCTGTCAAATAGGCGATTGATCTGACTCGGATCTTGTTAATTATCTTCCACATACATTATGCTTTAACAGATCTTCAGTATACTGTGTATCAATATTAATAAGATTATAAAACACTATTGATAATTAGGAACAGAAGAGCCCAGGCCTTTGATTCTAGCTGTTACAAATGCCCCAGCCTCTCTCTTGATTAGAAAGCGGCCACTTTCCATTTCATAATATCAGATCAGAACATTCATGTCCTAAAGTGGGTTATTAAGAGCTCAGAGTTTTGCACCAGGATGCAAGGGACTATCGGAAAATGAGTATGGGAGCATCACTAATGTGTGAGAAATTTATGTCTCTTGTCTACCTAATTGTGGGAGAAGTTTAAGGGGGAGCTGTGCCCACTTTGATCAGCCAGATTTTTCATTGTCTTTGTCCAGACAAATCCAATTGATTTGGTTTTGCAGAATATTCTCCAGAATGCCATTTTATCTTGATTTCTTCAATTGGATGAAAGGGGCCCAGTTAGGAAGACAGAGAAAGTGGCTGATGAGATTCAAGGTGGATTTCAAGCCCGTCCCATTTTGGATGGTGCTTGATTTTCTATTTTCTGTCCTTGGAAGAGCCTCATCTTTAATGTTTTGGTTGGGCTCACAAACTCATTAACATCAAATAGGCAGACTCGCCAGGAACTAGGAGAACACATAGAAATAGAAAATGCTAAAGGTTGGGTGCTAGAGCCAGGGCCCCTTCCCTGGGGGTCTCTCACCTGGTAGAGGAGAGGCAGGAGGGGAGGAAGCAAGAAAGACACACTGAGGTCTTCTTAATGGCCAGCCTTAGCGTGTACGAGCAGGGCTCCGTGATTCCCAGGCTTGGGTATGGAAGAATCACTTGGGTGTTTATTAAACACTCAGAACCCCTGGGCAATTGTGTGTTTAATAAACTCCACCAATAATTCTGGAGCTAAATCAGATGTTTAGTCCATCTGGTTTTACCATTTATGATTCTTTCACTTGCAAATGATAGAAAACTCTACCCAAACTGTTTTCATTGAAAAAGTGGCAGTTCCCTGGCTCTTGTAACAGTCAGGAAATAATCTGGCTTCTGATGGAGCCAGATAGTTCACAGCACATTTCTCTGCCTCAGCTCCAGTTCTCTGATATAGTCCCCTTCTCAGCCACATGCTTCCCTGGTAGCGTCAGTGGTAAAGAACCCGCCTGCCAAGGCAGGAGATGCAAGAGATTCAAGTTCGATCCCTGGGTGGGGAAGATCCCCTGAAGAAGGGAATGGCAATCCACTCCAGTATTCTTGCCTGGAAAATACTATAGACAGAGGAGCCTGGTGGGCTAAGGTCCATGGGGTCGCAAAGAGTCAGGCACCAGATTGCAAGACGGCTGCTGTTTCCTGACCTCACACCCTCTCACTCCACCATGGGAGAAAGACAGAGCATCTCTGCCATAAAGTTCTATAGAGGAGACGGGCTTTTTTCTCTGAGAAGGTTCCAGGGACTGGGTGTTACATCTCCAGCTCTGAGTTTCTTACCTCGTATCTGAACCTCTCAGTATGGCCAGTGGTGGGTTAGGTTCATCAGCTTAAATACCTGAGCTCGGAGTGAATTCAGCTCACCCTAATCACATGGCTGAGTGTGGAGGAGAGACGCATTTCCAAAGGAACTTTAGATATGATTTCTGCTTTCCACAAGGAGAGAAAATGGATCCTGGCAAGCAAAGTGCAGAGGTCTGCCGACTGCATCTTCCAGTCCTGTAATCACCCTTGCATTTTGTCTTCTAGAAGCCTCTGCTTGAACACTTGCAGGGTCAGAGAGCTCACTGCGTTCCCCTCCAGCTTCTTTAATCTTCAAGCAATGTCCTAGAATCACCTTAAAGATGCTTGGGGTGTTGGGACTTGCCTGGTGGTCCAGTGGGTAAGACTCTGTGCTTCTAATGCAGGAAACGCAGGTTCAATCCCTGGACAGGGAACTAGATCCCACGTGCCTCAACTAAGAGTTCACTTGCCGCAACTAAGATCCAGAGTAACCAAAATAATAAATATTTTTTAAAAAGATGCATGGGGCATCATTAAAAATGGCTTCTTCATAAGTTAACTTTGGGGAATTAGTATTTGTATCTGACTATCATCATTTTGTCCTCTGATAACCCTATCTGGACACTCTCATTTGTTGTGAGAAGGTGTGTATTTTGCATATTTGGGGACTTTGTCTACTTGGACAAATCTCAAGGACACTCCATGGACACTATAGGAAACATTTTTTTCAACAATCAAACTGATTTACTTCAAACAATAATAAAAAAAAAACCTATCACTTTCTAGTCTCAGATATGTGTTTATTTATTACTAATTTTCTCCCAAAGGGGGATGTAAGGTGATTTACTAACCAAACTAAAGACCACTCAAAAAGGATTATCAAAATAAAACACAGATAAAGACGTGGGAGTGAGACAGAAAGAGCATATTGTAAAAAGGAGATGTCAGGGCAAAGTTCGCACCTTATAAGTGCTGGCAATATTACTAAAGATGGTTTTAAATTTGAATTTCTTCATAACCAAGGAAAAAGGTGACTATGCTAAGTTACAAAACTTACCTTGTCAGGAAGAAGAATGTATCAGTTAAGAATTCAGGGAGCCGAAGACTAAATCCTGGTTCATTTCCATCTTAGTTTTGTGGCTCTGGGTCCCTTATCTAACAGTTCTCAGTCCCACTTTTCTCACCTGAAAAAGAGAAAAAGAAAAATTGTTTATGGTAGAATTCCAGTTCTCGGTGTAGGAGGAAATAGGGAAATAGAGAATCAGTATTTGGCAAACATCATAGCAGTAATTGTTTTTAAGCACGCATTATCAAGACATACTAAATTAGTGGGCCAAAGTATGGTGGAAAACAGGATATTTATAGAGCTCAAAGCATTTCCCTACAGGATATTTAGTAATTACAAAGGAGAAAATAGTAACTGTAGTGTACCAAGTGACCAAAGTTGACACTCCCAATAATGAGATATATCGACATCAGGTATCACCTGTTCTGATGCACTGAAAAAGGCGTAGCATTGCTTTGGTGGTATCCTTGCCCCAAATGCTTAATCTGATCTTGAGGGAACAACAGATGAATCTAAATGGAGGGATATTCTACAAGTAACAAACTGGCCAACACTTTTCAAAAGGTTTTAGGGCCATAAAAGACAAAGAAAAAAACGAGGCCCTGTCTCAGATGAAAGGAAACCAGAAACATGACAACCAAATGCAACCTGAGATCCTGGATTTGGTACTAGAAAAAGTCCGGTAGTGGTATAACTGGTGAAATTTGAAGAAGGTCTGGTTAAGGATATCGTCTCCATGCTAACTTCCTGGTTTTGACTATTTTATTGTGGTTATGCAAGATGTTAACATCGGGGGGATTGTGTGAAGGATGTAGGAGGATTCTTAATACTAATTTTGCAACTTTTCCTATAAGTCTGAATTTATTTCCGAATGAAAAGTTAAAAGAAAAAATAAGTAGGGGGGTTAGTAATCAAGGGTCCTGTGTAGTTTTGTAAGGGAGATGACCACAGACATTGCTTCGCTCCATTCTCAGAGCAGGGAGAGCTGAGTCCACATTCACTCTTATTAATATTATCATCTGTCAGAACTCTGCAGGCACGAGGGTGAATTATTCATGGCTGCACCCTCAAGGAGCGAGTCAGGAAGACTGGCAGGCATGCAAACAACCAGGGCATAATTATAAGCGCTAACAGAGGTCAACACAAAACATTTTAGGCCCCTTTCTTTGGTGCAGGTGGAAAGTGCACACCATTAGGGCCAAAGCGTTTGCTTCAGGCCAGACGGCAAGAGCTGCCCTCAGATTAGACAACCCTCAGCCCTCACCAGTGAGTCCTTGAGACACCCAGAAGCCAGCGCTTTGGGGCAAGTAGATTCTCTTATGCCGACAGGTCACCACGATAAGAAAAACTGAAGCGACCGGTAGGGAATATGTTAGTAGCAGGTCACATTTAGGACTCGGATGCCTTTACCATCATCTGATCTCTGAGTGTGGTTTCCAAGGACCGTGTAGACCGATGGCTGAGAACTGGGACTCATTGTCCTCAGAATAAAGGCACGAATGAATGAGAATAACCACATACACCTCCCCAATCCTAACCTTTTATCGAAGCCATGACTGGAGATTGGTGTTTGGAGAAGGAGAGCTGGGGAGGGGAACCAGCGAGAAGCAAGGCTAGTGTGAGTGAGTATCCAAAGGGTGAGAAAGCTGTAAGCCCTTTCTTGATCAGTTCCTGAAGGTTGGAAGAGAAAGCTGGGGTTTCCAGAGCTATTGGCAGGAAGAGGGAACTAACTTGATGGGTTGGAACCCTCTACTTACTGGAACACGATCCCAGTTAAGGAAATACTGATTTATTAGAGCTTGTAAATGATGGAGTGCTTAGGCAGTGTTCCACATAATCTGCCAAGCCAGTTTCATAGGAATCACAAAGCCCTACAAATGCATGCAGAGTTGGGGGCATTTTTTTCCTCCTATGTACCCATAGTTTTCAATCTAATTTTTCAAGGGATGTATGACTCCCATCCCTAAAGAGTCAAGACGAGGTAAACCACCTTAGGGGTAGAAAGCCAAAACCTAAGCCAACTGGTCAGCTGTGATGGAAGCTTCTTACACAGTTTACTCTCAATTCTGTTCTTTCTATAGTTAAACCTACAGGATAGCATAGAACTCAAATAGTTTAAGAATTGAGGGTGTGGAATGTTTTGATGGATAGTAGGGGCAACAGTAGGGGCCACAATACCTAAAACATTAGAAATGGGATCTCTCTGTGGTGACAGACAATAGCATTGCCTATGTTCTTCAATGCACAGTCAAAGGTTCATGGCTTCAGGGGGTCCTCTGCCCACTCTGAAGTCCAGTAGAAGCGTGCATAGGGTTCTCCCTGCCCCGCTGCCCCCCACCACTGAAACTGAACTAGCTCAAAATGATCTCCATGATGCTAAATCTAACGGACACTTTTCATTCTTGTCTTGCTTAACGTATTAGTACCACCAGGTACTCTCATATTTGTTCCCAACTTTTCAAACTGCTCTTTTTCTTGTGTATCGGCTAGAATAATTCCACTGAAAATAACAGAAAGTTCAGCCCAAGCTGACTTTTAAACAACAAAGGGGATTTTCGGGGGGCTCATGTATCATTCAAAACGCCAGTGGTAAGTGGGTTTCAGATACAGTTTGATCAGTCCTTTGGCTCTGCAATCCTCTTAGCTCGGCCCTCTCGGATGGATTGGCTGTCTCCTCAGTCTGATTTCCCTGATGGTTGTAAGATGGCTTCCAGTAATAAATAAAGCTGTTTAGATCATCTCCAAGGAGGAGAAAGAATCTTATCTTCACTCTAATTGGACCGCCTTTAACCAATTACCGTGGGCAGGGGAATGTCATGGGCTATTTGGCTTAAGTCTGGGACATGACAAGGGGCTGAAATTACCCCAGAAGCTAGGATGAAGGGGATCACATCCAAAGCACAAGGCTGAGGAGCAGAATGGATGTTGGAGACATGGTCATAACACACCACACTCCATGACCTTCCTTGTTTTCCTTTATTCCACTGTCTACTCATTATTAGTCCAACCCTTCCTCTTCTTCTACTCATCTCCTAAATGCCTAGCCTATGTCGACCCTCCCACTATAAGTTCTTCAGCTCCTTGTACTTCCTCTATCAAATTACTCATCATGTTTTATTATAATTCATTGACTGATAACTCTCTTCCTCATCAGTCTAAAGTCTGCGAGTACATGTGTGTGCTGGTCACCCAGTCACGCGTTGGAAGGTGTGCAGCATCGACCAGGCTCTAAGCGTCTGTGCCAAACAATGACCTGGGTATCTGCTGTTCTAAGTGATGTCCTTACTGGAGTTGGTAACATAATCCCCATTTCGCACATGAGTGTCCACTGAGGCTTGAAGGGACCAGAGTGCTTGAGGACCAGAGCTGGAATTTGAGCTATCAACCTTGGTCCACAGCTCACATTCTTTCTGCCACTGCCCTGGCCATAAAGGAGAACAAAGGATCTATAAAGACTGAGGGTGTGGTGTCCCTATTCCTGGTAGAGACTGGCTGCATTTATGGGAATATGAGGTTTTGATCTGCTTGAGATGTCACCTTGTCTTCTGACCAGCTCTCTCCCAGCTCTTACATTATTTCCATGCCTGTTTGTCACAGCATGGCCTGGCCCCAAAGTCCCTGCTAGGGGAAAGCTAAAGGGCTCAGCTGGAAGGAGAATGCTGGTGTTTTAAGAATTATAATAATAGCATTGACTTAGCCCTTTTCATATCTGAGGTATGCTCATTTAATCAACATGATAATCCAAGCTGCTGCTGCTGCTGCTAAGTCACTTCAGTCATGTCCGACTCTGTGCGACCCCATAGACAGCAGCCCACCAGGCTCCCCCATCTCTGGGATTCTCCAGGCAAGAACACTGGAGTGGGTTGCCATTTCCTTCTCCAATGCATGAAAGTGAAAAGTGAAAGTGAAGTCGCTCAGTCGTGTCCGACTCTTAGCAACCCCATGGACTGCAGCCTTCCAGGCTTCTCCGTCCATGGGATTTTCCAGGCAAGAGTACTGGAGTGGGGTGCCATTGCCTTCTCCTGATAATCCAAGAGATAGGAACTATTATTTTTCCCATTTTACATTTGAAGAAACTGAGGATTAGAAAGACTAAATACCTTTGAATCCCTTGTCTAAGGAGGCAGAGTTTGAAGCAGCAAAATGTGGGTTTGAAGCCAGGCCACCTGAGCTCAGAGGACACGGTCCTAAGACAGTCTTAATTCAGAGGAGAAGGAGTAGAGGGTGGGGAAATAAAATGCGGGCTTCCTCCTTGTCCTCTGTATTGCCGGGTGCGAGGGGAAAAGCTACTGTGACTTGCTTGGTTTTCATAAAATAAAAATGTCCTCCTCTGAGTTGACTTATTTAGCATATTTCCACCTATATTAGCAGTATCCATTTATGACTCTCTTATTATATACACAAAACACTGCACCTGCCATAAGCGAATGTCAAAATAAATAAGACATTATTCCTGTCCACAGAGAAATTTACATTGCACATAGCATAAACCAGAATGGCTAAAACAAGGAATAGATAGGCTTAAATACCAGAAAAGTCCAAAGAATAATTCTGACTTCAGGTACAGCCAAATCTACAGGCTCGAACATTGCTATTATTACTGTTTCTGCTCTGTCTTTGACAATCACTCTTTCTTTCCTCTGGACTCCACTTTGAGGTAGACTGTTTCCATATGACGGCCTGACAGCTCCAGAATGAAACATCTGAGTAGGGGAACAGAATATGCTGGTTGGCCTGGGTCATGCATGTTCTTCTGGACTAGAGTGGCACAAGAGAGAACAGAGAAAGGTGTTTCCCTAAAGGAAAATCAGAACCTTTATCAGAAGGAGGAGAAGGAGTAGATGCTGGACTTGCAGGAACAATGTATGGCCATCATTGCACTCCAGTTAACAAGAGTGTCCATCGACAGATAAATGGATAAAGATGATGTAGTACAAACACACACACTGGAATATTACTCAGCCATCAAAAGAGTAAAATAATGCCATTTGTAGCAATCTGGGTGGAACTAAAGATTATTCTGGGCTTCCTGGTAGCTCGGGGAAAGAATCCTTCTGCCAGTGCAGGAACGAGGGTTCAATCCCTGGTCCAGGAAGATCCTCTGGAGAAGGAAATGGCAACCCAGTCCAGTGTTCTTTCCTGGAGAACCCCAGTGGACAGAGGAGCCTGGCAGACTACAGTCCATTGGGTCATAAAGAGCTGGACATGACTTAGTGACTGAACAACAACAACGGCAAGATTATTTTACCAAAAAAAGTCCATCAGAAAAAGAACGACAAATACATATGATATCACTTATATGTGGGATCTAAAATAATATACAAATCAACATAGCTATGAAACACAAACAGACTCACAGATATAGAAAATGACTTGTGGTTTCCAAGGGGGAGGGGGGGTAGTGGAGGGAAAGAATGGGAGTTTGGGATTATACATAGGATGGATAAGCAACAAGTCATACCCTAGAGCACAGGGAATTGTATTCAATATCTTGCAATATCTTGTAATAACCTGTAACAGAAAAGAATCTGGAAAAGAATATACATATATATATATAAACTGAATCACTTTGCTGTACGTATGAAACTAACACATTGTAAATCAACTATACTCCAGTTTAAAAAATTTAATAAAAAACAAAAACAAACAGGAAAAAGCAGGGTAAAAGAAATGTGTCAGATAAGAAGATGATGTATCCTCTTCAAAGAGACAGTCCTAAAGTATTTGGGGCTAAGGCAGTTAGAAAAGGGCCTCCTAAAGACCACATAGCTGAACTGTATCTTGAAAAGTACTGAATTAGATAGAGAAGAAAGAGGGAGAGGCTTCTAGTTTGGGGGTGAGGTGTAATAGAGGTAAAGGACTGGAGGGATTTAGGAACAGAAAGTGAAAGTGTTAGTCACTAAGTCATGTCTGACTCTTTGCAACCCCATGGACTGTGTAGCCCACCAGGCTCCTCTGTCCATGGGATTCTCCAGGCAAGAATGTTGGACTGGGTTGCCATGTCCTTCTCCAGGGGATCTTCCCCACCCAGGGATTGAACCCAGGTCTCCTGCATTGAAGGCAAATTCTTTATCACCTGAGCCACCAGGAAAGCCCTTAGGAACAGAGAGTGGAGCAATGTTGGCTGTGATGAGCGAGAAGACTGAAACAGTGAGGGTGGTTTTCTGGGCCTGAGCTTTTCCAAGAATGAGAGATATGCTGGATCACTTCCAGTTTTGAGGCTGTTTGTAGATAAAATGAAGAAATGCCAAAGAGTGCTAAAAATTCTTTTCTATTTTAACTCTTTACATTTAACAGAGAAACAGTTTAACACTTTCCCCCCAACACAACCCAGGCAACTGTCCCATTCTCACGACAATTAGAGGATTTATAATGTATATTTTTTGCATATCACCTGGGCTTTGTGGTCCAGCCAAGGCCATAAGGGAAAGATGTAGGATCAGCATCTTCTTTCATCTTGTCACAGAACCACAGTGATTGTATGTGGAGCTGAATTTGAAAAGGACACTGGAGTCTTAGCTGAAAGGTATTCCTGCTCTATAGCAGTCCTGGTCTAGGCTCATCAAAGGACAGGCTGCAGGGGTGGAGGTGGCGGTGGGGGGTGGTGGGTGGGGGCTGAGTAAGGGGGGGGAGTGACTGGGTGAGCTCGTCAGCGCTCTGCCCACGATGGGAGATGGGGTTTCCATGCTGCTGAGCTCCAAGGAGCACCCCCCACATCAGAGTGCATGTGGATGATACCCTTGAGTTGTAAAGACATGCTAAGTCATGTGATTTCTAAAGAACTGGAGGAAAACCTCCAATCACAGTAGATATACTTAACCCCCCCCCCCACACACACCAAGAAAAACATAGCTCACCAGCCACATCTTCGCTAAAATCACAAAACAATAACCTCCTTGGGGGTTTAGTTCTCCTTAGTACCAAGTGTCAGAAAGACAGTTTGGCCAGAATTCTCAGCCAGAGAAGAGTCTTCAAGGACATGAAATAATTACTCTAATGGCTAATTCTAGAGTAATTCATCCCCTTCAATGTAGAAAACATTCTGTCTGTTTAAAAGCATTTCCACAAAGATGGTGTGTACTTTGGAAGGAATTCCTAGAGCCCTTTGGTTTAAGCAAATCCAATAAGTGAGAAAATTATTTTATACAAAAAGGCTAGTTCAGGGAATTATTCACTTTACAAAAAATAGTTCCCTGCAGCATTTTCCTCTACACTAAGCCCTTGTTAGCATGTGAATAACATGAGACCGTTTTATAAAAATAGTGATGGCCTCATCACTTGTAGGGGACACTCCTGTTGTGGGGATGATGGACATCAGGATTGGGAAATGTTTACAAACCAGGAACAAGACTTCAGCTGTTATAACAAGGACCTCTTCCCTCATCAGATCTATGCTCCAGCAACTCGAAGTGTTACCAGCCGAAACGTACCGAGGCCCCTGGGAAACAGCTGCGTGGCCGGGATGCCATCTTAGATTTCACAAGAGGGAGGGAAATCCCAGCTCTGAGAGACTGAGGGACTCACCCAAGGTCACCAGCAAGTCAGTGGGCAGGTCTGCGGCCCTCCCCACTTCTGGCAGCCCTGCCCTAGTGTGCTGTGCGTTTTTAAAGCTCAATGCTTCTCCCTTCAGAAACTCCATTCTCCTCCCCTTGAGTGCAGGCTCCACTCTAAGGAATAGACAATGGAAAGGGCCATTTAGTAACTTCACAGTGAAGAAACCGCACAAATACCTCATCAAAGTTAACGTCGCCAGTAACAAGACAATTGATGTCATCTGTCCCGCATGATGACACATTTTCTCTGTAATAGTCTTCCCAAACCCTAGAATCTCAGTTTCATCATGAAAAAACACTAGTCAACCCCAAATTGAGGGATGCTTTACAAAAAAAAAACCCCCAAAATCTGACCACTGTCTTTAAAAGTGTCAAGGTCATGAAAATCAAGGAAACCAAGGAAAAACAGAAATTGTCATAGACAGGAAAGGACCAAGGGGACACAATGGCTAAATGAATGTGGGGTCCCAGATGGGCTCCTGGAACAGAAGAAAGTCATTAGTGGAAAACAGGGGCACTCGGAATGAATCTGCTGTTTAGTTAATAATGTTTAGTGATGTTAGTGTCTTAGTTTTGTGAAGATACCATGCTTATGCAAGGAGCTGGTGTTGGGGGAAGCTGGTGAAATGTGTGTGGGAACTCTCTGTATCATCTTTGTAACTCTTCTGTAAATCTAAAATCATTTCCCCTGAAAATTTTTGTTTCTCAAGCCTGGGGTAATTTAAGTGCCCCTTCCTCTGTGTCTTTCCTCCTGGAGTGATGGGGCAGGACCAAGGCCGGGTGGCACATATGGCCAGTCTGGGCGGCTTTGGCTTCTTCTAGGGAAAGAGCTGCATCACATTCCCTAAATTCTGTTGGATGTCAGTCCGCCTGCCCCATCTTCTGAGATGAGCTCAGCTGCCCATCTGAGTGTGAACGTGCTCAGGACATGCCAGGGGGCTCAGCCAGACAGCTGTGCCCGCAGAGCTAGGGAGGGAAATGTACTCAGGGCTCAAGATGCTTTCCACAGTGATTTTCCTGACTTAGGAATCTCATGATTCAAGAATATAAAAGTTCAATAACTGTCTACCAATCAAACCTAACAATATTGTGCACATACAATCACCAAAAGGAGAGGAGGAGACCCCAAGGGTTTTGAGGATGTATAAGGGCAAAGATCAGCATGTCTTGTCCATTCTCATAGTTTCCTAAGATGGTCACCATCAATTTCCTCTCTCCAAGTACATACAGATAGCTTAACTCTTAGATGGAATCTCTTTCTCCTATCTTTGAATCTTTTTTTTTTTAATATTTGTTTATTTACTTGGCTGTATCAGGTCTTACGTGTCATGCAGGATCCTTGGTTGCAGCTCAGGGGTTTCTTAGTTACAGACTCAGTTGCTGAGGCACATGTGCTCAGTTGCCCCCTGGCATGTGGGATCTTACTTCCTCAACCAGGGATCAAACCTATGTCCCCTGCACTGCAAGGCAGATTCTTAACCGCTGAACCACCAGGGAAGTCCCTGGGTTGGGCTTTTTACTTGCTTCAACCAACAAAATGTGGCAGAAGTGATGCTATTCTAATTCTGGATCCAGCCTTTAAGAGACCTGCAACTTTTGCTTTCCCTCTCAGAGCCAGCTTCCAGAAGAGAAGTCCTGGAAACTCTGACACCCTGAGACCAATGTGCTATGAACGGCCCTGAATCTACCATGCACCTGGCCCAGAGGGGAGGATGAATGGAGAATCAATGACGTTCCGGGTAGATGAGCTACACGGTGGAGCTTCCAGGCCAGTTCAGCTGTATGAGTGACCTCAACTGAAGCCCACAGAAAGCAGAACAGGCCAGCTGATCCCACTCAACCCACAGAATTACGGGAAATAATCATCTCAGTAGAACCTCAGTTCCATGAAAACTAGATTTTTGCTTGTGTTGCTAATACCTGCAATAAATCCAGAACTTAAAACTGTGTGTGGCATGAAGTGGTCATTCATTTAATCTTTGCTGAATCAGTTCAGTTCAGTTCAGTCGCTCACTCATGTCTGACTCTTTGCGACCCCATGAAGCGCAGCGCACCAGGCCTCCCTGTCCATAACCAACTCCCGGAGTTTACCCAAACTCATGTCCATTGAGTCGGTGATACCATCCAACCATCTTATCCTCTGTCGTCTCCTATCTTCCTGCCCTCAATCTTTCCCAGCATCAGGGTCTTTTCAAATGAGTCAGCTCCTCGCATCAGGTGGCCAAAGTATTAGAGTTTTAGCTTCAACATCAGTCCTTCCAATGAACACCCAGGACTGATATTTAGGATGGACTGATTGGATCTCCTTGCTATCCAAGGGACTCTCAAGACTCTTCTTCAACACCACAGTTCAAAAGCATCACTTCTTCGGCACTCAGCTGTCCAACTCTCACATCCATATATGACTACTGGAAAAACCATAGCCTTGACTAGATGGACCTTTGTTGACAAAGTAATGTCTCTGCCTTTTAATATGCCGTCTAGGTTGGTCATAACTTTCCTTCCAAGGAGTAAGTGTCTTTGAATTTCATGGCTGCAATCACCATCTACAGTGATTTTAGAGCCCCCCAAAATAAAGTCTGCCACTGTTTCCACTGTTTCCCCATCTATTTCCCATGAAGTGATGGGACTGGATGCCATGATCTTCGTTTTCTGAATGTTGAGCTTTAAGCCAACTTTTTCACTCTCCTCTTTCACTTTCATCAAGAGGCTCTTTAGTTCTTCTTTGCTCTCTGCCATAAGGGTGGTATCATCTGCATATCTGAGGTTATTGATATTTCTCCTGACAATCTTGATTCCAGCTTGTGCTTCTTCCAGCCGAGTGTTTCTCATGATGTCCTCTGCATATAAGTTAAATAAGCAAGGTGATAATATACAGCCTTGATGTATTCCTTTTCCTATTTGGAACCAGTCTGTTGTTCCATGTCCAGTTCTAACTGTGGCTTCCTGAACTGCATACAGGTTTCTCAAGAGGCAGATCAGGTGGTCTGGTATTCCCATCTCTTTCAGAATTTTCCACAGTTTATTGTGATCCACACAATCAAAGGCTTTGGCATAGTCAATAAAGCAGAAATAGATGTTTTTCTGGAACTCTCTTGCTTTTTCCATGATCCAGCAGATGTTGGCAATTTGATCTATGGTTCTTCTGCCTTTTCGAAATCTAGCTTTAACACCTGGAGGTTCATGGTTCATGTACTGTTGAAGCCTGGCTTGGATAATTTTGAGCATTACTTTACTAGCGTGTGAGATGAGTGCAATTGTGTGGTAGTTTGAGCATTCTATGGCATTGCCTTTCTTAGGGATTGGAATGAAAACTGACCTTTTCCAGTCCTGTGGCCACTACTGAGTTTTCCAAATTTGCTGGCATATTGAGTGCAGCACTTTCACAGCATCATCTTTTAGGATTTGAAATAGCTCAACTGGAATTCCATCACCTTCATTAGCTTTGTTCATAATGATGCTTCCTAAGGCCCACTTGACTTCACATTCCAGGATGTCTGGCTGTAGGTGAGTGATCACACCATCATGATTATCTGGGTTGTGAAGATCTTTTTTGTACAGTTCTGTGTATTCTTGCCACCTCTTTTTAATATCTTCTGCTTCTGTTAGGTCCATACCATTTCTGTCCTTTATTGAGCCCATCTTTGCCTGAAATGTTCCCTTGGTATCTCTAATTTTGTTGACGAGATCTCTAGTCTTTCCCATTCTGTTGTTTTCCTCTACGTCTTTGCATTGATCACTGAGGAAGGCTTTCTTCTGTCTCCTTGCTATTCTTTGGAACTCTGCATTCGAATGGATGTATCTTTCCTTTTCTCCTTTGCCTTTTGCTTCTCTTCTTCTCCCAGCTATTTGCAAGCCCTCCTCATACAACCATTTTGCTTTTTTGCATTTCTTTTTCTTGGGGATGGTCTTGATCCCTGTTTCCTGTACAATGTCTCGAACCTCTGTCTGTAGTTCTTCAGGCACTCTGTCTATCAGATCTAGCCCCTTAAATCTATTTATAAGTTTATGTATCTAGCCCCTTAAATCTATATATTCCACTGTATAATCATAAGGGATTTGATTTAGGTCATACCTGAATGGCCTAGTGGTTTCCCCACTTTCTTGAATTTAAGTCTGAATTTGGCAATAAGGAGTTCATGATCTGAGCCACAGTCAGCTCCCAGTCTTGTATTTGCTGACTGTATAGAGCTTCTCCATCTTTGGCTGCAAAGAATATAATCAATCTGATTTCAGTATTGACCATCTGGTGATGTCCATGTGTAGAGGCTTCTCTTATATTGTTGAAAGAAGGTGTTCGCTATGACCAGTGTGTTCTCTTTGCAAAACTCTATTAGCCTTTGCCCTGCTTCATTCTGTCCTCCAAGGCCAAATTTGCCTGTTACTCCAGGTGTTTCTTGACTTCCTACTTTTGCATTCCAGTCCCAATGAAAAGGACATTTTTGGGGGGTGTTAGTTCTAAAAGGTCTTGTAGGTCTTCATAGAACCATTCAGCTTCTTCAGCGTTACTGGTTGGGGCATAGACTTGGATTACCATGATATTGAATGGTTTGCCTTGGAAACGAACAGAGATCATTCTGTCGTTTTTGAGATCGCATCCCAAGTACTGCATTTTGGACTCTTTTGACTATGATGGCTACTCCATTTCTTCTAAGGGATTCTTGCCTAGAGTAGTAGATATAATGGTCATCTGAGTTAAATTCACCCATTTCAGTCCATCTTCGTTTGCTGATTCCTAGAATGTCGATATTCACTCTTGCCATCTCCTGTTTGGCCACTTCCAATTTGCTTTGATTCATGGACCTAACATTCCAGGTTCCTATGCAATATTGCTCTTTACAGCATCAGACCTTGCTTCTATCACCAGTCAATACATTCTCTAAAACCCCAAACCTCCATCTGAACGGTTTCAGCCTGATGTGTGGAGGACAGTGGCCTCTACTGGCAACGGATGTCATTGCAGTACAGCTCTATTAGACAAGAGTGAATCGTTAAGAGTTGATAGGAGAATCTCAAGCTTACAGACCAGAAATGAATGAACTTTTTCTCTAAAGGGCTGGATAGTAAATATTTTAAGCTGCCTGGGCCATATCATCTCTAATCCAACTACTCAACTCTGTCACTTTAGCATGAAATCAACCATAGGCAACATGTAAGACAACGGGTGAGGCTTATGTTCCGGGAGAACTATATTTACAGACTCTGAAATTTGAATTTCATTTAATTGTGTATGCCACAAAATATTATTCCTTTTTGCTTTTTCCCCTAATTATTTAAAGATGTAAAAACCACTGTTGCCTTGCAGATCATATAAAATAAATGTAGTGGACCAGATTTGGCCTCTAGATAGAAGTTTGCTGCCCACTGCTGTTAACAATCTCCTAGTGACTCAAAGTATGAGAGAAGAATTCAATTTCCAGGGTGAATAGCTGGAAGACGATTCATTTTTAAAGCAGTATTATTCATAATGACTTCATGAATATTCATAGCCATTTCTGCCTTCTAGGCACTTTTATAGCCAGTATGCCTGGATGAGAAAGCAGCAGGCAGCAGCCAAGGGAGAAGAACCAATCCTCAGGCTGGGAATGCCAAATCCACTAACCACTTCCTTCTTCCTCCCTCTGAGAAAGAGCTGGCCCCAAGCAGTGGGGAGCAATGGGAGGTCTTCGCAGACAGGGTGACACAGGAATCAGAATGGCAAGGAGTTAGGGAAGGAAAAGCTGTGAGTTTGTTCCTTGCATGGGCCAATTAGCTCCTGGCTGGCGTCTGAACCCCTGGCCCCAGACAGCTAATCTTGTGTAGGCAGAAAAGTAGGCCTTCAGAGGAGGATCATTTCCAACCTAACGCCTTTGTGATTGGAGGATGGACGAAGCATTTTAGTAATCAAAATATCAGACAGTTGTTAATTTCTCTGGGTGTGATCCTGGCCCATTTTGACCTCTGGAGGTATATTGTGGGAGGTATGTGCATGCTAAGTCACTTCAGTTGTGTCTGACTCTTTGCGACCCTATGGACTATAGCCCACCAGGTTCCTTTGTGCCTAGGGTTCTCTAGGCAAGAATACTGGAGTGAGTTGCCATCCAGGGGATCTTCCTGACCCAAGGATTGAACTTGCATCTCATGGGGCTCCTGCTTTGCAGGCAGATTCTTTACTGCTGAGCCACAGGGAATAGTGGGAGGAGCAGGGACAAAAGATGATAAGATATTATGAATGAGAAAGACTATTTAAAAAAACACAAAACATTTAGGATGAAAAGGTCCAAACACATACAGAAGTAGAGAATAAAATAGAAAGAACCCTTATGTACCCAGTTATCCAGCTTCAAGGGCTGTCAACTTACAGCCAAAGTTGTTTCATCCATATCCAATCCTAGATGACTTAAGAGTAAATTCCAGATACCACAGTATTTCATAAAGCAAAAGCTATTTTAACTGCATGCTGCTGCTGCTGCTGCTAAGTCACTTCAGTTGTGTCCGACTCTGTGCGACCCCATAGATGGCAGCCCACCAGGCTCCCCAGTCCCTGGGATTTTCCAGGCAAGAACACTGGAGTGGGTTGCCATTTCTTTCTCCAATGCATGAAAGTAAAAGGGAAAGTGAAGTTGCTCAGTCATGTCCAACTCTTAGCGACCCCACGGACTGCAGCCCACCAGGCTCCTCCATCCATAGGATTTTTCCAGGCAAGAGTGCTGGAGTGGGGTGCCATTGTTGAGTAATTTTGGAATTCTAAAGAATTAATTCCTACTGCATAGGAATTAATTCTTTAGAATTCCAAAACTACTCAAAATTCTCTTGGAAACATGAAAAAATAAAGCAAAAGAAGAGCAATAGCGAGGACCTATACAACATCTACACAGTTTACATGTGGGTGATATGTCTCTTAAGTCTCTCTCTTTTAATTGAAGTGGGAATTCACACAACATACAATTAGCCATTTTAAAGTGTATAATTCTACAGCGTTTAGTGCATTCCCCATGTTGTACAGCTCCCACTTCCCTCTAGTTTTAAAACTTTGTCGTCACCTCAGAAGAATACCCTGTACTCTTTAAACAATTACTCCCCGTTCCTCCCGAATGCATGGATGTGATGTGTTTTGATTCGATATAGTTATTATTACTCTTATACTTAATCTCCTTTCCTTACCTGTGGCCAGTTCTGGTTGGTCTTACGTCTGTTTGACACAATTATAGAAATCTTTGGTAGTTTTGCTTTCTGATATAACAAATGTACCACTCTCATTTTGCACCTTAAAAATATTGTTAGTGTTAATGTTGATATTTTTATTTTGAAACTAGTTCATATATAACTAATTATGAGCAATCAACTAAGTAATTATGTTCGCGCTCTTAGGAAGGCAGATTTTCACCATGAAAACAATCGCTTCAAGGCTGCTTTCTTCCCATGAGGTCTGATTCAAACTCACCTGCTAATGCAGAGACATAAGAGAGGTGGGTTCCATCCCTGGGTTGGGAAGATCCCCTGGAGGAGGGCTTGGCAACCCACTCCAGTATTCTTTCCTGGAGAATCCCCATGGGCAGAGGAGCTCAGTGGGCTACAGTCCATAGGGTCGCAAAAAGTCGGACACTACTGAAGTGACTTAGCATTCACACACATTCCACACTTGGTCAGAGATGTGTGAAGCACATGGGAGATTGGTCGACTACTGCTCGGAGAGGACCTCAGAAAAACTCGAGAGTCCTGACCTCATGCAGTGTTCATACTCCAAGATCAGTGGGTCTCTTACTTAGGCTTGTAGACTGAGGCTTCTGGAATCCTAGAGGCAGTAGACACATACTCTCAAGAGCCATTCAGTCACCATCTTGAATAATTCAGACTGGTTAGAAGGAGGGTGTTTAATCTGATGGTGGGCTACCTGAGGAATTACAGAATCTGAAGGGAGAGGAAAACCAGTGATTTCTGCCTTTCCTGGATACAGGTAAACCAGACCTGGGGGTTTACCCAAATGCATACTGCAGAGCCAGGCCAAGGACCCACATCTCTTGCCTTTTGCTCCAGGCCTTCCCATCATCGCTCACAGATTCATTAAGAGGTCTGATGGGAGGGTGGGCATTGGCTGCTGCTTAGCAACATGCTCAGCACACCTTGAGGACAAGGGAAATGCAACAATGCCTTGGGTAGGAGATGAGTAACAAATCGGTGCATCTTCCAGACCAGAAAAAACATAAATAGGGAGGCAAGTCCACTCTGAAAGAATCTCCCACATCCTCTCACTCGGCCTCAGCCTCGCCATCCTGTTCCTACGTGGTCACCTCCGTGGCTGAGTTAAGTGGCATGTGCATTCACCACTTGGAGACAAAACAGCATGGCAACGAAAGCTAAGGCTCCGAAATTATACACACAAGGTTCAAATTCCAGGGCTGCTGCATGTTATCTGGGTGATCCTGGACAAGTGCCCAGCTTCTTAATGTCTCAGGTGCCTCATCTGTAAAATAGGGCATCGTAACAGTCAGCGTGTGGTTGGGACTATCACACAGAAGGGCACATGCAAAGAACTGAGTGCAAGGCTTGGATATTATATGGGCTCCATAAAGGATGGCTTTTGTTATCCATGAACTTCTGCTGAGGACCAGAAAGATGTTATCTACTGAGCAAGTCATGCTGTGGGACAAAGAGATGAATAACATACAGTCTTACTCTGTAGGGACTCACAGTCTGGTAGGGGAGGGATGGGTGATAAAGAAGCAACTCTACCTAGTTTGACAGAAGTCTCCTCCACCATACAGGAAAACAGGATTCCAACACAGCCATGCTATCCATTACTCTGCAAGCATCCTTAAGGATTAAATAGACCAAAGTAACAGACAGTGACATTGACAACATGAGATCTGCAGAGTGCAGACTGACAGAGCCCTTTGAAGCCCCGATCTCTTGAAGGCCACTTGGGGTCAGGCAAGCTTCCCATGTCACATCCATGTGACTATATTGGCCACTTAAGACACTTCTGTTTGGGACCATTCTTGTTTATTTTATTTTTTTTAATGTAGTGGGATAGTGGGGAGAACCTGTCAATCTTTCATAAGGTTAACCCAAACCATCTTTTCCTCACTGAAAGAAAAAATACTCCACGTCATCCCCAAAGTAAGAGATCTACCCTCTTCATAAAACTCATTCCTCTTTTTTCTACTTTCAGTTTCAAGATTCTTCTATTCGTGACGAGACTACCCTTTGCCTGTTGTGCCTTTATAGCACATTTAATTTCAGACTTGGGGAGACAGTGACTGGACCCGAGGGTGGTTTTGTGGCCTCCGGGAGATGCTCTCAGGTTCTCAAAGGGGAGACCACAGCCAGGTGTGCCCAAGTGGCCCCCCCGTCCTCACAATGTCACAGGTGCCCCTTCAGCACACACAGCCTGGTCTGCCTGCTTTCCGCTTTCTCTGGAGGCAAGTTCTGGCAGGGACGTTTCCCATTGGGTCACCCCTGTAGGGAAGGCCCAGTTATCTTGATCACGTCTGTGTGTTAGTCACTCAGTTGTGTCCGACTCTTTGTGACCCATAGTCTGTAGCCTGCTAGGCTCCTCTGTCCATGGCAAGAACACTGGAGTGGGTGGCCATTTCCTTCTCCAGGGGATCTTCCCAGCCCAGGGACCGAACCCAGATCTCCAGCATTGCAGTCAAACTCTTTAGCATCTGAACCTTCATAAATCCTTGATAACTTCCTCACTTACCTGCCTTGCTAAGGGTTATCATTACAGGAACCGCATTTTTGAAACCCATGATCAAAAGTTGAGAGCTGACACCTGGGAAAAGGGAATAATCTGAAAACATAGTCATACCTGGGGAAACAGGGACATGTCAGAGCAAACGCAGGAATAAGACAGAGAGCTTTGGGAAACCAGGGAAAGGAGCAATTCTTTCTGAGAAAAGCCAACAATAGTAAAACAAAAATATGTAATCCCCAGACAGGCTCTCAGGCTCACTTAAAGATAAGTGGGGCAGTCAGGGTTGAAGTTGGGTCCTCGGACTGCCCTGAAGCTCCTGAGGAGCTGCCAAATGTGAGCACTGGTTTTCTAGTAAATTAGCCAGATTTTGCTCTCCTAACTATATTCACAGTCACAATTATCATGTACTGAGGATTTAGAATGTGTCACCTGTTGTGCTAAGAGTTTTATCTTTCCCATATCATTGAGGTATACATACTAAGGTGTCAAAATGTTTCATCTATCATCAGTCTATCCACCCATCCATCCAGACAGTCTATCCATCCACCCCAGTCTGTCCATCCACCCACCAATCAGTCTATCCATCCACTCACTCATCCATTCATCCATCCACCCACCCATCTATCCACTCAGCCATTATCCATCCATCCAGGAAATATTTACTAAGCAAGTACTAAGTCTCCGAGAAGCCACTGACCAGATGCCCACACTCCTGCTCTTACTGCACTGGTGGAAGCCCTCACATAAAGAAATAGCCCAGCACAATGGGACAAACACAACATGAGCAGATTTTTCCAAGAAACTTCCGGAGGGCCTTCAGTGCCGGTTCCGGTTCCAGCCCCACTTCCCACCTTGTGAGTTAGAAATTAAAATGCATTCGTTAATCCCACCTTAAAGTCCCAAACAGCCCTCTGCTTCAAGTGGTAATAAATATTTCATGCCCAATTGTGCTGAGTTCCTCCCTGTGTTTATTAAATGGTGTTTCTCATAATTCCAGTTATTCATTTTAATAGGTCAGGCCTTGGCTGTGATTTAAACAGACCGCTGAGGAAACAGCCATGGTTAAACATTGTAACAATATGGATTATTAATTTAATTGGCCGGCTATTACTTGTTTGGACTCAGAGCTAACACATTTAGTTCAGTCTCTGGTGGCCCGTAAACCGCAAAGGTCGTGACTTTAACATTCAGAAGAATGGGAAAGAGGAAGGAGGTTGAGATTAGGAGGAAAACTTACAAAACAGTGTGGGGAGGACAGTGTGGGGAAGCAGCGGGCTTGCTAAAGGCAGAGCAGGGCAGCGGGGATTCATCTGTTGGCTTCTCATTAGAGCTTCTTCAGCAACCACTGTCTGGGCTGGTGACGGTCAGGAGCAACTCGCTCAGACTCTGAAAGAACCAGATGCTTAGCAATGGTGGAGGGAGCACCGCAAACCAAATAGGGCTTCACGTCTCTTGTGGATGCTTGAGCCACTGGGAAGGCTTGTGTGCCATGAAGAAAGCATTTGAGAAGGCGGGGGATTGGGGGCTGGGTAACCAGGATGGTCCGTTCCTCAACCTCCTCCAGCTTCCCAAATATCAGAGCTATGAGCTACTGACCTCCTCCTATGGGATAAATCCTGTGAGCTTTCTTGATACCACCTGTGTCTTCAGGGGCCCTGAGATTTAGATGAGATCCCCTTGGACCTGTACTCCAGGACCGATGGAGGGCCAAAGTTTCCCCTGAGTGTCTGCACATTTCCCAGGCGAGCCTTACCTCTCTAGCCCAGGTTCTCATTCCAGCTAAATCTGTTTCATCGGCCAATGGATTTGCAATCATCCTGGATTGACCCAAACAGAAGATGCTGCCCCTTGCCTGATTTCCATCACAAACCACTCAAGGCCTGTATGAGAGTCGGGGAGACTGGGATGAAGATTTTGTCAGCAGCAGCCAGGGTCCACATTTCCACAGGTCAGACAGGACAAGGACTTTCTTGTTCATGAAAGGTCTCCCCCATGGTTCCTGTGATGACATGGTTCTGTGGGCTGCCCTACATTTGGAATTTTCTGATTCTGTGCTGTCTGACTTTTGTCTCTAACTCTCATCTCCTCCCGCTAGAAGACTGGTTATTAGTTGGGTGCCCATGAGCTTCCAAGGCATTCTGTGGGTCTGTGAACTGGGATGGGAGGAAATGGCATCTCTTTGATAGCCTCCAACTGAATTTTAGTATTTCCTTCTCTTGAGCATGCAGGAGACAAGCCTATAGATATTATAGTACCTGTGACTTTGTCACCGAGAAGTCCAGATATTTGTATTGTATTATAGTTATTGAAATATCATTTATGCTCTCCTTTGACATGAAGCCCGTTATTTGCTCCTAGACTGCAGAACATCACGGTGTTTCTCTGTGCAGATCCTTATATGACAAAACTTGTCAGGGCTTAAGTAACACTGGACTTGGTAGTTCAGCCACCAAATGGTGAAGTTGTGTGTTTCCACAGCTGGAGTTTAACTCCATAAACTGTAGAGGCTTTGTGTGCTCCTTGTAAAGTCAGCTGTGAAATTTTCAAATACACTTGCAACCCTTTATCTTTGGGAATCAGGATTTCAACCCTTGGAACTATTAAACTGAAAAACAAAATCAGGTGTCCAACAGGACATGTGCATTCTCCTTATCAGACACACATGTCACGCTGGCCAGGATCAGACCAGGAAACAACAGTCTTCATGTGTCTATGTCTTTACAAAATAAAATTCAAGATGAAGTTGCCTGTTTTCAGTGCACTGCCTTGTTATTTAAATGTATTTATAAAGTACGTGTATTTATAAGTATTTAAATATATTTATAAAAGTATTTGTAAAGTATAAAATCGACACGAACTTGAGCAAACTCCAGGAGACGGTGAAGGACAGGGGAGCCTGGCGTGCTGCAGTCCACGGGATCGCGAAGAGTTGGACATGACTCAGCGACTGAATAACAACAACGTAAAGTTGCCCAAGAATTACTCTACCACAATTAAAAAAAATTTTGATAGCATTTTAATATTTTTGGCTTCCTTTCATCCTATATATTTCACTTTATGCGTTGTAAATATTAATCTGAGAAGAGGTTTCTAGCTTTCCCTAAGTGGCCAATGGTACAGAAATTGCAAAAGTTTCTCTCACTGTCATGAAGAGCAATTCGGCTTCACTCAGCCCACCTTGACATCACCAAAGTCTGAACCTTTCTCTGGGTGGGAGCTGGTCTGTGGTTGTGTGGGCAACCTCCTCCTCATGCCCGCCCCGCTTCACATGCCCATCTGCTCCCTGAATCCTCACCATTCTCAATCCCCACGTGCTGCTGAAGAAAGCAGAGAAATTGGGAAACTTGGCTTCTCATATTCAGAAGTGTCAGGCACCGATCGTGTAGTAAAAGCAAGAAATCATCATGTTCACCAGAATGTGACCAAGATCTAGAAGAGCAGACCTCAAATTTGAAAGCAGTGGTTTGTGGACAAGTAGAATTGTGTCAGCTTCCTAGTTCCCCTCCTGCCTCAAGAGTCGATGGCTTTTATAGTTCCTACATTCATCGTGGGGAGTAAACCTCTGAAGTATATTGTCCCAGGAGAAGCCTAGACCTTCCAGCTCAGGCTGCAATGTCAGCACAGGAGGGAGGGTTTATTTCCCATCTATGAGGTGTGTGGCCAGTACCTGCCACACAGATGTACCCAACACAATGTTTGTTGAATTAATGAACCAACAAGTGAATGAAGGGAGGCTTTATATAAATTACTAAGGGAAGTCGGGGTAAATCTCTAAGTAGCACTATTCCTAAGAATCCAGGGAGCCAGTCCCATTCCTCAATTTATGTGTGTGTGCACACGCGTGTGCACGTGTTACAATAAACACAAATATCCTGGAGAGGAAACATCATCAGAGATGTGATGTGCATCATTTCTTTTAATCCCAACCGAAACTCTCCAAAGTTCCATGATGCGCTGGCATTTACACCATCAATCTCCCTGCCCAACAGGAGGCTGCTGGGTGCCCTTACCACCCAGCAGGGGCAGGGGCCCCCTTCCTACTGTCCACACACCCAGCTCAGCCGAAGGGGAGGAAGGGGGCATTTGAGTCCACGACAGAGACCACCCACCAATGTACTGACTCTCCCTGGGTGGAGGTGGGAGGTGGGGAGAGAGAGACCTCCCGTCGCAGCAGAGATTGAAGCTGTGGGAAGGGCAGGCAAAATGAAAAAGGGGCTTCCATGCGTTGGACTTTCTCGGTGGCTCAGTGGTAAAGAATCCGCCTGCCAATGCAGGAGACAGGGGTTTGATCCCTGGGTCAGGAAGATCCCCTGGAGGAGGAAATGGCTACCCACGCAAGTATTCTTGCCTGGAGGATCCCATGGACAGAGGAGCCTGGAGCGCATCACTCGCATCTTACACAGACAGACAAGGCGCAGAGTGGCTTGTCCATGGGCACAGACTCCAAAGCACATTGTATGAAGCTGTGAAACAGATTCCCCTGAAAAAGACGAGGGCCGGCTTTCTTCTCTCTGAGACCCCTACCCCCACCTGGATTAAGGCTCAATGAGACTAGCAGTCTGTGGGAATGCTAAGCTTGGTAGCTGTTTTTCTGGGACTAAAGGCGAGCACATTTGCCCCTAAGAATCCTTCTAGAGTGAAGCTGGAGACAGTGTTTATAGAGGGCAAACCAGTCCCAAATTCATACAGATGGTTCTTCACAATTTTGTTCCAAATTTCTGCAACAGTGTGCACAGGTCTATGTTCACAGAGTCACGGTGGGGATGCCCACAGGCCGAGCCAAGGGTTGCCTAGATCCTCCGACACGCCAGGCAGAAAGAGGGACCCTGACATGCACCAGCGATGCCTTTGCCCTGCACAGGGAGCGCTCAGACACAGGACCTGGCAGTCCAGCCCCAGCTCTGTCTACAGGTCCTTGAATCGATGTGCTGCCATCTTGTGTGGCCTCGTCACCTGGTGTCTCCAGGAGAGACCCCCGTTTCCTGTGGCTGAGACTATCAGCCTGGCCATGCCTGTCCCCCAGTCGCAGGCTTCAGAAAGACTGGGTTTGGACATCTCCAAGTGTTTATTTGGTTTTTCCTATTTCTTGGTTTTTAATTGGTTTCAGATGTGAGTACCCAATAGAGGCCCTGAATAAATAAAACAGATCATAAAATATGGCCAAGCAAAATGGGCGTGAGTAATCCCAGAGTGCATGGAAATGCACTTCCAGAAAGGCTCATAAATAATGAGGTGGAAACAGTAGTCTATTTTCCCTTTAATGGAAAGCCAATTAGGAACCCTCTCTGGACTGGAGGGAAGGAGCCAGCTTCCTTTGTTCTGTAATGAGGAGATGGCGGTGTGGGTGAGGGGAAGCCGGTCAGCTAGCCAGAACAGGACAGAGAAAAATCCTGTGGTCACTGGGTCTGTGGGCAGGGACAGTGGAGGAAGTTCAAGGCCTGGTCTTCTCATCCCACCTCAAGCTTCTCCAACTCACTTTCGGAGGCTGCAAGAAGATCTCGAAGCCCAAGCAGACTTAAAGAACTGGCAGAACCGTTTGGAGGCCCACCGCACGAAGGCTGTCTGTGATCTCACAGAATCCTGTTGTTTCTGATGCATTCTTGGCCCCTGCTCCTCCCCCAAGGAAGCCTGGAGGAAGCATCCTGCCTGGTGTGGTTGCTGAACGTGCCAGCGTGGAGGGGCAGGAGGCAGGAGGGCATGCTGTCTCAGGATCCCAGCAGATCCCCAAGAATCATTTCCTTCCCATCTCTTCCTCATCACTTGTTCTCCCTTTCCTGCTGCTGTTTCCTCGCTCCGTACGCTTGTCTTCTCCCAGCTGCTATGCCCATCACGAAGATGCTGTGCAGAATGTTGTAGATAATACCGTCCCATGCAGACAGAGGTGGTACGGTGTCCTCCACCCTCCAAAGCAGGGGATTGAGAATCTGAGAGGAACTGTGACTTTCCCAAACCACTGAGTCGCCAAGCAGTAGCAGCAGGAAATCAGGTCTATTCATCCTCTGTGGTCTGCAGGTGCTGCTGCTCACCCGGGGACTGTGAATGGGGGACCCAGTGGGCCTCCTCCCAGAAGCACGAGAGATACTGTATAACACAGTGGTGAAGAGCACGGGCTTTGCGGTCAGGTAGACCTGGGTGAGGGGCTTCCCCGGTGGCTCAGTGGCAAAGGATGCACCTGCCATGCAGGAGATGTGGGTTCTATCCCTGGGTTGGGAAGATCCCCTCGAGGAGGGCATGGCAACCCACTCCAGTATTCTTTCCTGGAGAATCTCATGGACAGAGGAGCATGGGGGGCCACAAAAAGTCAGACACAGCTGAGCGACTGAGCAGGCATGCATGCAAACCAGGGTGAGATATTTTTTGGCCATGCAGTGTGGTATATGGGATCTTAATTCCTTGACTAGGGATCAAACCCATGCCGCCTGCATTGGGAGTGTGGAGAGGTAACCACTGTGCCGCCAGGGAAGTCCCTGGGTGAGATTCTTGAGAATCCCTCCATCCCTTAATAGCTCTGTCACCTTGATCAAATTTCTCAATTGCTTAAGCCTGATAACTGAATTTGTAAAATAAAACTAATGAACTTAATTTATACTGATGTGAAGACATAAGCAGCAGTGATCCTGCTAGTAGTTATTATTTAAAAAGACTTTGTGGCCAGCCTGTTGGGATAGCCAGTGAGGACTCCCCATGGAGCCCACTGTGGGCTTAGGAACATCACTATTTAGCATCCACTCTCAGTGAGAATAGGGCTTCCCTGGTGCCTCAGACAGTAAAGAATCTGACTGCAATGCAGGGAGACCCAGGTTCGATCTCTGGGTTGGGAAGATTCCCTGGAGAAGGGAATGGCAACCCACTCCAGTATTCTTGCCTGGAGAATTCCAAGGACAGAGGAGCCTGGCGGGCTACAGCTCATGGGGTCGCAAAGAGTCAGACATGACTGAGCGACGAACACTTCCACTTCTACTCGGTGAGAATGGTACAGTCTAGAGACCCGCTCCGTGGACTCCAGGGACCCAGGGAGCCAGCCAGGCACATCCAGCCACATTCAGCCATAGGTTCACACGGCCCAGGGCATTGGAGGATGCTTGCCAAGTCTTCTTGGAGGATTGGAAGATTGTCAGTGCTCAAGACACAGGAGGCCTCTCAAGGCTGAGTCTGCTCATGCACATGCTTCTAAAACAGACTTGGTTGCAGTTTTATGGAGAGAGGAGTCCACCGAACACAGCAGCTTCTCCATCGAGGAGCCCGGGCCAGGGCTTTTAGCAAACAGCCAGAGCTGGAGAATCCGATGCCTTCATTCCTTAGGATGCTGCTGCTGCTGCTGCTGCTAAGTCACTTCAGTCGTGTCCAACTCGGTGGGACCCCATAGACGGCAGCCCACCAGGCTCCTTTGTCCCTGGGATTCTCCAGGCAAGAACACTGGAGTGGGTTGCCATTTCCTTCTCCAATGAATGAAAGTGAAAAGTGAAAGTGAAGTCGCTCAGTTGTGTCCGACTCCTAGCGACCCCATGGACTGCAGCCTACCAGGCTCCTCCGTCCATGGGATTTTCCAGGCAAGAGTACTGGAGTGGGGTGCCATTGCCTTCTCCATCCTTAGATGAGGTCTCTAGAAATTTTCCTTCTCCCCATTGAAATGGGTAAACTACTGCTCACCCTTTGGTGAGATCCCAAGGGGTTCCGTGAAGCACTGAGAGGTCCTGAAGAGAAACATGAGTTCTCAGGAGACCTGACCACTGATGCTTGCCACTGGCCAGCTGTGGAATGGGGGCAGGGTCCATCACCTTTTGCAGTTCACTTGTTGAACAGAGCAGGGAAAGAGGGATGAAATACTTTGAAACACTCAGAAAGGGCTAAGTGCATTACCCCTTGCCCCAAGACATGTGTGTTGGCATCTCCATGGAAGAGATGTAGCATCTGGGACTCCAAGAGGTTAGGTCACTTGCCCAGGATCAGGCTCCGCATCACTTGGGGGTGATGGTTACAGTAACAGAAACTCATTTTTAAAAATCCAGGGAAAATCTGAGTCTGCGGGCCTTGTAAAGACAAGCATGCAGTCTGCTTTGGGACTTAAGAGATGAGCTCACTGGGGATTGTGGGCAAGATGAATGAACTCCAACTTGTCACCCCACTCGAAATGGGCCCACTTGAAAGAGAGAATCGTGGGTTTGGCTGGGTCACTTGACTACACCTTGGGCGGGGAGGATGTGGCATTTGAAAGTCAGTCCCATCCAAACTGGATGCACTGGGAGAGGGGTGATCCCCAGAGAAAAGCTGGAGTGACGTCACCAACAGCATGGGGAGGGACATTGTGCGGGGAGCCGGTGGGCACACTCGATGTCCATTGGTCACAGCAGGTGAGTGGCAGAGCCGGATTCAAACCAGGGCAGCTACTCAAAGCCCCGAGGGCCGCCATTCATGAGCACTGGCTGGCCCTCCACCTTCGGCAGCCATCACTTCTCTGTCCAGACTTTCGGCTTCCTCTTTAGTGGGCCCCGTGATGCTGGCACTGCTTGGGAAGGGTTCATGCCCTGCTGGAGAGGAAATCTCTGAAGAGGGCAGTGGAAGAGGAAGTGAAAGAGATACAGCGATAATTTAGGAGTAAGAGAGCGCCATGGAGAAGTGGGAAGGGCCTGTGGCTTTCTTAACGTGGGAAAATGACAAGTCACTAGGAAGTTTTGTGGGGGAAGGGGAACAGACCGGGAGCAAATGGGAGGAAGAATCCGAGTGGTAGGAACTGTTGGAAGCATCTTAAATGAAAAGGAAGCCAAGGTATACTTGATCTGCTATTTCAAAGAATTTGTATTGTCTTATAAAACATTTAATCAGTGAGAGGGTTAAACTAGAAATGGTGGATTTAAAGAAATGTAGGAGGGGAGAGTATATAATTAAAAACTTGTATCTGGGAAGGTTGAATTTAGTTCAGAGCTTCCTGGCAGCTAAGGCCAAAAGGGAAACATGATGGGTTATATAATTTTCATCGTCTCATAAAAGGAAGTGAATCTGCAAGTCAGAAAACACAACATCTCTCCTAAATTATAAAAAGATACCAACCTGGTGAGGCATTACACATCCAAGGGAAAGACTTTTCTCTGTTGTTTCACTGAGCATGGGAAACATTATTTTTAAGGCCATTATCATGTGAATTGTTATGGAAAAGAAAGAATATTCCTATCAAGTGTCTCTCTTAGGGCTGGAACGTTCCCCAAATATGATCAAGTTCAACTGCCTCTCTCTGTCTGCAATGGAGCACCACTCCTACAACAGCCCTGCATGCAGTCCTGGCCTTACTGGCCCCCAGATGCTACCCACACTGCTCCATCCCAGAGGGGCTGGCCCCTGCATCTCTCAGGCTTCCTTCTGGGTAAGGCCATCGGGAGGAACTGGGAGAGAAGGAATGACGGAAGGAGGGACTGTAGAGGATTCCTGCCTGTCCCATTCTGCTACGGACAGACGCTCTAGCATCTCGTTTCCTCCACAGTCCCACCTCTTCTGGACCGATTCTTGTGACAACTTTGCTGGGATCTCTGGCTCTCTCTGGTACATCACAAGTCCAGCTTCCTGTCTTTCTGGCCAAGGATAGCAATGGCTGCCTACACTTTTCATCACTAGGTTGACTCAACGCCCCCTGTTTGACTTCTCAGCGTTTCCATCTCTGATAAAGGCAATTCCTCCATTTAGGCCCCTCTATTTCATTACTTAGGTGGTTTCTATTTCCTGAGTAGACTTTGCCTGGTACGCCCACTAATCAGTTTTCCAGTCTCAACCCAAACATCCTCGGTGGCCTATGTCATAGGCCTCAAAGTGGCCTATGTCACCTTGAGGGCAGGGAACATGTGAGCAGGAGTTTAGCATGTAGATAGGACCTGGATTCAAGAAGGGAAAAGAAGAGCTTTCTGGGTAGGGGATAATGACAAAGATCTGTCATTTGTAAATGGCCAAGTCAGAGAACCACGATTTTGGTTGGAACACAGGCTGCATTTATTCAATAGACACGTTGTCAAACATACCCCAGCCTTGGATCACAGGGAACCTAGAAAAGGAGCATATGAAGCCCAGGCCCTCAAGGAGAACCCAAATCACCCTGCCCAATCCTCTGAGGGCTTGGGGATTGATCCATAGCTTCCCCCAAGTGCCACTCCAGTCCCAGTCCTTGAACACGCAGCGGATTCTTTGTTCTGTTGCAGTTTGTTTGCAAACGGAATCATTCACCTTAAGGCCATCCTTCCATATGAAAGTGAGACTGCAATATGCATGCACTCTGTTGGAAGCTTTGAAATCTCCTGGGGCTGTGAGGTGGACCAGCTTGACTCACTAGAATGGAAGAAACTTCTTGGGAAACGTGGAGATTCCTTTGATCCTATTGGTATTTCTCTGGACAGGTGGAGAAAGGGGCAGGTCCAGGTTCTATAGGCCCTGTAGAAACCACTTTTGGGTATGCCAAAGGGCCCCAGGCTTAGAAATGCCCTGGACTGAGTTTAATGCTCTGTTGCTGCCATCTTGAAATTCTTAATCATTTTGAACAAAGGGCCCAAGTTTTTATTTTGTACTTGGCTGCACAAATTATGCATTTGGTTCTACGTGAAATGTATCTTTGGGGGTCCCTTGTTATCAAAATAGCACAAAATGAAAGAAATAAAATTAGGTAGCAAGACTTGGAAGGTATATTGAAGAAATTTAACATCTGCTAACATCATAGAATATTTACCTCTGCTTGGGGGGTGGGGACACTGTGATTTCCAGAATAGCCTTCCAACCATGAGCAGGAGTGTCAGGTGGACCCATCTTTGTTCCCCTTCACATCGTAGCTTTGGTTTAACCAGAATAGATCCACTTTGTTCTGAATTACGAATTGAGCTTCAGGCTGTTTTCTTTTTTTTTTTCAAGGGTCCCATGACTCACACAGTTTGAAAACCACTCGTTATACAAACCACATCACACCAGGCTTTTTGTTGCAGGGAATTGTCTTATTTCAGAGGGCCCCAGGTGACCCACTGACCTGGGGTGTCTCCTAAACCAGGTAATAATAGGCCGGGCTCTAATCTAAGGAGACTCTGCTGTATTTGCAGAGAGCTTTGAAATGTTCTGGGAAAAAAAGCTGATCAGATGTGCAAGGTATTATATTCATGGACAGAAAAACCCTCCCAACTCTTTATAAAGTGGATTAAGCCAGTTTCTAAGGGCTGCAGGTTTGTGTGATCTTAATCCTGCTCCTTACTCCTGATCCTCCACCTTCCTCCTTTGTCTCCAGGATGAGCACCTTCCTGGGCGAGAGCCTGGACACATTCCGGAAGCCCTCCTCCCTCCCCAGCTCCTCCCAGGGAAGAGCTGAGGGATGCCCTTGCACCCACCCTATCAGGTTTTCCTTTTTCTGTGGGCACATTTCACATTCACAGGCTCTGATCCTAAGGAGGGAAATCTGAACAAAATATGGTAATTATGCCATTGTGCATTCAGCTACTCAGACAGCAGCAGCAGATGAGAGAATTTGTGGATCATAACCCCATGCAATATTTGACAGAATATCAGTCAAATATAGTTCACCCAGCATCGTGTTTCTGTCGGTCTTTCTCAGCTAAAGTTAATCTAAAGTGACAGGAATGACACCTGCTCTTTTCAAAGGGGGTAATACCTACTTCAGGGCTGCCCCCTCCAACGGATACCCTGGCAGAGTGCTCTAAAGTCAAGAGGGTTTTCTAAGGCTGGACCAGCTATAGACCAGAAGACTTGAGTCACCATTCAAGACCCCTGTTGGTCAGTGCGCTGGAGGATCAGTCTGTTTCATTCTGTTGAGTAAGGAAAGGGGTGACCATGGGTACCAGCTTTCTACAGAGGACATTTCCACAAATGGGTCTCAGACCTGATAGCCCTGCCCGAGAGCTCAGGCAGAAACAGCCAAGGGGTGGGATGAACGCCCACATTGAGGACAATGTAGAAACGTCTCCAGCAGGTGGGGGGGCCCTGAGCCAGCAGTGGCACCACCTGGAGTTGCATCAGTTACTGATGAGCAGTTTCAGCCTTCTGTTTTCTACTTGTTCTTCCTTGGTTTCTTCTATGCACAGAAACTTGATGAAAACTACAACCTTGTGACTGGTTGGTGACACTGGCAGTTGTAACACCTAAGGTGTGTTCGTGCCAGGGCCCCAGTGGGTGCTATCTCCAAAGGGGATGATGAACCAGTAGCTTCCTTCCACCCACCATCAAATCTACATATCTGTTGGAAATAGAATGTGGAACTGGCTTGGTTTCTCTGTCTTTAAGCTAGGTAGACTTGCTGACAAATCACAGGCTGCCAACCATTAAAGATGAATCCCTACCCTTTGCTGTGACAAATAAACTCTTGTTGATCCTTCAAAATCCATATCTCATTGGTCCACCTCCTCCTGGGAGCCCTCCTACACACCCTTAGAAATCATCATTCTCTGGGCTCTGTATATACTTCTCTTTTTGCACTAATCACATAGCATCATAATGACATTTTGGTTCTCTGATTTCCCTTCCTAGCTCTGATCACCAAGCCTTAATAAATGCTGACTAAATTGAATAATTAAATTGCTTATTGAATAAAGGAATAGTCTGGATGACCTTATTCACAATAAATGTGATTTCCTATAACTGCCATGAATTACTTCTCCAACTTGTGGTACCAAACATGGTCATGTCTCTTTTGTTTCTCAGTTAGTTCTCATGACACTCCCCACATGCCGAAAGTCTCCCTTGAGGTCTCCTCTTTCTCCAGGGTCTGATCATGATCATTTGCAAAAACTCCCTCTACCTTCACTTTGACTTTTCCAGGGTCCTGGTGACTTTTCCTCTCCTTCCTGCCCGTGAGCTTACCTGGGACCCTCCAGCCACATAAGAGGGATCCAAGAAACTGTGGTTTTCAAGAGGGAAGAGGTCAGGGTCTAATTTTTTTCTTTTCAAGAGGATCTTTGGTTCTTCTGCAAATTTGCCTACTTCCCCCACCCCAAGAAATCAGCCCTGCACACCAAGGGGTGTGGTATGGGGAGTAGCAGCTTTTGGGGGCCATGCAATATTTGTTTTCCTCCCTGTGGGGCAGTGCTGCCTGTTTAACTTACATACGTGTCTCAAGAGATTTATCCATGAATAGTCACGCCTCAAGATGGCTGATTGTGTTCATCTGTAGTCATGCTAGTGGCTGGTGATATTCTTAATTTCTTCCACATCATTCATCCAAAACAAGTGAGTTTGATTTCTGCCCTTAAATAGTTGCCACTTTCATGTGGGAGAGATGGGATAAAATGGAAGCATCAGTCCTTTATGCTTTCCCATGCCTCACCCACACTTTGCGAAGTTGAGGTCTTCTGTTCAGGGTATGAAAAGATCCTTTGGCCCATACAGTTCAGAGATGAGTGGCCCTGTCATCATGGCAGCTGTGTCATCAGAGCATCTCCTGTAACTGACAGCATGAGGTGGAACTCTGTGTCTGGGATTGCCCTAGAGTCATCCTTGCCCAACCCTTAGTGGTTCCACCACCAAAGTCTCCCCACCAAAGGCACTCCTTGTCTGGGGCTCACAGATGGCTAATTAATTAATTATACCTGGCCACATAAAGAACTGGCTGGGCGGGTGTTCCCAGTACAATTGCCTGTTACAGCACTATAGGCAGCTGAGAGGTGAAGGATCAGGAGAGCTAGGCCAAAAAGTCAGAAATAGCCAGTTGAAGGAGAAAGACAAGTCCTCCATCTTGTAACGGGGGCTGGGTTTGGATATATTTAAATGATCTATTGCTATGTAAAAAACTATTCTAATACTTAGTTGCCTAAAGCAATAACAGTTTATATTTTTCTTCTGACTCAGCAATTTGGACTGGGCTCATCTGGGTGGTTCTTCTGCTCTACTTTGTATCTGCTGTAACATCCATAATGGTTTCTTTATTCATTGGACCTCAGCTGGGAGATACGTCTCTTCAGCAACTAAGCACTGAATTTGGCACCCAGGAAATTCCAGGGAAATACTCAATGGTAGAATGAATCAGTTCAGTTCAGTTCAGTTTAGTCGCTCAGTCGTGTCCGACTCTTTGAGACCCCATGAATCGCAGCCCGCCAGGCCTCCCTGTCCATCACCATCTCCCGGACTTCACTCAAACTCACGTCCATCGAGTTGGTGATGCCATCCAGCCATCTCATCCTCTGTAGTCCCCTTTTCCTCTGCCTCCAATCCCTCCCAGCATCAGAGTCTTTTCCAATGAGTCAACTCTTCACATGAGGTAGCCAAAGTACTGGAGTTCAGTTAGTACACATAAAAGCCTGGGGTTTATAAGAGAGAATATCTAAGTTATCCTATTTGGAGTTGTGGGTCCCTGGCCAGGTGAGTGGTGGGTACTGGACTTGGTGAGCAAGACTCCAGGAAAATTAGGAGAGAGAGGACACTGAAAACACTGAGAGAGGACCTGGGACTTGGACCTCTTTCCTGGCAGCAGTGAGGAGCTGCCTGCAGGATGCAGCCTCTGGGGTTTGCTCAGACTATTAGGACAGAAACAGGTGGAGTGTCCAGTGGCTCTTGTCATCACAGACACCCAAGGGAGAACCTCCTGGCTCCTGCTTCCTGATTGGAAACAGGAATTTGATTCCCATTCTTGCTTGAGTTTATGGCTTTCTTACTGAATTTTTGAAGGAGTGGAAGAAAGAGAATGAGAAATTTAGAGATTAAAGGGGTTTTAAGACAAAACCTGGGAAATCTGATCTGTTGAGCAGCCCAAGGCCTCCTGGAAGAAAGCAAACTTTTTTCCAAGGGAAGAAAGGGAACTCTAGAGTTTCAAGGGAGATAGACAGTGCTCCAGCTACTGAAGGGGGATCCACACAATAGTCAATAACCTACTCCAAGGGAGTAGAGACCCCTCAGCCACAGGAAACAGTAAATCAGAAGAAGCAAAGTAGATCTGAAGGAAATAAGTTGCTGCCATCCATTTTTTTTTTCAATTCTGTACATCCTGGTGACAGCAGCCACCATCCTCTGCAATGGGAAAGGCCTAAGTTTCTGACTTTTGTTATTGCAAATTACTACAAACATAATGGCTTTGTGCAACATAGATTTATTCTCTTATAGTTCTGGAGGTCAGAAGTCTGGAATTAAGGCATCGGCTGTGTTCCCTCTGGAGGTTTCAGGGGAGAATCTGTTTCCTTGCATTGTTTAGCTTCTAGAGCCTGCTAGCATTTCTTGTCAAACGGCCCCTTCCATGCATCACTCCAACCTCTTGCTTCAATCATCACATCTCCTACTACTGACCCTGATCCTCCTGCCTCCCTCTTATAAGGACCCTTGTTATGACAATGAGTCCTCCCAGGTCAACCAATATAATTTTTCCATCTCAAGATCCTTAACTTATTCATACCTGCAGAATCTCTTTTATCATAAAAGGTTATGTATTCACAGGTTTGGGGGATTTGGATGTAGATATTATTGGAAGGCCATAATTCTGCCCACTCCAGTAACATAAAAATAGGGTGACTGCTCCAGTCTAGAAAAAGGCAAGAAAGCCACTAGAGAAGATTGTGAGACACCCAGGACCTGTAAAGACTGGGGGTGGGGCTCTAAGATGTAGGGTTAACACTGGTTGGGGACTTAGAACAAGTAAGTACCTTTATCATTATCATCTACACATTTCCATGTTCCACTGTGACATGAGGAAACCAGTACTATATTCAGGACTCTGTTATCTAATAGACTCCACTCTTTCTGGTCTGCTAGAATAAGCGTGGGCCATCCCAGAGAAATCAGTGTCACCACGGGATCTTGGACAGTCACTGCCTCTTTCTAGGGGCTCAGCCTGTCATATGAAAGTGTAGGACTATGCTGCAAAGTTTTGTTACCTCTTGCTAAACACGAAACTCTAACTTTCCTGAAGGTTTGTATTATGCAAAACCAGGGATTTGTTTTTCAAATATAAAATGATAAGGCAGATGGTTTTGCAAATTATACCTCTCAGACAGCTCAGTAAGATATGTCAGCTGGTAAGGATATCTAGGGTCTCATTTCAAATTAGATTTTCTGGAACTGCACTGTTCAAAACGGTCGCCACCAGCCAACATGGCTATTTAAATTTAAGTGAAATATTTGGTTCTCAGTCACACTAGCCACATTTCAAGCTCAATTGCCATACAGTATTACACAGCATGGATTCATTCTACTTAACATCATCTTGGACTGTGAAGAAAGCTGAGCACCGAAGAATTGATGCTTTTGAACTGTGGTGTTGGAGAAGACTCTTGAGAGTCCCTTGGACTGCAAGGAGATCCAACCAGTCCATTCTGAAGGAGATCAACCCTTGGATTTCTTTGGAAGGAATGATGCTAAAGCTGAAAGTCCAGTACTTTGGCCACCTCATGCAAAGAGTTGACTCGTTAGAAAAGGCTCTGATGCTGGGAGGGATTGAGGGCAGGAGGAGAAGGGGACGACAGAGGATGAGATGGCTGGATGGCATCACTGACTCAATGGACGTGAGTCTGAGTGAACTCTGGGAGTTGGTGATGGACAGGGAGGCCTGGCGTGCTGCGATTCATGGGGTCGCAAAGAGTCGGACACAACTGAGAGACTGAACTGAACTGAACATCATCATGGGAAGTTCTTTTGGAGGGTTTTGTCCTAGTATCAATGCTATGTGCTTGTGCCCACCCTCCCTTCCTTCCTGCTTGTGTATATACAGTACTTACCCACTCCCCAGACTAATAAAGTATCTGTTTAAAAGTTACTATAACTCTTCCAAGGAACTGAATTTTAACAGGAGACTCAATTGAACAGGAAAGCTCTAGGATTCAGTCCTCAGTACTTGGGAAAGACCCCCCTCCCCCCGCCAAAGGAAATGGAAAACAAGATGAAAGATTATTTGCTTATGTGAGGGGTAAGTAAGCTCTCCTGCCTTTGAGGTAAATTCCCATCACACTAGGCTCTGCCTGGGGCCCTCTTCTCTTGTCCAGAGAAAGGACACCAGGATCCCCTCTCCTGTCCTCTGGGGAACAGCTCCACCCTGGGTGAACCTGAGGGAAATAGCTCTGACTTCCCTCCCCCCTTGAAAACTGAGGCACCCCCTCATGGTCCCTCCCCCCAGCATGCCCTCAGTGTCCTGAGGACAGCTGTCTCCAAGTGAGGTCATTCCGTGTCCTGTGTGGCAGTCATTGTGCCTTCTAGGTTGAGGGGTGCCGAAGCACATCTTAATTCTGACAGCCATTCCCTAGAGCCAGGCATCGGTGATGTTCAGGCAAGCTCTCTTCTTCAGTGAGGGAATTTGGGACCCAGAGAACAGGTGAGGCAGGTGGCTTTTGCCGACTGGAAGCACTGAACTCTCATGCTACCTTTGCGGACGATGACCAGCCAATGGGGGAAAGCCCCACGTCTCAGGCTCCAACCAATCAGCAGACAGGGTGTGTACATGCTCCATCCTGGCTTGGTTGGGCTCTGTGTGTAGAGCCAGGACAAGAGGGACTCAATGGAGGGTCTAACGTTAGGCTGGTCTTGATCTCACTAGTGCATGGACTTCCACGTGGCAGGGGCGTCTGCTCGGGTGGGTGTGATTCCAGCCACTTCCTCCTCAAGCCGCACCCCACGGCCCAAGAGGAACCCCGGAGCAAGGGCAGAATGGTGGGCTCTCTGCTCCGCATTCCTCAAAAACACCTTTGCCAGCGCTCCCTTAGAATCTGCCCTTTCCCTCCTGCAGGGAATAATGAAAATATTTCCTGAATGGACATATTTTATGGCTGACTCAGACTCTTCTAGAGCTAGTATTAATGGGGACTAAGTGAAACTGTAGCCGGAAGAGGAACAGAAGTGTTCTTATTCCCCAAAATGGAACTCTAAAGTACATTTTGAGCAGAAAAACCTATTTGAATGGTTCCTCCTGCTTTAAAAAAAACACGATGATAAAAACCATCCAGTCATTGCGGTATCATTAAAAACAACAACTCAAAGCTGCATGTTCTCATGTTTTGTAATTTTGCAGTTCTCAGTGAGGTGGGGAAAAGTGAGAAGACCTTTTGACTCCAGGATGTCAAGTTTTAAGTTTTCTGTGGTTCAGTGTGTTTTTTAATGATAAAAAGAATTACACCAGATTTTTGGGAAATGGGGGAAATGACATGTTGATTTCATTTGCCTCTTTTCCTTTACCTGACCTCACAACATCTCATAATGACAAGACCCAGCCTTCAAGTTTGGTTCTCAAGTTCACCTCATGTTTGGAAGATAAGATGGAGACTTGGCGATACACATCTTTGGAGGAGAGGGGATGGAGAAAGAGAGGAGGAAGGGAGGAAGAGAGAAAAGAGGCTGGTGTTTGCAGAGGTGGACAAGCTAACCAGCACTAGGGAATGTCACATCTGGAAGTGTGTGGCTTGTCCAGACAGTCTCAAGCCTTTAATTTATTTATTTTAAGCAGTAGAATAAGCCCCTCACTTTTTCCCCCAAGTGACATCTTAGTCCAAAGCACAGTATCTAAAATAGATAAAAGTGCTACCTCCCAGAGATCCATGCCTTGGCATTTCTCCAACCCTCCTCTTCCTCTTAAATACCCTACACCCCTCAATCCACCATCAGCAAACCACACATCTAACCCAACTCCTGAATTTGCCCATGAGGGAACCGAGATACAGAGAGAGGAAGTAATTCACTGGAGAAGAGTTGGAAGGCTTCTCCAAGATCATGTGATGAAGGCCTAGCAGAGACAGACCTAGAAACTGGAAAATGAAGTGGGTAGTGAAGGCGGTGATGAAAGACCTGACCACGAGATGACCTTGAGGAGTGTGATGGTGGGGACTGTGCAGAGCTTGATTCCAGGAGGCTGGAGACCCCACAGGTTCTCCATGTACCTTTCCTGCTCCTTATCAATTCCAATATCCCTCTTGAGTTCAAGGCTTACATGGGATGAATTCACATGTGGATAGTTACAAGTTACATATTTGACTTAAGGAAAAAGGTCAGTCACCTTAGGAAGGCTTCCAATCATTAGAGCAAATTTTTTGCATCCAATCCCCCACTCTCATTCTATGCCCATCTCGGGCATTGCTAATCCAATGTAGCACCTTTTCCTGGTGACCCTACATACAAGCTCAAAGTTGTTTTCAACTCATTACTCCAGACAGTCATCACCAATCAATGGCCCTTAGGATGAATTCTCTTTGCTTTTCCTGGTTTGTGGCTGTGAAACCAAACTCAATTTCTTTTGTCGCCTGACATTGTGGCCACGTTCTTTGACACCCTAGACCTCAGAGGAGAAGCCTGGAACTACATTTCCCAGAATCCCTTTCTTTGTAAAGCTCTGGTTGCTGCTGCTGCTGCTAAGTTGCTTCAGTGGTGCACTGGTTAGAGTCTTCCAATGAGAGACACTCCTGCAAGAACTGGGAGGCGGGGGAGAAGGAAGATGCCATTCTCTGGCAGAAGCTGCAGCTAGATACCTGAGCAAAATTCAGACTCTTGAGAATTGTATGCTCTGTGTGATTCAGGCTGCTGGGGGTGGAGGTGGTGGCCACTGCTAAGATTCCTGGGTTCTTTGCAGCTTCTAGGTGAGCTGCTTTTAGGTAGATCATCTGCCTCTGTCAGCTGCTGGCCTGACCTTTCCTCTCTCAGCCCTTCCAGCAAGTCTCCAGTTCCCTGAATTAGAACCCTTCCAACTTATGATACTTAGAGTGGCTTCTGTTTTCCTATCCAACCGCTTCCCGCACCCCACCCCCCGCCTCCACCCCCCGCCCCCCCCCCCCACCAGCTACAATAACATTAACACCTTGAAGGCAGGGAGCAAAACTTGGCATCCTGGACCCGCCCTACCTTGCTAAACATGAAAACTGGGATTCTTGTTGAGTTTAGCCTTCCTGTTTTCTAGGCTATTTCTGTGGGCCACCTACACAGAAAGCGGGAGGCAGTGGAATGGTGAGTTCCAAAGAATCAGAAGAATGGCATCACAGAATTTGGAGCCAGAAGACCTTTGTACAGGAACAAATGGATTTTTTTTTTTTTTTTCATGATAGTGATGGGAAAAACTGAGGCCCAGAGAGAGGTTACATCCAGTTCATCCTAGAGCTGGGGCTGGAAGCCAAGCCTGCTCACCTGGACAGGTTTTCTTCCTTGGCCCCCGGGGTCTCAAACAAAGGGATTCATATGAACTTGGAAGTAGGGCACAGCCAAGCTGAAACGTCTCCCATAACAGGCTGGCTGCTTTGATGTAGGGTAGTAAACGCCTGGCCACAGAGGGAAGCCGAGGTGAGTGCAGTGATGAGATGTGAGTTCCCTCCTCTGCTTAGGGGAGGGGAAAGCAGCGAGGGCAGGTCTCATGACAACACAAGAATACCCTAAAACTCACCCTACCATGGAATCCTTACAGGTTTCTGCCCATTCACAGGCAACTCACCTTAAAGAAATCCTTGTTTCTGTATGCAGTTGTTAGAAAACATCAGGGAATTAAAATTAATTGTGTGAATTGTAATCACCCCTTTGCTTCCACTGGCCTTAGGGTTGTGGGCTGCAGCGGATCAGATTCCTGGTCACCAACCACTGATTTAGGAGAAAAAGAGTTTTTTGGAGAGCTGTTGGGAAGTGACTGGAATACCAGGAAAGCAGGAGACCTAAGTTTAGAAACTATGCCCTAGACAGTGGCTTGGGCTTTGCAGGTGGTAAAGAACCTGCCTGCCAATACTGGAGATGTAAGAGACACAGGTTCGATCCCTGGGTCGGAAAGATCCCCTGGTGAAGAAAATGGCAACCCACTCCAGTATTCTTGCGGGGAGAATCTCATGGACAGAGGAGCCTCGTGGGCTACAGTCTGTGGGGTCACAAAGAGTCAGACATGACTGAAGTGACTTGGCACACACAGACAGTGGATGCCCCCAGGGATGCTGCCAAGCCCTGGGTGTGTGAGTGCCCTCCACTGCTGGGCCCATGGATGCTCCAGCCCCTTTCAGTGACGATGCCTCTGAAAGTGGTTGTGGTCGCCAACATGCTCTCAGGATGAATTCTTCCCCTGGTTGGAGCTGCCAGTTCCAGGATCATTTCTGCTTGGGGTGTCTGGAGAGGCCAGATGTCCGCTCCTCCCTGACCCTTGGCAGAGAGAGGGGTCCTCTGATGGGCTCTGATGCTGAGCAGTGATGTGACCAGTGACTGCTGCAGGTTCTTTCTTGGTGGTGGTGGTGGGGGACTTCAGAGGCCCCTTTTCTCTCAATCTAGCACCCACTTCCTTTAACCCAAATGCCTGAAAGCCCACATTAGTGGGGTTTCTCTGGACTTAGGGCTTTGGGCTCAGTCACTCAGTTGTGTCTGACTCTTCGTGACCCCAGGGACTGTAGCCCACCAGGTTCCTCTGTCCATGGGACTCTTCAGGCAAGAATATTGGAGTGGGTTGCCATTTCCTTCTCCGACTTAGGGCTTTGCCTCCTGTTAAAATATAAAGAGCAAATCTTTCCATCACTTTCTCCTCACTGTGAATGAACAGCGGTTGGGTTATTTCCCAGGACACCCGAGCTCCATTACACAGGATGCTCCACTAACAATTTTGTGAGCCACGCCTTACGGTGGAATGTCCCACACCCTTGGGAAAACCACCCTTGCTTCCCTGAGGTGGGGAGAGCCTCATAGCAGTGGGTCCCTGGAGGGCGCAGGCTGCCTTTGCATTCCCCAAGTCCTGGGTGAAGACTGCCCCACGGAGGAGCCACTGAGCTGAGGAGGACGTGCCTACACGCGTCCTCCCGCACACAGTTCTCTGAACCTTCGGCGGCTCTGTTTGGCGGCCGCACAGCCTCGTCGTCGCCACTCCTGCTGGCTGCCAGTTTCTGTTTACACACATTTCCTAGGTGCCAGGCGTTGCGCTAAGCATCTAACCCAAATTAGCTCATTTAATCTTCTCCACTTAACAAAGAAGACAACTGGGGCCTGAGCCACACAGCCAGCACTGAACTGCGATTCGAACCTAGGCAAAACCCAGTCTTAGGCTCTTTCCCTAAAATATAGCTCTGCACTCAACTCCTCCCCGCATCGTACACAAGAAAATATAAAATCATCTCCTGCTGGCTTTCCTCCCGAGGCAGACGTACTGAGAAGCAGCTAGTTCTTAGGGCACCTGGCCTGCCTGACCACTCAGGGTTCTGACACTCCTGTGGACAGGCCCTGGGTCAGCTGCTGTGGGGTCCCTCAGAAGATAAGGAGGGACAGAACCTCACCGGGTACCCATCGCATGCTAGGGAGGCACCCGGTGCTTGGCTTATGCTGGCATCCTGGAAATAAATGAACCAACCGAGAAAAGAAAGGCGATTTATCCAGAGCTTGCTATATAGCAAGGGAGTCAGCCACCATCACTTGCGTCTTGGCAGAGCCTCAAAGGTGGGCAAGGTTTAGAGTGCAAAGAAAGAAGCTTTGTGTGTGCCCTGGTGGAAAACTGTTGGCCTGGGGAGGCTGGAGGCAGCTAAATAGAAGGTTGGGGGGAAGCCTATCCTATGTGATGGGTGAGGGGTGCATATTTGACTTTTTCCGGTTAATCCTAAATTGGAAGCAGGGACAAATATTAGGGAAGCCATCAGTTACAAATTGACCTGTGGTCATCTGGGGTCCATTGTTTCAGTTATTGTTTAGCTTTCTCGATTGTCACTGGAGATAGCAGGCTGGTTTCTGCCAGGCTGACTTACTGCAGGCTGGCTACCAGGTTGGTCAATATACACAAGGGGTTGCTGTGGGTTGTAAGTCAAAGTTCTGTGTGTGTGTGTGGTCCGGCTCTTGGCCATTTGTTCTGACAGTCTCTCAGCACTTAATCTCTGCAGCAGCCTATCTTACAGATGAGAAAACTGAGGCCCAAAGAAGTGGAGTAACATGGCCGAACCTCCTCAACTGGGATGTGCGTGTGAGGCCAGGCCTGCTTGATCCCTGATTCCATGTTTGTTGCTGCTGTTCAGTCGCTCAGTTGTGTCTGACTCTTTGTGACCCCATGGACTACAGCACATCAGGCTTCCTCGTCCTTCACCATCTCCTGGAGTTTGCTCAAACTCGTGTTCATGGAGTCAATGATGCCATCCAACCATCTCATCCTCTGTTGTCCCCTTCTCCTCCTGCCCTCAATCTTCCCCAGCATCAGGGAAATTTTCTAATGGGTCGGGTCTTCACACCAGGGGGCCGATGTATTGGAGCTTCAGTTTCGGCATCGGTCCTTGCAATGAATATTCAGGGTTGATTTCCTTTAGGATGGACTGGTTTGATCTCCATGTTTCCATGTTTGTCTCCCTTTATAATCCATCCCACACCAGCCAGGGTCCTTAAAGACCTAGCTTAAGCCCTCCGCCCCAGTATTGCTTCCCCTTTCTTTAGAATAAGATCCAGCCTCCATCTGAGACCCACAGGCCTGGAGACTCAGCCCCGCCAACATTTGGGGCCTCATTTGGGGGCCCCTGGGCTCCTCCAGTTTGTTCCGGGCCCCAGGGCACCTCCCCGCCAAGCCTCGTGAGACTTTGCTTCCTCTCAACAGGGCCTTTCCTCTTGCCCTCCGCTGCCCCGAATGCCTTTCCTGGTCCTCAGCATCCTCCGGGCACGCTTGGGTATTACCTCCTCTCGCCTAAGTGGCTGCTCCCACAGGCCAGGACCACCACCCGCTCCTTCCCTCCACGGCCTTGCTCACTGCTGCACGCGTCTGGCTTTCTGTGGTTTATCAATGGTCTGTCTGCCTCCGCTACCAGACTGAGAGCCCCGAGAGGGCAGGGCTCTGGCCTCCCTGGTTCTGCTGTGTTCTCAGTGTCCAGCCCACAGCAGGTGCTTGGTAAATATCTCGTGAGGGAACGAGTGAGTGGGTCTTCAACTCCTTTCTCCGTGGCTGCTCTTCATGTTCCTGAGACAGCATGCCAACTTCCTCCCTGGCCCGTGACTGAGGGAGAGGGTGACCCACAGAGCCAGCCTCAGCCTGTGACCCCAGGGGCTGTCCATAGCCCCTCTCTTTGGGGTGAGCTGGACAGTGACTCAGCAAGCAGCCCTCAGGGAAGAAAGTGGGGTACTCCCAACAGCAGGTGCCCAGAGGAAGCGAGGGCCACAGGCACCATGGACAGGCTTGGTGATTTACTGGATCGTGTCAAATACTGGTGACGACCCTCCAAGTCACCTTCACCATCACCCCCACGTCACAGTCAGGAAGTGAGGCTCAGGGAGGCCAAGGAGGTCATCCGAAGCCCCCAGCTAGTGAGGGGCCAAGTCACGGTTTAACAGATCCAATGGCCTTTGGAGCAATGTGCTTCTGTTGGCCAGAGAGCTTCTGGCCTCTGACCCACTGCCCACACCCCATCTCCTCATCCTCATCCTTGAAGCTCACCTGGTGGGGGTAACGGCAGTTGCTGAGTTCCTCCCCCTCCCATCCACCCTCTTTCCTATGTGATTATGAGGCGGGGGTCTCTATGTGGTTTCAGTAAAACAGTGGACACGCTAAAGTGAAAGTGAAGTCGCCCAGTCGTGTCCGACTCTAGCGACCCCATGGACTGCAGCCTACCAGGCTCCTCTGTCCATGGGATTCTCCAGGCAAGAGTACTGGAGTGGGTGCCATTGCCCTCTCCGAAATACAGATTAGTTGAGGGGAAAAAAAAATCTGTGTTATGAGATCATTCCCAGCCCTGATCTCCATAACATACATGGCCTGACCTCCTACCATTTAGAGGCACTTTTATATTTTTCAGTCACTAAGATGTGCTTCCCTGCAGGTCCCAACGTCCTGGTGTCTGTTGAGCCTGTCTGGGCAGAAGGCTCAGCTCTCTGAGGCCCCCTGGCTCTGGCTCTGACCCCAGGAAGACTCGAGGCCTGTCCCGGGGCCTCCTTGGGAATTGGCTCCCCTCCTGGGGCCTCACTTGGGAGCCCCTGGATGAGGGGGCAGAATGAGCGGGTAAAGGGCGATTCTGGCCTTGGAGGCCTGGTTCCCGCCCTCTGGGGTACGTCCTTGTGCAGGGCAGGTCTGGACCAGGCCCCACGAGCACACCTGAAGGGTTGTGGGCAGGTGGAGAAGCACCCGGTGCCCACGGCCGAGTTGATTAAGTGCAGGGCTGAGAGTGAGTGACAGGAACTCAGCCTCAAGTCACTGGCCCAGGCCCTGGACCAGGCCGAGCACTCCCACAGCTGCCATCCCCTGGCCTCTCCTTGTCCTTGCCCCCCAGCCACTCCCAGATGGTCTCCTTTTGTGATGACCCCGAGGCAAGCCAAATTCAGATGGTGGATCTGACCCCACTGCTTCAAAGACAAAACCCAAGTCCCCATGAAGTCCCCAAATACATGACTTGAGGAATATCTATGCTGGGAATTATCTACACGTCTCCAGGGATATGGCTACAAGAGTTGGGTGTCCCGTGACCCCAGGACAGTAATTGCTCCTTAGGGGCCGTTCTCCTTATGGCCTTCCAGGCCAAGCCCTCCCCTTTGCAGATCAGTAAACTGAGACCCAGGAGGGAAAGTGACTTGCTCAAGGGCACATGGCTGGGGCAGAGCTGGGAGCTGAGCGCAGGGTTCCTGAGGCCCGGGGTGTGCTCGCTCCATGATGACCAGTGGCTCTGGGTTCCAAAGGGATAGCAGGGTCCTACCCCCACCCAGTACCTGGAAACCAGGGAGACTATGGGGGTTGTGACCTTCGGGACCCACCTCAGTAAGATGGGAAATGAGAGAGTGTCTTGTGACATCCTTGACCATTCCTGTCTGAAACCTCCCACCTTCTCCCACCAGTTCTTGATCTCCTTCCATCCCATCTCCTGCAGCCAACTTCTTCTGAGACTGGTCAGTGGGAAGTAGGAATGGCCAATAGCCACAGCTCAGAGGATGGTGTCTACTGTAACTCGGGGTTAACAGAGGATGGTGGCATCCCTGGATCAGCCTGAAATCACTGATCTCCCACCCTCACTTTGATGTCCCACCCATCCAAAGTACATTCTACCTTGTAACTGAAAACTGACTCCCATGTTAGGTCAGCCATGGGGAGAGACACTCAAGTCATGCTACACATGGCCTGATTCCAAACTTGAACTCCTGTTGGTTTGCGCTGAGGTCACCCAACCAAGCTTTGACATGAAACTACAGAAAGCTGGGGGTGGGGTGGGAGGAACTTGCCATGAGGGCGGAGGACAGGAAAGCTACAGTTCTGTATTGTGATATCTGAGAGGCGAGCACGCGGGGCACGGGACCGGAAATCAGGACATTGTTCTATTCTTGGCTCCCCATTAGTTTGCTGTGTGCCTTTGGGCAGGTCACTTCCTCTCTCTGAGCCTCAGTTTCCTCATTTTATAAAACCAGGTGGAGGATCTATGAGCGTCCTCCTTTCACTTCTAAAGAAAGAGCTCATGGTTCTAGCTCGGTCCCTGGGCACGGGTTGAAGGAATCAGAAAACTGGGTTTCATTTCATAACTTGGGCCCCTGAACACTTCCTAGTTGGGTCTGGGAACAGAAACAGGTGCTCAATGGCCAAGCTAATCTGAGTTTCAGGGAGGTGGCCAGCAGCCTTGGCTGCTGGAAACTTCACCCAAGAAGAAGGCAGGGGCGGATGTGGGCTGGACAGGAGCTTAGTCCTGCCGCCCAAGGGTTATGACTGGCATGGAGGCATCAATGTGTATTCAGACTGGAGCTCAGTTTTTAGAGGCTCAAGTGTCATTAGCTGGTGTTTTTGATCAATGGGAAACAGTGATAGCAACAAACAATAACATCCATTTGCTGGCAATTTCCATCATTTGTGGCATTTAATTAGCATAATTGACCTGGATTGAAACTTTTCCTCCACCTGAATTTCAAAATACATGACTGCTCTCCCACCCTAGTACATCTGAGGAATTTTCTTTTTTTTTTTAAATGAGGTTTTAACTAAAGCCCAATATCAAAACACTATATAATACTTTTATCTCATTGAAGACATTTGATGCTTATTAAAATATTATTGCTTTAAGGCTTATTTTGATTTTTTGCCCAAGAGTGTATGCAGAGCCTTGCTACTCAGATAATAGCAAAGAAACCTTAAACATGAAAAAAACACATGAAAGGTAATATGTTCCCCATTAGTCCCAGTATCATTTCCCCAGGATTACTGCTTTCCAAATATAGCATTAGTTTAAAAATAAAAGGCCGTTGACAGTAATGGGACACTTGCTACTACTTTGGAGCATATGGGCCCTCCAAGGGGCTAGCAGAACAGCTTCATGGGATGGGAACTGCAGAGGAAAAAAATCTGGTTTAAAGCCCCCCATACGCCTCCTCCAAGGCCCTCAAATAGGTCACCTGCCCTGGCTCAGGAGCTGTGTCTAATGGGCCTCTTTCAGAACTGCTTTTTTTGTGCATTGTTTCTTCTAGAGATGAAAACATTTTGGAAGCTGACAAGTCAGTTGGGCACCACGCAGGAAGACAGGTGCCATCCTAGATCTCTGCCTTCTGACTTCATGAGCGGGAGAGATCCACGTGGCTGTCATCCACGGGGAAGGGGTGCTTTTAGATTTGGGGTCGTGGGAGATTCAGGGGTGGCAAACTCTAACTGGGAAGATTGAAATCATTCAGGAAGCCCATGGGTGATATGCAGAAGCTTGGTTTATTCGACTCAAATATGAATTTTATTTGTTTTTGCTAAAGGATAGCACGAGTCCACTTTCAGTTGGATGAACTAACCTGGCTAAGGGCAGAACAGGGGCACACACAGCAGGGCGCTCTCCAGTGGCAGCCAGGGCCACCGCAGTTTGCATCCAGGGGCTGGCCTGTGCCGAGCACCCACCGGAAGCCACCAGCCGGCTGAGGGCCCCTCAAGGGACTCAGGTTGCACATTTGCTATTTTGATCCAACAATGCAGGCCCCTTCCGGTTTCAGGAGCCGGTCTCCTGGCACTCATCAAGCGCCCAGCTTCGAGAGGCTTCCGAGAGCCAGGGAGCAAGCTTCCAGCCTGAAGGGAGGGTGATGCGCTCCTGGTTTTAAATCCCCAACTGAATGCCAACCATATCTGGTTGTCAGCAGAGAGGGGAAGATCAAGAGGCAGTGATGGGAGAGAATGGAGAGGTGGTAACAAGAGCTAAAATTTATTGCCCTGAAGCTTGTGTTCTCCTGGGAGGAGAGGGCACTGCCCACTGGGCCGAGGGCTCTTCTGTACCCGGCACTGCCTTTGCCATGGGGTGGTGGGGGTGGTGGGGGGGGTGGTGTTCCTTGAGTGGAGCCAATTGCAAGATGGTCTGCGGGTGGGGTGATGTCTTGACTTCCGTTATGGGATGTATTCCATCTGACGTCAGAATTTGGACCTCACCGTCTGGCCTCCTCTCCTTACTGCTCTTGAGGCTCTAAATTCCTCCTTTAGGCCAAGAATTGCTCATTCCCATTTGCACTCCCAGTCAGTTCACTTGAACTGAGATAACAAGCCCAGATGGGTAACAGTCTCAGCGGCCTGGTGGGTGGGGCGGAGCCAATCCTAAAGTCCCGATGATTGCTTCCCTTCACTGAGCACTTACCACAGCCTGGGGCCAGAGCCTGGTGCACCCCAGGGTTCTCTCATTCAATCCGAAGGTCATCTGGCCATGCCTGACTTGCAGGGTGTGGGGAGGTTGATTCACTTGCTTAAGTTCACACAGCTAGTGGATGAGCAACAGCCTGACTCCCGTGTCTGAGCATCGACCGCTGAACTGAATGGGATCGCCTCTGTCTCCCTCACCTCTCATCAGCTCACTGTCCTGAGCTCCCAACAGTGTCTCCAAGACTCCTGGGAGGGTAGAAGATGGAGCCGATCCCCTTGGAACAAGGTTTGACTTGGTGTCACTGCAACTTTCTAGGGACTCTCCTTCCATGGGAGATGATCAGCATCACAGGAATTGAACATGCAGCAAGAGGTACTGAGTATTTTCCTCCCAGCACTTTGATTCTCCAAGGAGAAATACAGGTCAGGGTGGGGGGTTGTTGTTCAGTTGCTAAGTTGTGTCTGACTCTTTTTGACCCCATGGACTGCAGCACACCGGGCTTCCCTGTCCTTCACCATCTCCCAGAGCTTGCTCAAACTCGTGTCCATTGAATCAATGATGCCATCCAACCATCTCGTCCTGTTGTCCCCTTCTCCTGCCTTCAATCTTCTCCAACATCAGGGTCTTTTCCAATGAGTCAGCTCTTCACATCAGAAGGCCAAAGTATTGGAGCTTCAGCTTCAGCATCAGTCCTTCCAATGAATATTCAGCACTGATTTCCTTTAGGATGGACTAGATTGATCTCCTTGCTGTCGAAGGTGTGGGGCCAGGGGCAGGGTGGGGGGTGGGAGGTTGCAATTCCTGCTCTCCAGGAACTCACATGGGTGGAGAAAGAAAGTAACAAAAGGCTGTACAAAATGGTTCAAAGAGTAAGGTGATTGCCAAGGAATTCTGCGTCACAGGATGGAGGAGCTGTGAGCCACCTTCAGATCCTAGGGTCTTAATAATTCATCTACAGATGGGGAAATAGAGGGATAAAGAAGGAAACTGATTTGTCCAGAGTCATTCAGTTATTTTAGAACAAAGCCGGGGCCAGAACTCAGAGGTCTCCACACACCCAGCCTCTTACTCACCTCTCTGCCTGAGTGTCTAGTGGCTGGCCAGGCAGGCAGGATGATGGTGGTTGGCAAAACCCTTGGGAGGAAAAGGGGACTTGAGTGGGTCCCTGCAGGGGTAGACGCAGGTGGCCAGGAGAAAGGGTGTGGGGATCCCCCAGTAGAGGGGTGGCATGCACATGCTGTGGGCACAGGAATGTGGTGGGCTGGAGGCAAATAGATTGCTTTCCCCAGTTCACCATCACCGATGAGTAGAGGCTGCAGGGAGTGCCGGGTTCAAGAAGATTCTGAGGATGAAAGACAGCCAGGATCAATTAGCAGTGTGGGCTGGGAACTTAGGGATGGGGAGGTGGGGTGGGGGACCAGAGACGATCCTGCCACGTGCTTGTCATCCCTGGCATATGCTGTGTTGAAAGACACTAACCTGTGTAGCCCTTTTGACCCCCGACAGATCCTGATTGAGGGTTGGAGGGAGGGGACTTGCTGCTGTTTATTAATTTCTCTTTTGTGGACAGTTTCCTGTTCACTCTGACTCACCTGGCGCTGATGTCAGCAAATTCCCCATACCTGTTCCCCGGGACCAGTCACCTGCCAAAGACCAGCTGCCAGCCCTGCAGGGGAGGCAGTGGGTCCAGCTGTCATAGGAGGGCCTGGGCAGGGGCAGAGGCAGCTACAGCGCTCTACAGGCCCTCGGAAAAGCCAGCTGTGTTCTGCATTTCAAATGGGCTCCAGCGACCACTGTCGGGAAATGCCGTATTTCTGCTGAGTCAGACTCTGTTCCCCTGTAATGAGTGAGGTTCTCAGGGAAAACATTACCATACTGGATGTGGGGGCTGCCCAGGTAAGGCAAGAGGACAATCTGAAAGCCAGAGGTTATGACTTTTGATTTAAGTGTTGGCTTTGAAATATTCACAGTTCCTGTGGAAACCACTTGGGTAGGTGCTGTCCTTCATTCTTTTGAGAAAAAGGAAAAGTAAGTTGGAAAAGTAAGCTGGGCTGTGTGGGGGCCGGGAGAGTCATGGGGCCCTTTGGCTAAAGGGGATGCAGCGTGGTGAGAGCCGGAAGACATAGAAGCTAAGGGGTTTCAGGTTGGGTGCAAGCCCCCTTGGTCTAAATTCCCCGTGGCCCCTCTTCAGTCAAAGCAAGAGTTCAGGCCGGCCCGCGGCGGAATAAGACTTCTGGGTTGGTGGTCCTTTTCACGTTTCACATGTTGTATTTCCCCACCTTTCGAGTGAAATCTGACCTACCAGCGTGGAAGGCTTTTGGGGTTTTGAACTTGCCCTACATCAAATACACCCCCTCCTCCACTTGGGGGGAAACCCAGCCACTCTGCAGCAGACTCTAAGGGCATTTGATTGTCTAGAACACATCAAACAGCCCAAGTCTCCCTTGTAAAAGTTTTACAAGAAAATCATTGAAGACTAGCTGAACTACGCTTTCCCTCTCCTCCTCCTTAAATTCCAAGCCCGAGCCGATGTGCTCGATTCCCACACTTTGGTGTCAGCCTGGCCGGCAGAGCTCGGGGCTGGCGGGCACGCGGCGGTGAGAACCTCAACCCCTGGATCATTACAATTGCAGGCCACGGCTTGTGGGATCTAGTGATTTGGACATATTTTATTTAACCAGCTTAGTAAAAGGTAATATTCAGCAGCTGTGATCTATAGCAGAATTACAATTTTCAGGGTCAAGGAGGGATTTTGATATTAGGAGGTTGGGCAGAATTGCTATGAAATCTCATGAGCTGTCTTTAAAAATAAATGAGAAAATAGGTTATCCAAGAGTCATTGTAAGGGAAAAATCAATAGGCAGTGTCTATTCACTTGGGCTATCAAAATCCTTGAAATTTGAACAAAAGTTTCACGTTTAGTGTACTGTAGGATTTGAAATATCAGCGCTGGAGGCTCAGCGGGTACAAATTCATTGTGCCGTGCATCCAAACGAGGCGAGTCCTGTGAAGCTGCTCGGCTTCCTCGGAACACGGCGGAGTGTCTCGGTGACCAGATTAGATGAGGGGAAGGAGACAGGCGGTCCATGCAACCAACTCTGAGAATCACCTGCTGCTCTGGGAGGGGCGTGGCCAGTGGCTCGGTGCCCTTTGTTGGCGCTGCCTCCTGTCCTGGGGGGAGGGTGGATCCACGTGTCTTCCTGCCCACACAATTCACAGCGCCCCTGCTCTCGGATAGGAAAAAAGATGGTCATTTAATGGGGAACTTCCTGTCGGTGAAATTTTGGCTGAGCAGGTCACCTGGAATGATAGAAGCTGTCTTTCACTCAGTTTGTATCAACAAACATTTTTTTTCCCAGTGTTTCAAATTTCAGATTTCCTTCTGAATGCTAAACCCTTGGCATTTGAATAGGCTCAAATCAGCCCAACCAAGACTGCCGTGCCTCTCCAAGGTTTCTCTGTGACTCAATTCCTACGGCAGGTAATTGCCAGGAAACTGTCTGGTGGGTCTCCCTCACCAGCCTATGGGCTCTGGGCAAGGCAGAAACTCTCTTCTGTGGGTAGATGCTGTTTTCCAGTCCCTGGTGCCATGCCTGACATTTAGTGTTAAAATATATTTTAAAATGTTTTTTAAAATGAGTATCTTTTAAATGAATTTTAAAAATGAATCTCTCTCTTTTTTTGAATCTAAGGCATGTCTGAAGTATTTTAAGGCCATAATCATGAAGGATCTTTATAAGAAATAAAGCAAGACATTCAGAAGTCCCCCAATCTCAATCATATGTCTCTACCATGATGTCACAGATCAGCTTATTTGATCAAGACGAATGGGGTGGTGACCGTTTAGCATATGCCTGCTGGGGTTTTCCACGGGTTACCTAGTTGAATCTTCATGTAGGTCCTTAGGGTGGCTTATCTTTTCCCTACTTTACAGTCAAGGAAACAGGCTCAACAGATCATCCCAATGCACCAATGAGGGAACTAGAACTCAGATCGGGTTTGTGAGGCCATCTCTTCAAAACCACGTCTTAGGGCAATTAAAGAAGAAAACCTGTGTTCAAAAGCAACCTTGAACTTGGTCCAAGTTTCATCCTTTAAAAAAAAAAAAACGACAGTGTCTATATTCACAGCCCAGAAATTGTAACAAGAAACTGACTGAAGATTTATAACATACCTTCACTTAGAAAGGGCATGGGAGGCAAGATAAATAACCTAAATGCAAAAGATGGGAATAACAGACTTTGGAATTAAGCGTTTTATTTAACTCATCAGATAGTACAAGTTACTTCAGGAAACAACAATCAAAATGTATTACTTGTACTAACGATATGCAGAAGCACATTTCCAAGAAATCTAATGAAAATAAATGCTAGAAATAAATTATTTTGTGGAATACAGCAAATAAATAGATTAAAAAAAATAACCCTGTGAACATTAGTAACAATGTGAGGTTCGGTGGAACTGGAGGATATTGAAACTTGAAACTAACGTCTGCATGAGATGTAAGAAACAGCGACACATTAATGAAAATTAGCAACAGACGTTTGAACTCCTTTTCCTCATCTCCTTGGTCTTAGGAGTGATTTCTCTCCAGCCTCGAGACGGGCTTCGAGCATCGCTCCTGACACCCACCGTCTAAGTGATCCAGATAATGTAATCGCAGCATCATTAGGAACCATGAAATTGCAGTTCCTTAGGGAAGGAGAGCTATCGCTCAGTTACACAGAGAAGAGTGATTAATTAGCAGATCTCAGTTTAAAGCGACCATGTACTACACGGGTTCTAATCCCACTCTCGAGCAGCTCACAGGCCTAATGAATTATCTGGAGGAAGCTGAGCTGGAGCCAGAAGACATGACTCAAAATGTGATAATGAGTAAAATAAGACAAAAATCCAAAACTTTAAAATGATAGAGAGACATTCCCCTATAGAAGTAAAGCTATAAAAGAAGTCAAAGGAGGGGTCATCTAATTTTTGCTTTCTCCTAAAATGATGTTGTTGAGTATGCAATTTAGCCTTTGGACTCCACTGAGGCAAGTGGATCTAAATGGATTCATTCCTTCACTCCATACATATTATTTTAAAGGGACTGGACTTTGTAGGATATGCCAGGCTGCTACTTTGGACCCATTCAACCCTTGGACAGTGAGTCCTCAAGGTCGATTGGACTCTACCTTGTCCATAGGCAAGGCAGATTGGACTCAGGACTTGAACCACCCTCCCATACCCCATGATGGTAGATTTGGAAACGATTCTGAAATGGAGATCTCTTCCCACCCCCGCCCCCACCCCGGCAGTGTAACTGTAATCGAGATTGTTACCATTCTCAAGAAGAAGATCCTGAAACCCAAACCTGGTTGGTACCCAGCCTCCCTGGTGCTGATGCTGAGTCTCATACCAGGCTCAGAAATCCTGGTTCTTGCCAGAAAATAGAATGGATGACTGCAGAGATCAATAGTGGTCTTTGCACACTTTAGGCTCAGCTGTGGGGCTGACTGCCGTCTTTCCACTTCACAACTTGCTTGGATTCCAGGTTCAAGCTCTCTGGGCACTTACACCTCCACCCTGTATGTACGGGAGGTGGTGGGTGGTCAGACTGGGCCTTCAGGTCTAGGACACAACACCTTGGTGGAGCCTGACTTATCAATGGTGGTGAAACCCACATGAGTGGGGCTGAACTCCTGTTCTAGAATGAAGGGCTGGCTGTGGCTCCCAGGCTGGGGACTGACACCACATAACGGGTTTCTAAATCTCTTCCAGGGACTTGATCCAAGTGCACATTCATAATGTGCCCGTGAGCTAGGGCGGGGAAACACACTGCTAAAGGTCTGGTTTCCTGATAGGAAAATGGGTGCCTGAGAGGGAAAGTGACTCAGCCAGGCGGGACTAGCTCTGTGATTGGTGAGATCCAGAGCAAGGCAAAAATGTGGAGGCCCTAGTTCAAAAAGCAAGAAAAAATGCTGTTTCCTTTCTTCCCTGGTCTCTTTCTCTTTTTCGACTTCTCATGGTGTTTAAAAATTTCTAATCTTCTACATTAAATCAAAAATTTAAATTACTAGCACAAATGGTACCATTCACTTTTATATTGTACAGTGCCAGTTTTACATGCAAATGTTGGCATATTTAACATGTGTACATTCGCCCATTGTACACTGTATTTTGTGGGTCTTAAGAGGGTGCCTCAAACTGGCCAGAAGAGACAAATCAGATTCAGGGAAGCAGGAAGAAGGAGGAGAGGGTTTCCCCAGGCACGGAGCGGGACAATGGAGGTTCTCCTCGGGGAGTGCAGGCCCTCACGGGCCTGAGTCCTGCCTGGTGACTTGGGACCCATACTTGCCCTGGAGCCTGAAGGTCAGGTTCCTTTCCTCCTCCCCAGTGGCTGGCCGGACATGCGTTGCTCCAAGCCTGGGGCAAGAAGTGGGTCAGGCCTCTCCTTGCACAGGCTCCCTGCCCCAACCTTCAGCAGACGGGCAACCCCTAGGATGCACTGGATACACCAGATTCTGGGAACAGGGGGACTAGAGGCTTGTCCCTGCAGAGTACTCTGTGAATGCACCCCGATTCTGCCAGAGTAGGGCAGGGGCTGCAGCCACCATGTCCCACCCCAAGGCACTGTGGGGTGGGCATGCTGACCCCATCCCCTCCGTGCCTGGCCCCAGGTTGGGAACAGGCGGGCAGTGGTTGCTGAGTGAAGGTGGGGAGGGGATGGCTGAGTGCAGCTAGGGCTGTAGGGGACAGAAGGCAGAGCAGTTGAGAACCAGACCCCAGGAACAGGCAGGCGGTGGGACGCAAGACCACATGAGCCAAGGCGCAAACCCCCCACTTCCTGGTCCATTGTCCCATCAGACTTCATTTACAAACCACAGCTTTTACCAAGATAAAACTCTTAAGAATCTCAAGACAGTGATACAGAGCTTGAAACCCTAAGCCTGGGGACCCTCTGAGTGCAGATCCCATGACACCAACCCTGCATTCAAGACCTCTCAGAAGCTCAGTAAGCCACATCTCCTGGCCTTCTAGAAGGTTCTACATGCCAAGGCTGCCATCTTAACCCTGGGCCCTTTACCTTTGCTTTGTCAGGAGCATTCCCTTTTCATTGCCATAGATGACCGGAGTCGGCAGAGACCGGCTTTCCTGAGACTTTCCAGCCGGGCTTTCCCGTTTGCTGGGTGAGGAGCCAAAGCTAGGAATAGGGTATGACTTGCAAAAGGCACAGCAGGGCCCAGTGCTCGGGACACCAGCAGCCCAGCTCACATGGAAGATGCCAGACTTGGAGAGAACACGGGAGCCCTGGGTGGTCGCGCTGCCAGGCTGTTCCTGGGTGTGAATGCACCGCAGCAGCACTGTTGTCCAGTCACTAAGTCATGTCTGATTCTTTGCGAGCCCATGGGCTGTAGCACGCCAGGCTTCCCTGTCCAGGAAAGAGAACCAGGGTGTTCCCTGCCGATTCCTCAGAAGATATGACATTCAGGAGGAAAAACTGACCATAGCCAACATGGATGGAATTGAGTTTTTCTGTGCACGATGGTTTTAAAAGTTGAGCTGAGGAATGTCGGCTCCTGTGGTGCAAAGGTCAGCACTGCCAAGGAGGCCAGTGTCCCCGTGGCCGGGCTGTGGCCTCTAGAATGTGGTGCTTGTTGAAGTTCAAGTTCCTTGTGTAGAAGAGAGAAGCCTGGCTGGAGGCAAAGACTTGGCCTCCACCCCAGCTGTGCCACGGACTTGCTGGGTGATCTTGAACAAGTCTCGTTCCCTCTCTGAGCCCCATTTCCCCATCTGAAAACAAGCAGGTAGGGCTAAATGGTCCCAACAGCTCAGACAGCTCAAGGGCTCTGTGAATCCAAGCTCATTCATCTGCTTGGCTTTTGCTGCCCAAACTGTTTCAAGGTGGCCAGCCCGGAGTTCAAGGGACACTGATCCACATTTGCTCATTTCAATACCCTGCTCTTGGACTCCGTGTGTTTCATCTGCCCTTACAAAGGAGCTCAGGGAGGCCAGTCCAGAGGCTGGAATGCCTGGGCGTCTCCCAGCCCCGAGTGCCATGTGCCCAGACATCAAAGTGTCTCCAGAGTCTGGGGGTGCTTGCGAGGGAGGGTGAACAGCTCACCCCCGTGCCCAAATCTGGATTCTGCTTCTATTTTCCCCTTTCCATGTGGGGGACAGAGAGGGGAGAAGAAGGGGAAAGAAGCCTTTGAAAAAACGTCTCCTGCTCCATCTGTTCAGCCCGACCCCACTCCCGTGGTGCACCTCTTAGGCGCTCGGCAACTTTTTTCCTTTTATGATATTTTGGGTTTCCGATTGCCTGCTAAGTCAAACCTTTGTCATTTAATAAGCAGGAAAAAAAAAATCCTCCAAGTCAATCCTAGTCTAAATGGTCCCTATTCCTGTTCCTGGCCTCTCCTGGGCAGCTCTTGATGTACAAGGGGCCAGTGCTCATGCGGACCCGGCCACTGGCAGGAAAGCGTCAGTCTTAGTCCCGTTCAGATAGGGCAATTGCGCAAATGTAGGCGGGGAAATTGCAAGGAGGAACGGATACACAGCGCTGCTATCTGGAAAGGACTTTGCCAAATGATTCATGGATGTGCGCCTTATCTCAGGGTCAGCAGCGGGAGGCGGCAGGGGCGAGGGCATCACCAGGTGATGTCCAGCCCTGAGAGTCACTTGTCTGGGATCAGAGAGCAAGTCAGTTCACTGGGCTGAAAACAGCTTTCTGACCTCCAGCCCCAGGGCTGGGGAACTATTTTACCTGTTTTCTTATCCATCTTCTTGACCTTCTGTCTTTGGGGCTTGGCACATAGTAGATGCTCAATGAATATTTATTGACTAGATAAACAAATCTGATTATACCTCTCATGTTTCATGTGGAGAGACTGATTATTTAGAAGTCTCGCTGGGGACAATAAGGAGCTCACTGAAGCCATCCAACTCTGCTCTCTCCATGACTTCTTGGGAGGGGTGGGCATGGATGAAGAGGAGATGGAAATGAGGAAGAGTGAGGCTCTGAGGGTCACCATGCCCCTCTGTGTCAAGATCCCAGGGAGGAGCAGTGTGGGCAGGGTCTTCTCAAGGTGTATGTGAGCCGTTTGGGTGCTTCCCCCAAATGCCAAATTGTATATCACAACAGCCTTGGCCTCCCGTCACCCTCCGCAGGACTCGGCTGGGAGGCTGGAGCAGCTCTTGGAGGAACACAGTCTGCTGGACTCCAAGGTCAGCTGTGCTGATGGCATCACCTGCTTCCCTGTTCTGTCCCCCTTCCCCACCAGGCAGTGCTGTGGGAGGTGCTTGGGGGACCTTGACCAGTTCCCACTGCCCGGCACAGCCCACGTGTTCTCAGAACCCCCGTGTGTGTCTGAGCAGCTGTGGGCCCCGGCCAGGTATGTGTGGACTTTAGGGGCAAGGCTGTGCCCCCAGTAATGCATCTGTTACCAGAAGGGCAGCTGATGCCAAGAGAAACCTTCAGAGAGCTGGTCCCAGGGAACCCAGACCCCCGTCCCTTCTCCTCTTTCTTTCAGAGGCTGCAAACTGCTCCCTCCAGTGGTGGGTCGCTTCTCCCCCATACCCTGTCTCCCTCAGGTCCAACCTTTCACCAGGGGGATCAGTGGCTGAAGACGCTGCCTACGGGATCATAAATCATAAATCGTCCTAGGGTTCAAGGTCAGAACCCAAAGGAGTAGAGTTTTCAAAGGTGGGGTTTCAGGTGTCTCCCAGCCCGTAAGCTGTCACCACAAGGGGCCCTGGCTGATCTTACAACTGTACACCCTTCAGAGGGCCCAGGCCTTGCCTTGGCCACTTCTTTTGTCCAGAAGAGAAGCAAACAAGGGGATAGGGCAGTGTGGTTGGGGCCTCGGGGAGCGGGGCTAGCAGGCTTCGGTCCCACCTCTACCAGCCTCCAGCTGAAGTTTCTCCACTGAACGTGGCAACAGCTCCTGTCCTCCAAGGAGGCAATGGATTATGGTCACAGTCTTAGCTCCCCTGCCTTGTGATGGAAGATGGGGAAAATTAAGAGGAGAATGCAATACAGCCGTGCCGAGCCCTGTGGTGGGCATATGGGAGGCCTGCATGTCAGCAGAGGGCTCCTCTGAGGAGCAGAACTTTCTGGAGAGAAACTGAAGCCCAAGGTTGTATTCGTTCTCAACTCCGTGGGGCCTCGTCATGTGAAAAAAAACAAAACACTTCTCTCCAACTCAGGTACTTTCTTTCCCTGGCAACATAAGTTAAAAACTAAAAAGTTGAGGCAACAAAGCACCGCTGAGCTGGAGCAGGGCCTCGGCTCCCCCCGGTCCTGTCCCCTCCTGAGCACACCTGGGGGAGGCCGGGGGAGGCGGGGGTGGGCTGCACTCAGCGGTGCCGTCCTGCCCCTAGGAAAAGTCCAGGCAGCTCTCAGCGGAGCAGCGAGCGCGGCCGATCAATACAGGCTTCGGGGCCGCTGAGCTATTATTCACGCCAAAGGGCCTTGTTCGGATGAAGGGGAGGAGGGGTGCACGGGTTCACAGACTCACAGGCTGGGCTCTGCTTCTTGGCGCTTCCCCTCTCCCTGTGATGCCTTCGTTATTTATGGAGCGTGAGTAGCAGGTGATTCAGGCTGAGGAAGTGCTTTTTCCACAGCTTGGTGGGAGTCCCGTGAGGAATGGCAATGGGGGTGGCGTGGGATTTGGGTCAGGGTTCTGGGCGATAGGCCCCTGCCTTTCCTCTCCTTTGGTTGTTTGTGAAGGAGGGCGATGATGGGCCCAGGGTGGCAGGAGGTGGGGCCTACTAGCCTGTGCCCCTCCTTCTTGGCTGTTTCCTGGGATGAGCCCCTCTAACCGTCTTCATCCTCAACTTGCACACTGTTTCTTATGTCCTCATACACTCCCAGCCTCATACGCTCCCATTCCTGTCCTGCCATGTTGGTTGCTCCGCCATCTTGGTTTGCCCCGCCATCTTGGTTTTGTCTTACTTGCCTCTGCTAAGCTGGCTCAGGGACATTTACCTTGTTACTGACCTGAAAGCCTAATGGACATGGGCAGTCTCTCTCAGCACTCAATATGTCTTCTCTCCTCCACAAGAGGAGGGGACACTGACCTTGGCTCCATCACCCATTTTAGGAGCCTGTATCTACCCTTGGCTCCAATCACACACACCATTCTCCTGGGCTATCCTGCCTGTGCCTGGCTGCTCTTGGTTCTCCTTCAAGGTCTCCCTTCTTGGGTGCAGTGCCTGTGGCTTGAAGAACTTTCTTCTGTGTACACAGTCACCTGCCCCATTTTAAAAAGGGGTGTCTAAGAGCCACCTGACTATTCACATAATGTGGGCAGCCTCTCGCAGGTACCATCGGTTTAAGTCTGATGTGCCACAGGCAGAGAAAAGCCATATAAACAAGAGAGCTTCTTGAGTTTCTGTTTCAGGTTTGTGAGGCAGAGCATAGGGTGAGGCCAAGTGTCTGGGCCAGCGTGTCCTCTCAGGCAGTAACCTTGACCAGTGTCTTGGGGAGGCGGACTGGGGATGGCTCACCATAGAGCCTTCCTTCCTTCTTTCTGGAAAAACAACTCTGAGCAAGCCTTTTGCTGTGGTACATGGAGTCCATTCCAAACAAAGATGGCAAGTTGACGTGTGACAAATTTAGAGTGGACTGAAATGGAGGCTTGAAATCCCCCAAACCCTGGGGTGTCTGCTGTTTCTAAGCCCACAGTGATCCATGAGGCTTGAGGCCAGGTCTCACCTGGCTCACACCTGCTGGCCCCTCTTGTGCCATGGCTCCTGGAGGGCCATCTGTCCTTGCATGGGTGATGTTGAGAGGTGCTGGGCAAGGAACATGTACCATCTCTCCCCTTCACATCCATGGAGAAGTTGCCCAAGGGGTCTGGGCTCTCTGAGGGTGGGTAGGTGGGAGTAGAAAGAGCCTGGGAGAAAAGTACTCCCCATTCCCTGACACGGACCAGAACACCCCCGCTCTGCCAGTGAACCAGGCCTCTGAGAGCAGCCACATGGTTACGTGAACTCATCGAATCAAACAGGGTGACCAGACACAGCCAGCAGTTACAACCTGGAAGAGGCCACTGACTTCTGACTTAGGAAAATGATAATGATATTGGAACATTTTCCCTCAATCTCATAACCCGTGGAAAAGCTGAACACGTCACCAACGCCAAGTCACAGAAAGGAAAAAGAGGCGAAAGGTCAGTCCCAGGAAAGCATTGCTTCTGTTGTCTATGAGGGAAGCACTGTTTGCAGTGAGCTCATTGACCACAGAGAGATGGCCCAGACACACCCCATCACACCCTCCCAGTACCAGCCGGCTGGACACACAAGTGTTCCTTTGAGAGGTCCCTACCCACTTTCACTCCAGACCACAGTCCTCCAACCACACACTCAGGTAAAGGCGGGAGGCAAGTGGACCAGAGACAGGGGACTCACAGGTTCCTTGGAAACCAGCCCCAGCCACAACCAACCAACAGTCCTTGGCTCTGGATACACGGTTCTCCCAGGAAAGCCATCTTCACTCCCAAGCACTGGGTGCCCCACTAGGCTAGCAGTTCAGACCAAAGAGATGAGGAAATCATGGCTGGTAGTTAATTCTCATCTACGTAGACAAATGGCTATACATATTTATGATGGGAAATTTCATTATTTAAAAATGCTGCTCTAAATTTCCAGCTAACTTCATGAAGAGTGCCTGCCAAACAGGTTGCAAATTAAGCACAATTGTTTTTCTCTTCTGCATTTGAATAGAACTTACAGCTAAAGTCATTTAAAGGGGTTAACATCCACCTTAATTAAATATTAAAGTGTGCCTGTACCTGCTGCTATTGTTGCCCCTTCGAATAAGATATAACCTATTTTTGACAAGTTTTCATCTTTCTCTGTGGAAGACGCTACATGAAACCAAATCAGTGGCAAAGAGGAGAGTAATGAATAATCTATTTCATATTCCAACAGTACCCGGAGCTCGGAGTGGAAAAATATTCAGTTGGATGATGGCAAGAGGCTGCTGGGGTACCACATGACACAGCTAATGTTTAAATAATAATAATAAAAAAAAGCGATAAACAAATCATTAGCCCTTAACAGTTGTTTAATGCAATTTGTTAATGAACGTAATGGTGGGGACTAATAATGAAAGAAAATAAAAACGTCTAAACAGGCGCCAAGTTGCTGGCGATGCGCAATTATTTCCTTGTCAAGTTTTTATGATTTAATGAGCCCCTCTGGGACTGACGGCTGTCAGTCAGTCGTGACTTTTTGACACCATTACAACTTCAAATACAGCAGCAGGCAGGCTGTTTTCCTCGGATTTGAAATACTGAAATGATCTGACAGTTTTAAAGAAAAGATGTGCAAAAAAAAAAAAAAAAGGAGAGAGAGAGGAAGAGAAAGACAGTTGCTTTCCTTTCTTTCTTTTTTTTCCCTCCCCACCTCCCTTCTGCTATGGAGTAGATAATCTCTGGATGCTGTTTGGTAATGAAAATCCAATCACTGAGGTCATTATCTGATGAGGTTTTTGGAACAGGCAGGCTTTTTTCCCCCTCTTTATTTCTTTACTTAATGATAACCCTCAATGGGCTTGCCCCGCATGGGACGGCCAGAGCCGCACAATTTTGTTCACCATTAATTTCAGCCTTTGAAGCTCAGGGCTCAGAAGCAGTAGCAAAGCAAACCCCCCACCAAGCTGGTTCCAAAATAAGACAATCCAGCCTGCCTTAAACAGAATAGCAAATGGCCTCCCAGTCCAGGCCTGGCAGCTGACGTCAGGCCCGCTGCATTTGCCGGCATTCGTCTTCAACATGGAGCATTTAAAACTCTTTACAACTTAAGAGACTTTAATTAAATTGCTTTTGATTCTGGAGCAGGGCAGCATCCGCTTTATTTATTCTGTCAGGGAAACTGTTTAGTCTGCATGAATTTTATATGGCAAGGGCTTCCTCCTTCCTCTTCCTCCTCCCCAGCAACCCCCCAACCCTTCTGCTGAACACAATTTTTTAACAAAGGCTCCTGACTTTAGAGATATTCATCAATCAAGGTCTACGTACTAAGTTCCTAGGACCTTTCACAGTTCTGTGAATGGCTTTGAATTGGTGGGCTTTTCCCCCTCCCCAGGGAAGCAGGGTGAACAGTGTTCCTCCCCCTAAAAGGGGGCTCCTTTGAGTCTGTCTGCAGCATCTGAGAGGGCCAGCCGGGGATACAGAGGCCTTCGGACCAGCTTCCTACGAAGTGCTCACTATCCCGGTCTAGGAGGTTGTTCTCGAGGTGGACGTGATGGGGCTGTTAGGCCAAGGGTTATCTTGAGTTTACCTTGGAAGAAGGTTTACCTTCTTCCCACTCTTGAGGTTGAATTGGGACAAAGTCTCAGGCAAGGGCTGATAAAGAGATCAACCCCAAAGAAGCTGCCATTGAGCTTGAAAGAAAGCCATGCCCTTTTTCTGCACGACCTCTACTTTCAACATGAACATCAGGTGAAATATTTAGAAGCCAGCAAGTTTAGATCATCAGATCGACCTGGCTTGCTAGGTGGCCTCAGGAAGTCTAGAGGAGTGAGGTGTGGCTGGGCAACCGATTATACACTTCAGCTAAGACCAACTGTTTTGAGGGAAGCCACCAGAAAGGTTGGTAGAATACTTCCCCACAATTAGAGTTTCCAGACGAGAAGGAGATGACTTGTTGCCTTGCCTTTTCATCATTTCTTTGATGTGTTTCACACATACTCATTCTGTTATCAGAATAAAAGATTTTCTTGCCAGGACAGAGCCCTGAAGCTGATAGGAAAATTAGTACAGGCTTCCCACTCTTTTGCTGGGCTACTGCGCTCTGCCAAAATCCCACACCATCCTTGAGAAGTAAAGGCTGCGGCTTTATTTACACAATACTAAATGATTTATCTGAACACATGCAGGCCCTAGCCTGTTTCAATAAGTGCAATTTCTCGGGTGGATTTTGCCATTGTGTGTTTCCTCTCTAAACCATAATGGTTCTCTTCTGAGTTGGGGGAAGAAAAAAAAATCAAGTGCTGCGTCCAGATGATCTCAGCCCATGGGCACAGGTGGTTAGCATTTTTTATGAAGGGAACAGGTTTGCTTTTCAAGGATTCAAAGCTCCCAATTATATCCAAAAGATAGAAAGGACCCTGGAAGTGCCTGCGAAGTCTTAAGAAAAACACATTTCGCGTTATGACTAGGGGGAGAATGACCTCAGCTCAGGCAACTTGGAGCCTGATCATAAAGGAACTAATTTTGAACGCAGTCCCTGGTTCCCTTGGACAGGAAGAAACCAAAGAAAATCACAAAGCACGTTAGAGGTTTGAGTACCTTGTGGATTCAGGAAGGCTGTGCTCACATTTGTTAGTGAAAAACCCAAGCCGTCCTATCGTAACGCACTGCGACCCCTGATTCTTTGAAAGGAGGTTAGCGGACGTTTTCCCATCAAGTTTATTTCCAGTGATCAGCCTATAGGACTATACCATATCGACAATCACATCTGAAATTTCGCACTGATGGAGTCAGGTTCCTGGTCTTCCTGAAATATTCATGTTCTCTTTACATACTGGAATGGACGTGGAGAGAACCTTGACAGACCCTCTGCATGTATGAGGGCTCCTTTTGACAGTACAAATATTAAGATGGAAAGGATACACAGACGCCTACACAGGTCAGGGGAGAGGAGGCCACCAGGAAGTACCGAGCTGGGGCACTCTCTGCCACCAGATTCTGGGGAGGATGGGATTTTTGGAGGGCAAGGAAATCTTTCTCGCAGCCAGTAATCAAAGTTGTGAAAAGTGGATATTGGGCAGACTCAGCAAAAAATATTCTTGGGTTTAAAGGAAAAAAAAAAAAAAAAAAAACGCATAGAAAAACGGGGAAAGTGCTAAGTCAATTTCCCGCGCAACTGCTTTTAAATACCCACCTTTACAATGAAAACACTCAGGCAGGTGGACTATATTCATTACATCTGGGGAGGAACAGGACTGGTTTGCAGGGCCAGTCAGTGGCTCTGGCCCTGCTGGTCTCTGCATTTTTTATCCTCAGACATCACAGAAGGGCTCATCGGTGATAAGAGGTGTGTGACAAACAGCACAGCCCATCAGAAGCCACCGTGACTGACTCATCTGTGCCCTCTCCCCATCCCGGATGCCTGCCACGCCCACAGGGCAAGCAAGAAGGTCACCCAGGCTGTTCTGGTCAGGAGATGAAATTACCAAAAGGCAAATAAACACTCGCCTTCCCCTGTAAAGAACAAATCTGGGTGAAGACAAACCTAGAGAAGGAAACCAACCCACATGCAAACAGGAATACAAAATATTTTTACAGTCTTTGCACTTCCGCTGAACAGTGGCGAGAGAGAGGGGGAGGGTCATTCAGAGCCTGTCAGCGCAAGAAAATGATTCATGTGACCATTTTGTCTTAATTACTCAGAACGAGCCGTGGTCGCTGTTTATCAAGGAAGAGCAGATACATCAGTGTCCTCTGACAGAAAAAGTGATCGCCGTCAGGATGGTGATAACCAGGACGATGCCCAGGATGACGATCAGGATCCGGTTCTGGATGATTCTAGGAGAGAGCAATGGAGGAAAAACAATTCACACAGATAAACAGAGGACAAAGATCACATAAGACCAAGTCGGCTAATCAAAGGGAGGCTTCATGGGTGGGCGTTGGGAGCCCGGTATGAGGTGTGTAAGAGTGTGTGTGTGTGTGTGTGTGTGTGTGTGTGACTACGCAGCTCTGTGCTTCCAAACGATCCACCAGCAAATGAACGACTCTACCTTGACTGTCACGCAGCACTGGGAGAAATGCTTACGGCAAAGCTACAGTGATTCAGAGGGCTTTCTGGGTTCTGAGTCCCATGTAGTAATCTATCAGGGATCAAGGGCTCCATGCAAGCTTCTCTTTTTAATTTAACATGTGAGACAAGCCTCGATTTTTTTTCCTCAGTGTTTCCCGTGAAAGCAAAAGACTAAGGAAACATGTCACAGTAAGGTACTTACCTGTACAGAAATACCCGGGGAAAAGTAAAAGAGAGACTTAGGAAGAAAAGGACAAGATTAAGAAGCAAGTGTCAAGCTTGCAGCTCAGGCTACGAAACCGTCGTCTGTCACTGGGGCTCACGCTCTGTGACGCCAGGAGGAAACATTACATATGCTCCGTGGCAAAAAAAAAAAAAAGATGGAAATGCGGGTTCATACAAAACACGGCCCAGGTGCCGGGTGTACTTTGGTTGGGGTGGCCTCACCTCTCGGGACTCCGCCCCCTCAGCCCTGGCTCTGCCAAACGCAGATGGGGAACTGGGAGCTGGAAGAAGAACTAGAGTGAAGATGCATGCTCGGAGAATGCCTGCAGAGGGCTTCTGATGAAGTTGTTTCATAATCCAATACCTCATTCTGAGAAAAGAGGTCAAACATCACAATCCCTGGCTGAGGTTTTCCAAGGGAAGCTGGGTCAAACAGTCTCGCCCACACTCACTCCCACCAAACCAAGCAGGCAGAAATAGAGGTGGGCTGGTGGGCCCTCCAGGCGGCTGTCCATCCCATCAAGACCTCATAGCAAACCCCATCTGTCCATCCTCCAAATATCAAGAAGAAAAAGGTCTGCTGGGGAGTTCCCTGGTGCTCCAGTGGCTAAGACTCCATGCTCTCAATACAGGGGACCTGGGCTTTGATCCCTCGTCAGGGAGCTAGACCTCACATGCCCCAACTTAAGAGTTCTCATGTTGCAACTACAGGTCTCCCATGCCACAATTAAAATGGAAGACCCTGCATGTCACAACAAAGACACGGCATAGCCAGATAAATAAGTATTAAAAAGAAGAAGAAGAAGAAAAAAAAATTCGGCTGCCTGTCTAGACACAGAACTCTGGATGGGGACTCCCATTGGAGGAGATAGGTGGGACCACACAGACCCCAGTTTAACAGAGACCCCACCCTCCTAACCTCACATCTTTGAGAAGAAATCTTTACAAGGTGTTCACAGTCTTTTCTAGCTTCTGGATGAGCTTCTTTCTCAGAAGGATGATAGCATCCTTGTGGTTTCAGCTGGATTCTCCCTCGCCCACCCCCTTCCTCCCCAAGCCTAAATGGATGGACAGAGACAGTCACATCAGACAAACCCACTCCCTTGTGGCCCCCCTGAAGGACCAGCTCTCTCCTCCTGACAGGTTACAAAATGATCACATTTGCTGACACGTCTTCCGCAAAACTGCCTTAGTGCCTGTGTCCACTTTCCTCGAAGGAGATGAATGATTCGCCTGGTCCTCATTTATCACGTAAGGCTCAGCTAAGATCTGTCTCGTTTGCTTCTTCCCTTCTCCACTAGAAAGGCTGCACCCTGACATTAATTCTTCTGTGATGACAGCTAATTCAGACTTAACAGGCCATATTTACTCAGGAGCCAGGAAGATCCTCTGTCCCCAAAATAAAGAAATAAAAACGGGACTTCACGGCTTGTTAAAAGTGAAGCTAATTACGAACACTAATCAGTGCGATGTGGTGGCTTGATTTAAAACCTAAATGGATTTTGCCCCCCTTCTTTCGGGAAGGGACAGAAGTCTTCAGAACTGTCCCTACCCATCCCGTTTGCCCGAGTCACTGTCAAAATCTCTTATTTACCACAGTCACCCACAACAGACTTGCAAAGGAAATCAGCAAAATTGAAACTCAGCAGTGAAACAGATTAAAAGCATGAAAACTCTTTAAAATTCTGCCTTAAGTAATATACGGTAGTGTGTCTCTTGGTTGACAACCATTTTATTTGTGGGTTGAGGGCCCCAAGGCATCCATGATGCTAATTTATAAAGGATTAACTGCGAGTGTTACTTGTTTAATCTGAGGCATGGTTAGAAAAATTAAGACACAGGGATCCCTAAATCCTCAGCTCATTCCTGGTCTTCCTAATTGGGTTTCCCTCATCTCTAGGCAAGGAGGAGTGGGTTTCACTCATGATCTTTCCTAATGGGTCGTATCTTTAATTCACTCAGCGCACACACACCTGATCCCAAGAAGGGTGCCACGGGCTCACAGAGGTTCCGAAAGACATTGGTGCATCCTCGGTTCCTGGCACCGTCACCTCTGCAGCCCCAGCACAAGTCATGGCGACTGGCAAGTAGGTCCCCAGGAGATCCATCCAAAGGAGGGCAATGAAAGAACTGCAATTGTAATCATTCCATTCAAAGGAATGGAGAAGAAATCTGAGCAAATTTACTTCGCAGGAAAATCTCAGGGAGTCTACACAGAAAAACCTGAAGTTAAAAGCTGAGGTAAATCCCCCAAAGTGCTTCTCTGGTGGCTCCGTGGTAAAGAACCCCCCTGCCAATGCCAAGAGATGTAGGTTTGATCCCGGGTCGGGAAGACCCCCTGGAGAAGGAAATGGCAACCCTCTCCAGTATTCTTGCCTGGGAAATCCCATGGACAGAAGAGCCTGGCAGGCTACCGTCCATGGGGTCACAAAGAGTTGGACACGACTGAGCAACTAAGAGAATAAACAAAAAAGTCCCCAAAGATGGAACACTGTACTGCTGGGAGTACAGTGTTCTTCTCCCTGGAGTGGGGAGAAGGGATGGTCCTCATGGAACTGGGTGCCAGCAGTGGTAGAGGCCAGCAGGAGAGAAGGTTTGCTTTCAACCAAAGGCTGGCAAATATTTGGGATGAATGGTGCAGAGGGGCAAATAAATAAGTAAATAAAGAGAATTGGTGTTCACAGAGTTGGAAATGAGACTGACCCTGGCCCAGCCACCAACCCAGCTTTGGGCCTCAAAGGTGATGGATACAGCACCTCTAAGGACCAGAAAAGTGAGCCACTGGGGCCCTTGGGTGAATAAGACCGAGCCAGCCTGGACGGGGAAACATGGGCTGGCATCGGAGGGCCCCATCTGTGAGGAGGCCTGGAGTACAGTCCCGGCCAGGGGCTGCTGGCAGGTATGGCTGCAGGCGAAGCAGAAAGGAATGCAGAGTCCAGAGAGAGTCAGAACCACAAGCCAGGAAGTGGGGTTCCCAGCTTGAGAGGCAGAGAAGGAACTTTGGGGGAAGCCCAAACTAACTACTTTCTAACTTTGGACAGGGTTGGGGATGGGGGCGGTGGGGGCTTTATGTTCCACTAGGTCTGCAGCAAGCAGTCTTAATCTCCCTTTTGAAAATGCAAAGTGTGTTTACCCAGTAAATAATTTAAGAAAGAATATACACTTGAAAGAAGACATCCATTGAAACAGCCAGGCTAAATCGCCTCCAGGCAAAAACTTGTGCATTTGCATGCTGCATTCTATTAAGTGAGCACGCTGTGGCTTTAAAAGAATGCAGAGCCAAATTAAAAGGAATGTGGGCCTGAAACATCAAGGATTCTCCAAGTTTACATTATGAATCACAGTGCTGTTGATACAAGATGAATTAACCATTTACTTTGAGGCTGAACTCACAAAGTACTATTGAAAATACTGATTCCTGCGTGGAACCCAGGGAGCGGCTAATCTTTCCATTGCCAGTCTCCTCCCCCTCTGGAAACAAGCTCCAGCGTGTGGCAGCTGGAATCACAGAAGACTGGTTGAAGGGAAGTAGGCAGGCAGGCACCTGGCACAGCTCTCCGCTCTCTCACTGGAGGAACCCAGGAATTCCACCGTCTCAGGCATCTCCACATTCACCACCATGCACGTCTCTGTTTCTGGGTACAGACACTCACCTGCCCCTTGATGTTAGATGTGACCATGTGACCTATCTTAGTCAGTGGAGTGTGAGCAAAAGAGTTGGGTGTCACTTCTGGGTGGAGGCATTTAACTTCCAGGGTTTGACTCTCCAGCTGGCTTTTCCCTCGTTGTTCTGTTCTAGGAGGGTGTACATTCTGGGAGGGGCTTCCCTACTGGCTCAGATGGTAAAGAATCTGCCTGCAGTGCAGGAGACCTGGGTTTGATCCCTGCTTTGGGAAGATTCCCTGGAAAACTGAATGGCTACGTACTCCAGTATTCTTGCCTGGAGAATTTCATGGACAGAGGTTACAGTCCATGTGGTTGCAAAGGGACAAACAGATTGAGCGACTGTGATGCTGGAGAAGATGCTTGAGAGTCCCTTGGACAGCAAGGAGATCAAACCAGTGGATCCTAAAAGAAATTAGTCCTGAATATTCATTGGAAGGACTGATGCTGAAGCTCTAATACAATGACCACCTGATATGAACAGCCAGACGACTCATTGGAAAAGACCCAGATGCTGGGAAAGATAGAAGGCAGGAGGAAAAGGGGACGACAGAGGACGAGATGGTTGGATGGCATCATTGACTCAATGGATATGAGTCTGAGCAAGCTCTGGGAGATGGTGAAGGACAGGGAAGCCCAGCGTGCTGCAGTCCATGGGGTCGCACAGTCAGACATGACTGAGCGACTGAACAACAGCAGCATTCCAGGAGTGGAGGTTCAGGATGATGGAGACTTACTCCTTCTGCCTGGATCCCTAAGTCACCCCATGGAAGACCATTGCCCTGGGGGCTCAGCATGACCCATGGTGGACTAGTATGCAGCCAGTGAGATTTGAGGGGGTCACTGAAACTGCAGCATCAGTTATACTGGGTGATGCACTCCTGCCCCAGTTCTCCAAGATAGGGTGACTGGCCAAGCCAGATGAGGCTTTGGTTCAAAGCATCACAGATGCCAGGGTATGATGAAGGCTCATACGGGCTTCCCAGGTGGCACTAGTGGTAAACAACCTGCCTGCTGGTGTAGGAGATGTAAGAGATGCAGGTTCGATCCCTGTGTCAGGAGGACCCCTGGAAGAGGAAATGGCAACAACTCACCCCAGTATTCTTGCCTGGAAAATCCCGTGGACAGAGGAGGCTGGCAGGCTACAGTACATGGGGGTCACAAAGAGTCAGACACGAGTGACGTGACTTAGCATGATACAACTTTCTTTGAAGAACAGGTTTTTTGTCTCTTGGTTTTCAGAAGCTGAGAGCCCCTTTGCTCCCTTCTTGGTTATAAGACTTCACTGAAGACTCAGCTAGAACCAATGCCAGTGTGTGCTGATGAAAGTTTCAGCAAGCTCAGGTGGGCATTCTGCTTCCCATGAAGAGCAGATGCATGTTGGCTGCATTCATTTCTCCATTCCAAACATCTGACACTACCCCTAGCTCCAGGGGCAGAGCTGTGACCTACGATAAGAGGTCACCGTGTTCTACGCTCCTGACCACAGTTACTGCACCAGAGGCAGGCACGTGAATGAGGCCTGTGCAACTGAGTGGATGGCAGAAGGTCTGCTTAGAATGTGAAGTCACCTGCACCGCGTGGTGTGTGGATGTCAGGTTTGGATCTGCTGCAGCCCTTTTATTTCCATGAGTGAAGCCCGCCTCTAAGAAAGAAGCTGACCCATGGAGGATAGCAGAGTTGAAGGAAAGGCAGAGAAATGGAACCCCAGTCCGGAAGACATGGTGAACCTCTCTATCAAACATCTTTCTTTTGGACTTTCAGTTACAAGAGAAAATAAAAATTCTATTCCTGAATTCAGTTTAAGCTGCATTTTCTGCTATTTGAAACCAAAAAGTAGTTTTAGGTTGATTCACCCTGATTCCAAAACCAAGTCCTTGACCTACAGGAGGCATATTTTTCTCACCTCTTCCAGGAGAATTTCCCAGCCACACCCCTTGTTCACGCTTGGATTTCCCTGGGCCCCTCCCTCACCACTAACCACACAGTTTTATGAATTTTCTGTTTCTGTGCATGTTTCCCCAGTAAAACAAAAAACAACAACAAAAAATTGACCCTTCAACTATCTGAATCTCCTTTGTCTTTTGTATTCCCAGTGGCCAAAACAGAGCTCGACACAGACATTCTCAAAAAAAAAAAAAAAAAAAAAAGCTTGCTGAATGTATGAATGAATGAAGCTCCCTTGCAGGTTGACGTGGTTGTCTTCCTGGTTTGTAAGGGCTGCTTGTAGACACGCACAGCTTTAGGAGTTAGTTCTTAACCACCGCCTCCCCCTCCCCCGCAACCATGAAGCAGGCCAGTCACATCTAAGCCTCTGTACAAGCCTGCATTCACTGGCTGGAGATGGCAAGACACGCCACAGGTTTGGGGTCTTGTCCAGCACACGCTTTCCTGCCTGGTCCACCAGCCCTGAATAATGACACCCCACCTTTGGGTTCTGACAGAACAGTAACAATTGGCGTGTGGCCACCAGCAGCTGGAAGAGGCAGAGAAGAGGTCTCCCCAAGAGCCTTTGGAGGGAGCATGGCCCACATTTCTGTTTCAAGCCACCCAGGTTTTTTTTTTTTTTTTTTTTTTTTTTTGGTGCTGTGTTATAGCAGCCCTGGGACATGAATATTCAGAGTTCTCACATCCACACCAGGATGTGAACCTGACCCTCTGGTCTCAGCCTGCACAATGACCAATCGTTCTCCATTGCTCCACACCCTTGTCGTCCTCTAAGGTCAGGACAGCTCTGGTCTGGTTCGCTGGAAGCTCTGCATACAGCTGTGGGGCTCACAAGCTTCAGGAGCAGTTGGTTCTTTCATCTCAGAATGAGCTTTCCATTCACGAACAGTGTGGGCAGTGGCTCAAAGCCATGTGAGACGAGGGACCGGAGGGGGCTCCTCCCACAGAGACTCCTGCCTCTGGGATAAGACATTTAAAACAACAAAAAGGCCAGATGCTATCTCTGGGCCAACGTACTAAGCCATCACCTGCCATTCTGAGTCCGTATTTACTGACCTGCTTTCAGAAGTGGTCAGTTATACATGAGTCCTGAGGGAAGAAGACACAGGAGGGATAGTTGTTTTTTTTTAAATAATTATTTATTTAGGCTGTGATGGGTCTTAGTTGCAGCACGTGGGATCTAGTTCCCTGACCAGGGATCAAACCCATGCCCCCTGCACTGGGAGTTTGGAGTCTTAGTCACTGGATCACCAGGGAAGCCCCAGGACTGACAGGAACCCGTATGTGGCACACAGAGGCTGGGTCCTGAGTGAGGACGAGTGGCACTCTGTTTTCCAGTTTCTACTTAATTTAACAGGGATCCACAAACCTTTTCTGGAAAGGGTCAGATAATAACCATACTAGTTTGCTGGAGCTGCAGTAACAAAATGCCACAGACTGGGTGGCTGAAATGTACTGCCTCACTTCCCGGAGGCTGGGCGTCCTAGATCAAGGTGTTGGCAGGCGGAAGCCTCCTGCGAGCTGGGAGACTGAATCTGTCCCATGCCGCTCCCCCAGCTCCTGGTGGTTTGCTGGCAGTATCTGCAGTTCCTTGGCTTGGAGAAGCATCACTGAGATCTCTGCCTTCATCTTCCAATGGTGTTTTTCCTGTGTGTACATCTGCATCCAAATTCCTCTTTCCTAAGGACACCAGTCGTATCAGACCAGGGGACTACCTTGCTCCCGGAATGTCTCATCTTAAGCAACTGCTTTTGCAAAGATCTTATTTCCAAACCGGGTCACATTCTGAGGTACTTCAATATATGGACTTGGGGGAAGGGCATGGGAGGAAGCGGTGAACACACAATACAACCCACGATGGTAACTGTTTTAGGCTTTGTGGACCATACTGCCTCTGTTGCAACTACTCGACTCTGCCTGTGAGGTGCAAAAGGAGACCCAGGCCATGTGTGGACCAGGGAGTATGCTTGTGTTCTAATAAAACTTTCATTAGATTTGGATTTGAATTTCATGTAATTTTCCCATATCGAAAAATATTCTCCTTTTGATTGGTTTCCAGCCATTTCAAAGTGCCGAAACCATTTTTATCCCACGGGCCATCCGAAAGCAGACAGGGGGCTAGGTTTTGCACGCTATCAGTGGTTTGCGCGCTCCTGGACTCAAAGCTAAAAGCTATCGAGGGCACGTTCTCCTCCGCTGGAGACTGTGGTCCTTGCACGCTGTGCAGATGGGGACAGCAGGTCTGGCCAAGTCCCTCAGCAGAAAAAAAGAAACCCGGAGTCCCTGCCCTGTGGGAGCCGACAATGTCACAAAGAGCAATCAATTACAGAAGCCTCACAACAAAGGCCGTCATTAGGGGCTGGGGACAATTTGTTGTGCACTCACAATCCTGGGTTGGCCTGAAGCGACCTGGAGCAAGTCACTCCAGTTTCTTCCCCGAGCAAAAGGAGCCCGTTCACCACCCACCCCAGGGAGAAGAGGATTAGCTCATTATAGATTATACAGCACTTTGAAAAGGTAAAGCTTTTATATGAGTGCAGTTGGCAAGTCATTCTCTGAAAGGAAATGCACTTTCAGGAGACGGGACAGGCAGGAGGAAAGTGGTCAGAAGCTGGAGGAGCTGCCTGTGGAGCCTCCAGGGGCTGGGTGGGGTGGAGGAGGTGGTGCTCCCCCAACCCCCAACCCAAGCCCACCAGACTTCTCGATCCCACAGGCTGGTACATCTGGGTCTCACGGTAACACTGTCCCTGGCAGGGCGAGCCTTCCCTCTGAGGTGGCCTCATGAACATCAAAGGCAAAGGGAGGGCATCCCATTGGCTGGCTTGAGGAGACCTTCCCAGCCCAGGAAGGCAGCCAGCAAGTACCTGTCAGAGCCCATTGATAAGTCCGCCAGGGTCTGATCAGTGGTGTGTAGTTACACCGCACTCTGCGGGGCCAAACACACATCACATTTCAGCCCAGGCATGCAGCCTGCTGCCATTCTTAAATATGGACTTGATGATGGCAGGGGGCCTGGAGAGCTTTGCTGGCTACCAGGCTTTCAGAGAGGATCAGGGCAGCTTGCTTCAATCAAAGGGCTTGGAAAACAGTTGAAGAAAATGAAAGAAGGTTGCTGTAGATAGGTAAGTTACATGTAATCTCTCCCAGGTTTGCAGACTCCCGGAGCTGGAGAGGTCTCCACACTCTAGTTTTAGAGTCATGGACCTGGAGGCCTTGAGAGGTGGAGGGACATGCCCAAGGTCAACCCTGTGTGGCAGAGCCACGTCTTCAGACCCCCAGGCCTGTTCCTGGTTCACTGTGATCCTCATTCTCACGAGGGTGGCTGGGGCACTATGGCAACCGCACATCACGGCGACTCGAAATACATCTTCTGCCAACAGGGAACGTTCAACAAAATCCAGGAACACAGCTCAGAACCTATCAGTCTCTTACTGAGCCCAGGGTTGGCTAAAATGTTTGTTCAGGTTTTCAGTAACATCTTACGGAAAAACTTGGGAGGAACTTTATGTACAACCCAGTGAAGAGGGGCATGGAAGGATGGATAACAGTGATTCCCAAACGCCAGGGCGAAGCTGAAGATGAAGAAAGAATGACCTAGGAGCCTCCTTTTTTTTTTTTTAAAAAAAAGGACAGATTAAGTGTTAGTCCCTTAGTTGTGTCCAACTCTTTGAGACCCCCCCAGACTGTAGCCCACCAGGCTCCTTTGTCCGTGCAATTCTCCAGACAAGAATACTAGAATGGGTTGCCATTTCCTTCTCCAGGGGATCTTTCTGACCCAGGGCTGGAACCCAGGTCTCCCGCATTGCAGGCAGATTCTTTACCATCTGAGCCACCAGGGAAGTCCTAAAACCAGATTACTTGATTTCAAGGACTGCCCTTTTCTCTGAGATTGTGTCCTTCCTACTGTTTCTGTGTGCAAATGTCCTTTACTTTATGGAGTGACGGTGATAGCAGATGGTACGTTTTTTCCCTCCAATGTCCTTGTTTGGACATTGGAAATGTGCTCTCTCCTTGGAAACTACTCTCTCTTACTTGGCAAAATCAAAAGTGGACAATCCTCCTTGTTTAAAAAGTCCCAAATCCAAGAAATGCCAAAGTTCGTGAACCCCAGGGCTGGAAAATCCCACCCAGCTCTACCCTCTGGAGATTCCTCCTCACACTGTCACAGTGTGGTTGCCATGGTGATGCCAACAGCAACATGAGTGACAGCGACGAGAGCTGCAGCCACACCACACGCGCAAGCTCATTTGGGGTGTGGACTCCCAGCCAGGTGCTGTTCCGGCCTTTTCCACACTTCTCTCCAGTCTCATCTTCCGCCCCTGCTGGACACACGCGTAATAAAGTGGTTGTTTATGTAACTGGTGTGTCTCACGCTCTCTGTCAGTCTCGCCTTGGTCGTCTGAAGGCCAGTCTTGGACATCTTCATCTTTACACTCTTCTCTACACACACAGAAATTGGGCACGCAAGTTAACTTTTGCTGCTAGCACAGAACATTAACTAACTGAAGTCAACTCTTTACTTAGTGCCTGGCGTAAACGCACTGTGAACTACTAAGATAATATTCATTTCTATTCAGGAGCATAGTTCATCAGCTTCTTTTGGTCACTGGCAGACTGATTGTACCCTTTCAGCCTCTCTCTGCTAGGTAAATGCCTGAAGACCCAATCCCTCAACAGAATCAGGGAAAGAGGAAGGCTTCTTTCGCTCCCGTCTGCAGCTCCTGCTGGGTGTCCTGAGGGAGTTTCCTCACACTGCTGGGTCCTGCCCTATACTGTGAAGCAAGCTCACTGCCCTCCTGAACAAGCCACTCCCCAAGCCCTCCCTGGCCGAGAGTCCCCCACCTCCCTTACTCTCCAGAGAAGCCATGAGCTACGTTTGGGCAGAAGTTAATCAGTTGCCTTCATTTCTGGAGCCAACTGCCTGGATTCGAATCTGCCACACACCAGTAGGGCAAATTACTTCATTACTTCTCCAAGATTATGTCCTTGGCTCTTTTAGTGTGAAATATTCTTTATTTTGTGGAGTGATGGTGATAGTAGATGTCACTGTTTTCTTCCAGGGTCCCGACTTGGACATTGGAAATATACCCTCTCTTTGGAAAACTAGTCCCTCTTACTTGGCAAAATAAAAAGTGGAAAATCCTCCATCAGTCCTCTGTTTAAAAAAAAAAAAGATGAAAGTACCAATACAAGGAATCTGAAAGGTCCAAAGAACCAATGCTTCAGCCTCCTCATCAGAAAAATAGGGTTAATAATAGCAGTACCTTAGTCAATTAATTACATGAATAAATAAGTGAGTTAAGTCAACATCAAGTGCTTGGACCAGTGCTTGGCAATAGTAACCGCTTAGAACTGGACTATAATAGCTATTATTTTATTGGGGCTTTCCTGGTGGCTCAGATGGTAAAGAATCTGCCCACATTCCCAGGTTCCATCCCTGGATGGGGAAGATACTCTGGAGAAGGGTATGGCTACCCACTCCAGCATTCTTGCCTGGAGAATCCCATGGACAGAGGAGCCTGGTGAGCAAGTCCATTCACTCCTATTATCCATTGCTCATTCATCTCCCAGCAGTGAGTCCTGAAATTCCTCCTTGTTTGGCTGCTCCCTCCCCTCCAGTAGACATGCCCCATCAGGTGCCTTAGCCTGGAAGGCCTTCACATTCCTCTACTGATTCCTGGGGGCACATCCCATTGCTGGCCTTGATTAGGTTGCCTCGTGGGGTCCAGGCTCAGCCCATCTCCTGGAAGCACCACCTTCAGCAGCTACTCAGTTACCCAGGAAGTCGGAGGCTGCCCTCTCCAGCTGTCACAGTTTCCCTGGAGATGCCCCTTGACAGCCAAGATGCCTCTTCTGGATCAGGACTGGTTGAGGTCACATGGGTGGAGACATGGCTGCCTTGGCTTTTGTGATGGGCTTTCACAATATTTCCTGCAAGATCTGACATTAGATACGTGTCTTCTAAGAGTCACGGATTTACACCTTTTTTCTTTCCTGATGTGGGGGAATAAAACATTTTGGCAAGGGTTTATCAGCCATCTGCATCTCTGTCAACTCTTGAGGGATGTGGTTATGTTTTCTAGATCACAATATAAGAACTTCTCTCTTTCATCCAGATTTGATTCCGTGGCTGAGTGGATATGTCTTAACTCATATCCCCACAGTGCCAATCCCGGGGCCATGTGTCTGCAGATCCTTTTCTTATCCCTTCACTGCTTTGCTCTTTATCATAAAGAGACTGCCTCCACCACCACCCGAACCCCTGTGGGCCGGCTGCCCACTGACTTCAGCCAATGGGAGGTATTGGCAGGACAGTGGGACGGGAGGGAGCGAGAGGTCAGGGTATTTCTCCCTTTCTTTCTCTGCCTTCCCACCAGTTCCATCTCCACAGCGGCTCCTCACAGGCCCTCTCTGCTGCCAGCTCCCATCAGGTGACCTTTGCCCTGGGCTCTGGGCACACCCTCCTGACCCGGGGGAGGGATTTTCTGCTGACGGGAATCCTGGGCTGCTCTGTGGGAGACACCCAGCAGGGTGTGCACTGTCTGCTCAAACTTGTATCTCCTTCACCATCTTTCACTCTAAACTGATCTTTTTAAAAAGTTTTTAAAAAAATTAACTAATTTATTTTAATTGGAGACTAATTACAATATTGTAGTGGTTTTTGCCGTACACTGACATGAATCAGCCACAGGTGTACATGTGTCCCCCATCCCAAACCCCCCTCCTACTTCCCTCCCCATCCCTCTGGGTTCCCCACAGCAGCATTAATTATTACTGAGCAGGTGAGCCCCAGGTTAAGAAGACCTCCTCTGAAGGCTTATTTAAGATAAGCACAATGGCTGACTCACACTCCATTGGGAGGGAGGAGGCTGGGACAGGGTGACAATCAGATAGCAGGAGCCCCAGGTTTGCACAGGTGAAGCCACGTCACCTGCTGGCGGCCACCTGCTGGCCTGGGAACACGTGCAATTCTCTTCTCTAACCAAGGAAGGAAGTCTGGCGGCGAGGAGCGGGTATCTCCAATCTGAGGGCTGCAGGCATCAGGAGAGGGGACCGGAGAACCGGGCATGCCTGCTCTCTTTCTAAATCGGAGCGCTGCTCCTAGTCGCTCTGGGGATGGAAAGTTGGCTCAGTACAGCTGGATCTTCTTTTTTGCCAAGAGAAGCCAGAAATTGTGCTCTTTCTGCAAAATCTCTCAAGTTTTAAATACTGGCAACTAAGAAAAAGTTTTCCAAAACACTGGGCAGCCAAACAAAGCACATGTGTCTATGGGTCAGAGCGGTCCTGATCTGTAGTCTGTGACCTCTGGCTAGTTATTAAGGGGTGAGTTAACAGGAAGGGGTGGGTCACGGAGTGTCTCCTTGCCCTACATTGCTGGAGATTCTCACAGAGGCAGGAAGAGCCCAGCCCTCCTGACCCTGTGGAAGTCTGAAGTTCAGCCTTGGTGTGAGCATCAATAACCAGGGTGTACACTGAGTGCATCCAACTTAGCCCATAACTGATTGCTAAGTGCAGGGTCGAGGGCTAGAGAGAGAGGTCAACAGAAGCCAGAAACCAGCTTGTGTGTGCCTTTTGGACCTCTCACGAGGCGATGAAAAGCACAGGCAGAGGTCAGGGCTGGACCACACATCTGCAGCCCCCTTGATGCTCACAGCCTGGAGAAGGCGCTGGAGAGCCTGGCTGGTGACTCAAGGAGGAGGGTGTACATCTGATGTGCAACATCTTATAAGCCAGTGCCCTTGACATGGGAAACCAAGTGGCCTCTTTTTGGAGGATGAGTGGCAGAGAGGTTTGCAGGACGGTCCCTACGCTCAATCTGTTGAGTCATCTTGTGAAAAATAATGTGATTCCATTTTCCCTTTCCTAAAATGGTAGTAAATATATGTGACCCAAGCATCCCTGAGGATGTTTGCTGACAGCCACGTCTGTGGACTTGGTAAAAATAAAGGAATTAAACTGCCAAGGAGTAGAGTGGCCTTTGCACTCTTTCTCAGGCTCATTATTTGGCTGTAATAAATAGAAAAACCAACCAGAAGTCAAGAGTGATCTTTAAAGAAACTGAGCCACGGAGAAGCCTGAATCTTAGAAGGAAGAAGCCATTCTTTCCTCTGTCATTCTTTGGAGGTACTGCCTTCAAGTTCCCTGGCCTTAATCTTTACACATGGATGGTGAAATCCAGCCCTCTAACTGGCTACTAGACAACAAGAGCACCCTAATTATCAATATAAGGTTGCACCGTAGGAGGTTCCTAACTGAATTGGGTACAGCTTCAAACTAGGGACTTCCCTGGTGGCGCAGACGGTAAAGCATCTGCCTACAATGTGGGAGACCCAGGTTCAATTCCTGGGTCGGGAAGATCTCTTGGAGAAGGAAATGGCAACCCACTCCAGTGCTGTTGCCTGGAAAATCCCATGGATGGAGGAGCCTGGTAGGCTGCAGTCCGTGGAGTTGCAGAGTCAGACACGACTGAGCAACTTCACTTTCACTTTTTTCCAAACTTCCCTGCTGAACACTTGTCAGAAGTCCAGCTGAGGGAAACAGTGTTGGTCGAGGGGCCTAATGAATGGGGTCCACCTCTCCTGGAGGCACAGAAGTCTCCCCTGGAGCAGTGGAGCCCCCGGGAGTCTCTACCACCTGCTAGGCTTAGGTTTGCGTATGCGCACTTAGCTGTGCTTCGCTCCACACCTCCTGCTTCTGCTGAGGGACAGTACAAGACAGCCTTGGGATGGAACTTGCATTTCCTGTAAGGATGCTCTTGAACATGTTTACTACTCTGTACGGCGTGTGCACCTGCAAGGAGGTCCCATGGGAAGGTGTTCTTTCTGGGGCTGTGTTTTCATCTCATGGATGTTGACTCATCTAACTGAAAACATAGGACTTCCCTCGTGGGTCAGTGGTAAAGAATCTGCCTGCAGTGAAGGAGAGATGGTGCGATCCCTGGGTTGGGAAGATCCTCTGGAGGAGGAAATGGCAGCCCACTCCAGTATTCTTGCCTGGGAAATCCCATGGACAGAGAAGTCTGGCAGGCCACAGTCCATGGGGTCATAAAAGAGTCAGACACAACTTAGTGACTAAATAACAAGAGAAACCATCTTCCTCTTCAAGTGGCCTGCCAGATGCCTAGAGATAAATCTGTAGCCCGCTTCCCACAAACTCATGAGCTGCTCCACTGTTTGTGTACTAACCTCCCTCTGGACGTCATTTACTATACAGAAAATCTATTGTATTGTACACATTTTTGCAAATTGCTATAAATCCTTTTGGGACCCAGACAGGTTTATATGCAGGCACTAAAAAGAACTAAGAAAACAAAAAGAATTCACATTTTTGTGGGTTGGCTACTTTAATGATTCTGGCTTTATTTTCTCTCTTATCCCCCAAACAATTCTGTACTATTGTGATACTTGGAAGGCGAGTTTGTACGTTTACTGAAACAATACGATAATTTCATTTTTTCCCCCTTGAATCTCCTTTCATGGCTAGCATGGGGCAGTTTCCAGAACAAACCCAAACTTGAGACTTGGGGGCCCCTGGGATCCCCTGTAGCCAAATACAGTGGATCGCGGGTTCTCTTTGTTTCGGGGGATTTACTTCAATTTTCTTAATAACACGGACCTCTTTTGTGGAAGCAGAAGGCGTTCCCAGCAAATGTTGGCTGCAGATATGTGAGCCAAAATGTTGCCACGGTCACGGCCCTTCCTTGAACAATCTAAAGCATCTTTCTCTCTGTATATATTTGGTTTTTCAGAAGCTTTAAAGCCTAGAAAACAATCATAGCTGAGGCCATGTCTGAGATGGCACTAAAAGAACCTACTCAGAGACAGATAAAAATAATGAGAATCTTTCTGTCAGGAAAGATTTAGAAAATATCAGTGGCATTATTAAAATTTAATTTTTTACTCGGCTTTTTGGTTCTCCTTTCCAGTGATAATGAGCAGGACTGCACACCTCCGCCTCGCTAGTACTTGTTTTGTGCAATAAATTCAGCCTTCCAGTCTGAAGACATTTCAGACAACAGTTTTGACTGCTATAGGCTTATTTTTCACCCTGTGCTGTGCTTTGAGTCTTCCTATAAAAACCAGTTCATGAGATAATTTTCCACAAGGCCAGTGGAACTAATAAAAATCAATTTTGCCCAACTGGTTCAGAGAAATCTTGGGAATAGCCAAGGCAGAACTGCAAAAAAGGAAAAAAGAAAAAAAGAAGAGGAATCAATGTATTCACTAATGGTTGACTGATAGAGAACTATCAAATTAGCTGACAGGAGATGCTTGGCTGTAGGAATTTTCCTTTCGGCTTGAACAGAATACCTTTTAAGGGCTGGGAGAGGCTTTTCTTCCCAGTGGCTGAAGATATCTGGGTGTAGTAACTCTGAGTTGCCCATGCCCTGGATGATAATGAGGTTGAATTTGGGCCTGACAACGGTGGTGACCTCTGCTGAAGTTCAGTCCCTCTTTCTGTATCAGAGAAACTGGTTTTGTGAAGGGATGCCCTGGGTTTTACACCGGGTCCCCAACCCCTGGGTCAGGGACCAGTACTGGTCTGTGGCCTAAGAACCAGGTTGAACGGGAGGTGAGTGGCTGGTGAGCCAGTGAAGCTTCATCCGTATTTACAGCCGCTCCCCACTGCTTGCATTACCATCTGAGCTGCTTCTCCGGTCAGATCAACTGTGGCATTAGATCCTCAGAGGAGCTCAAACCCTACTGCACTTGAATCATCTCCAAACCATGCCCTCTGCCCCTGGTTTGTGGAAAAACTGTCTTCCACAAAACCTGGTGCCTGATGCCAAAAAGATTGGGGACCGATATTTTATACAATTTACTCCAAGGCCACAGAACCACTGGGTGAGGGACTCATCAATGCATTCAGAGACCTCATGTTCTGGAAACATCTTCATTGCACTCCTGCTATGACCACCCATCCCACTCCCCATTTTGGCTTCCTGCCAATGGAAGTAGGATTCCAAAGAGACACTTCTTTGTTTTCTCTCTCTTCTGGCTGCCTGAGCTGCACAGCATGTGGGAATCTTAGTTTCCTGACTAGGGATCGAACCCATGCCCCCTGCAGTAGAAGAACAGAGTCTTAACCACTGGACCACCAAGGGAGTCCCAGGGACCTCTTTTAAGATCTGGAAGCAAGAGCAAGACGTGGTAGCTACAGACCACGGTCCATAAAGCACACACCTTAACTACCTCTGATATTCCTTACTGCGAGATACTAGTTGACATGTCTAAAAATGGCAGGCCTTTGCACAGAAAAAATAAAAAAAGGGCCAAAAGGAAATGTAGCCAAGTGGTAACGGCGTTTGTATTTGGGTGGTGAGTACTTTTTGCTTTCTATTTTTATGTATTTCTGCATTTTCTTAAATGGTATATTATTACATAAGTATTAACAATTATTATTTAAAATAATGCTAAACTAAGAATTAAGTGATTTGGAAAAGGAAGCATAATACTTTATTCACAATGTTATAAGAAAGACAGAATATGGGAGAAAAAAAAACAATAGCAAGATTTATTTATCTTTTTCAGTCCCTTATACTATCCTAAGTCTTCCCAGGTGGCGTAGTGGTAAAGAATCTGCCTGCCAATGTAGGAGATGTGGGTTTGATCCCTGGGTGGGGAAGATCCCCTGGAGAAGGAAGTGGCAACCCTTTCCAGTATTCTTGCTTGGAAAATTCCATGGACAGGGGAGCCTGGTAGGCTACAGTCCGTGGGGTCACAGAGAGTCAGACAGGCCTGAGCAGTTGACCATGCACCATCATGTACTTCACACTAATTCTTTTATTTAACCCTTATTAACAAATCTATGACAAAAATATCAATGTTAGCATTTTCCAGAGAAGAAAACTGAGGCTTGGGTGGGGGTGTAGAATTTGCCCAAGATCGCACAGCTAGTCAGTGTGATCCAGGCAAATGAGGTCCAGGGACTTTCCTGGTGATCCAGTGGCTAAGACTCTACCCTCCCAACGCACAGGACCTGGGTTCAGTCCCTGGTCAGGGAACTAGATCCCGCATGCCACAACTAAAGATTTCACACGCCGCAATAAAGACCTGGCCCAGCCAAATAAAGTTTTAAGAATTAAAAAAATAAAATGAGTTCCAGTTTCAAAGACCACATGCAGTGCATTGTGGGAAGAATAAGGACTGGCATCATGGTGCATCTTACATTGTAGCTCATTTTGCATTTATGAATCAAATCAGGGATAACAACATCTGTTCTTTTTTCCACCTATGTTAAAGGTTTTTGTGATGTTCAGATTAGATCATGCATGTAAAAACAGAGAAAATACAAAGTTCTCCTCAAAAACACATAATGATATGATAATAGTTCCTATAACATTGGTGAGTTGAGAGTTGCTATAAACACGATAATTTTCAAAGAAAAAAATACTGAAATAGGATTAATACTAAAACAACACTGAATAAATTTGTTCTCAATCATTCAGAAGGTTTGAGACGGTCTTGTTTTATCCTACTTGTCATTAAGATGACAAATTTTCTTGTCTATAATATATTAGGTAAAAAGCAAATTATACATACTGTGCATATTATGACCCTAATTCTGCAAAAGGGTAAATTTGAGCAAAAGTTTGCTTGTATAAACTTGAAGAAAAATTGGAAAGATATACATTGAAATGAAAGTAATTGTGCTTAGGTGTTGAGATCATGGTGATTAAAGAAAAAAAAAATCTATGACTCACCACATTTTCCAAAAATTTCTGTAATGAATATGCACTATGTTTAGAGTCAGAAGAATATGCACTATTTATCAGCTTCCATACACATACACAGGGCTTCTCTGATGGCTCAGCCAGTAAAGAATCTACCTGCAATGCAGGAGACACAGGAGACGCAGGTTTGATTCCTGGGTTGGGGAGATCCTCTGGAGGAGGAAAATGGTAATCCACACCAGTATTCTGGCCTGAAAAATCCCATGGACAGAGGAGCCTGGCAGGCTATAGTCCAAAGGGTCAGTAGGGGTCGGACATGAGCGACTAAGCACACACATATACAAAAATGCTACCTTCTTCCTTGGATAAGATTCCAAAATAAATTCTGGGCTTTGCAGTTGTTTGAATTCTGGTGAAAAAAAAGTTTATTTGAAATGCATGTCCAATCTTCAAACAAGGGATATAGCTACCCCACTTTCTTTACATAAGTCAGCCTCAGTCTGCGGAGGCCTTCTACCACGTACAACGTGACGGTAAAACATCAGAGGCCGAGATGCTGGAGACCACACGGGGCACTTGGAGGATGAAAACAGAAGCACACCTGAGACCACCGTGATGCTGCCAGGACGACAGGTGCCTGGTCTGACTTCTAGAATGACCTGAGCATTTGCCCAGTGGCCTCAGAAGGGGGACTGTGCTTCCTGCCAGAGCACACATTCAGTAGCTTAGCAGAAAAGTGCCACCTTGCTTGAAAAAACAGGGCCCAGTTCAGATTTCAAGCAGCGCCACCAAGGAAGCTATTTTTAAGTATCTAATTGCATTTGCAGCATCTGGCATTCTGCACACTCCATTTTTATGATTTCAGCACAATACATGTGCCACAGGACAAACAAACAAAAGGGAGATTAAGAGCGGGATACTGGAGTCATGTCAAATAGTCCCAGTATCGAAATATTATAATATGCCCTAGAGATTATTCCAGGGCCAAAGAAAACATTACCCAATGTATAGAACATCAGAACAGGGAAGACTTGGCAGCTGGGGAGAACAGGGGTTTATTTCATTTATTAGGCCAGTACACAGCCTCAGATGCTAACATGCCCTGATAGGAAATGCCAACATTTCAACTTAAATCAAGACTCGAGCCCATAATGTCGACACTTTGCCTTTCAGCAGAAGATCACAAACAGCACAAATCTGGGTTTCTCGTACTAATTGGGGAGGTTTTCTAATTTGCTTGTGATATCTGCCTCGTGGAGCGCTAATCTTCCTCCGGTTACCTCCTAACGCTGTCTGAAATAATCCGCTTACTCCTGCTCTGTCCACAGCAGTTTATATCAAATAACACTCACTTCCTTAACTCAGCCACAGCAAAAGGCAGCCGCAGCCCCAGCCCCGTGCTTCAGCATTGCTGGGCGGGCGTGCAACAGCTACAGCAGAAGCCAGGCAAGGCACGTGGGTGCCCCAGGCTTCCGAATGTGTAGGAATGATGAAATGGGTGCTAAACAGAACTAATCAACAACTAAGAGCATCATCTGATAACTGTTTTGAAAAGACTGAGATAATTTTGCTTTCTTAGACAGGCAGGCAAAATATTTCAGGGTGATCGCCAGCCTACATAATTATCACTATCAACATCCGAAATCGTTTCATAACTTTTTTCTAAAACATTTTGCCCACCAACCTCCCTACCCCCTACCCTTTTGAAAAGGTTTAATTTAATGACACAGCCTGAAGGTTAACTGATATGGGTGGGCAGTGCCATTTCAGTAGCATGACTGCCGCATCTTGACTCACTTTTAGTGGGTTTGATTTTTTAAAAAGAGATTTTGGGAAGGAAATGTTTTAATTTTCATAAAGTAGAAAAGCCTAGAATTCTAATGCTCATAAAACCCATGGCAAGTGTATAGGCCTTGGGGGGTTCCCAACAAGCAAAAGTGATGTGAGCTCTGCAGTGATGTGGAGGGTAGAGTGTGGTAGTCAGGTGGGAGTCAGGTTCTCCTCCCAGGTGGGCTCGTTTGTGTGACCTCAGGCAGGACACTATCTTCTTCTGGGCCCCCATTTCTTTGTCTGCAAAATGCTGGGTGTGTGTGTCGGGGGTGGGGTGCAAGGACTGGAGGATTTCTAAGATTCCTTCTGCCACTAAGAGTCTACAGTCAATTGTTCACTGAAAGGTTCTTTTTAATTTTTTTTTTTGTTTTTCTTATACATGTGCCTACTCTAAGCAAGCAAACCCAGCATCTCTCTTTCTCCTTCTATGTAACACATCGTATTTGAAAACATTTTCCTCACATTTTCTGAGGTTACTGAAGGGGGAAAAAGTTATATTGTTTAATCCTACTTTATAGGAGTTTGCTCTTTTATTAAAGAACAGACCCAGAACAGTGATCTGTAAGGTATACATACCCAAAGTGTGGGGGGAGGTAGGAGGGGAAGAGAAAGAGGTTGCCTTCAAGTGCCTTGTGGAAACGTATAAAACAAGCAGTGAGATAGTCCTTTGCCAAATACTGTCATAAATTTTTTATTTGGCAGCTAACATTCTCACTAGTTTTCTTGGCAGCAATTGGGACCTTTAGCAAGAAAGGTGCAGGAGAAAAATACCTTGTTTAGAGATGTTTTCAACACTTTCTGGGATTTTTCAGAACTTCTGCCTGCAGCACATTTTTACAACTACAGTCTCCAATCACCTGATGAGTGGGTGGTGGGGTTGAACTTTTTTCTTAAAAAAAAAAAAAAAAACAAGAATACAGGGAGAGAAAGCGAGCAAGCAGTGCTACCCCTCTGGCCTTCCACTGAGCCCATCTCTCATTTTTCGTGGCAGGCATTTCTGATATCCAAGTGCTTAGTCTTCTCTGTCTAGACAAAAAACTGAAAATAATATCAGAATGTACCTTTTGTTGAGCCTGATACTATCTATATTGTATTCCCAGATGACAGAGATAAATGAAAGTG